>NC_064850.1:86165740-86482863 GCF_024139225.1 Suncus etruscus
ATATCTTGGTTTTGGCTAAATTTGGCTATTCTTATAGCCATAACCAAGTCATAACTTTGCTAATAATATTACAGTTTCATTGTTATTCTTTGTAACATTTATATCACACTATTTTTAGCATAACTTACATCATTATTAATATTTCATACCAATATTCATTTATCCTAGCTTCTATTTTTTTTTCTTTTTACTCTTTTAATTCCTTGTCTTACCTGAGTTTTCAGGGAGAATTATTTTTCTTTCTTCTAACTAATAAGTTATTAAAAAGGCAATAACTTGAGATTTACTTTTGTGTGGGTCTTCTGATAGATTAATTACGCAGTTCTCCTTGTATAGAAGTATCTTTATTTTATTTTCATTTTTAGGGAGTTTCTATATTGTTATTTTATTTAAGTCTTTTGGTTTTAATATTGCTATTGAAAACAAAGCTGTCAGTTAAATGATTTTTTTTCTTTGTCTTTATTTTTTTGAAGTTTCAGGCTGAGTTTATTTTTATTTGTCCTGCTTATGCTTTCTGGCTCATAGATTGGCTTTGCTCATTGGTTGGGAAATTCTCAGCCAATACCATTTAAAAATCTGACCTAAATATCAGTCTCTACTTTTGAGTTTCCAATCAAATTATTTTAGGATTGCTTTAGCTGCACATTTTTACTCTCTCTTTTTTGGGAGGCACACATTGACAGTGCTTAGGGCTTATTCCTTGCTTTACTTCAAGATCACTCCTCATGGTACTGAGGGGATCTTAGAGGGTATTAGAGCTCAAATTCAAGTAGGCCTACCTACTATCACTCTAGGTCTACCTTTTCTTGTTGTTGTTGATTACAGCACATATTTTTAAGTGTTTATTGCTTGATGGACATTTTGTTAAACAACTTTCTTGTATATATAACACAAAACGTAGATGGCTGAAAACTACTCTTTCCTTCTTTGACAAGGGAGCTAGTAATTGAAATTCATAGAATTGTAACAGTTTCCAGTCTATGCTCTATCTTGAGAAGATTACAATCTTGAGAAAGAGTTGTTGCAGAACCTCAGTTTTTGATGAGTTCTTTTTGTTTGTTTTGTTTTTATTTTGGTCATGCGAGGCTGTGCTCAGGAAGTATTCCTGGTAGTACTTGGGGACCATACAGGATGTCAGGAATCGAACCTAGTTCAGAAGCATACAGGGCAAGCACCCTACCCATCATACTATCTTTCTGGCTTCATATGGTGAATTGTAAAATGGAACCATTTTCCTTCAGATTCATGAACATGCCACAGACATGTGCTTCTTATCTGCTCCATAGGGTGTCCTGTGGAGGACAGAGAAACCTAAACTCTGTCAAGTTCACTCAAATTAAATGTTCTTAGCATTTGTCTTGAGTAGGTAAATCTTGCAGGACAGAAAAAGCTGGCACATTTCCCTAAGCTCCAAATTTCTATTCTTGTTACTATCTTTTTAGATCATTGATGTTTTAAAAATATTTCTTAGCTCTTTTCAGAGGTAGGGTGAAAAGAATAGCTTATCCTTAAAGAAATTATAAATCAGGTTTGAGGCCACCCCCCCTCCTCCGCCGGACTGGGAAAGGCACACACCTGCGACCATTAGGGCAGGTTTAAGACCTTCCCCCACCCCGCAGGATCAGGAAGCACTGCACCTGAAGTTTGAGGCCACTCCCCCCCTATGCCAGACGGGAAAGGCGTGCACCTGTGCCTGGGACCTTTTGGGTAGGTTTGAGAGCATTCCCCCCAGCCTGCCGCACCGGGAAGTGCTGAACCTGTGCCTGGGTCCTTTGAGGCAGGTTTGAGACCAGCCCCACCATCTGTACACACCAGATAGTCTAACTTACACCACATAGGTCCAGTCAGCTCAGACCTAACACTCAATTTCCTCAGATAATCCACAGCCCATAAAGCAGGGTAGCAAAACACTGAAGCAACTTGTAATATACCTATCATACTTAGACAAGCCACCTGGCTAAGGAAAAAAAACTCTAAATCAAATATACCTTCTAGCACCTTTAATACAACAGTACAGCAGACCATTATTATTAAATATTAAATATTATTATTAAATAACCAGAAAAATAAGCATTCAAAACCACCAGATGCAAAGAAATATGGGCAAACTAAGGAATACACTAGCAACTGGGGAAATGGAGAGAAATCTTATCAAGTTTCCAAGTCCACCCAAACACATGAGCCCAATAGATAAGAACCTAAAAGCATCAATGAATGCCCTAGCAATGGAAACCAAGGAATAACTAGCCTGCGAGATTAAGAAATCTATAGATAAACAGTTCAGCCAACTCAAAAAAGAACTTTTACAAAAGATGAAAGAATCCATACAATTGGAACTAAGGGAAATAAAAAAACATGTTAGCCAGCCATAATAGCAGAATTACACAGTTAGGAGAACGCATAGAGGAACTTGAGAAAAAACTACAAAAAAACAATGACAAAGAAGTTAATAAGAAAGCAAGAAACAAAACATTGGAAGAAAAAGTTAGATACCTAATGAACAAAGATAAAAGATATAACCTAAACTTTTTTGGAATACCAGAAGGGGAGGAAAAAGGGGAAGGAGAAGAACAAGTAGTGCAGGAATTAATAGCACAGAATTTTCCCACCCTCTGGAAAGGGACATCTTCGCAAATCCAGGAGGCAAAAATAGTTCCTAATAAAATAGATCCTAACATACCAACACCAAGACATATAGTAAGACAACTGGCAAAAAACCAGAAAGGTGAATTCTTTAAAGCAATAAGGGAGAGAAAAACCCTCAAATACAAAGAAAGGAACATAAGAATCAAACCAGACCTCCCTTTTGAAACAATCCAAGCAAGAAGACAGTGGAGTGACATATTTAAACTACTGAATGAAAGAAACTTCCAACCTAGAGTACACTACCCGGCAAAACTCTCATTCATATGAGAAAGAGAACTAAAAACATTCTTAGACAAAAAAGAACTCACACTATTCACGCTAACCAAACCATCTATAAATGAACTACTCAAAGATGTACTACACAATCCAAACCCCTGATTGTAACAACCACTTTACTCAATACAATAGCACAACAGCCCTCTCTGGTGGTAATCTCCTTAAATGTCAACAAGCTAAATTCCCCCACTAAAAGAACCAAAGTAGAGGGGTGAATCAGAAAACAAAAAACCAGATATATGCTGCCTCCAAGAAACACACCCAAGAGAACAGAATAGGCACAGGCTTAGAATTAAAGGATGGAAATCAATTATACAAGCTAATGGAAAACAAACAAACAAAAAGCCAAGACAGCCATTCTTATATCAGGCTAAATTGCATTCAATTTCAAGAAAGTGCTCAGAGACCAAGAGGGTCACTACTTACTGATCAGGGGAACATTAGACCAAGTACTAGCTCTGATCAATATCTATGCACCGACTATAGAGCCAGCAAAATATGTAAGGCATTTGCTCACAAATCTAAAGAAACATATGGAAAGAAATGTCATAGTAGTAGGATATTTCAATACTCCACTATCACCACTAGACAGATCCACCAAGCAGAAAACTAGCAAAGACATAAGAGCTCTAAATGAGAAATTAGAGGAAATAAAACTAACGGACCTATACAGGGCTCTCCACTCTAAGAGAACAGAATATACATTCTTCTTAAGTGCACATGGAACCTTCTCTAGAATAGACCATGCCTTAGGATACAAATCTAACTTGCACAAAGTCACAAACATAAGGATTATTAGAAGCACCCCATCATATCATTATGTAACAGACATCAAGATTGATTTAAAAGGAAACTGTGGAGAAAAATCCAACACCTGAAGATTAAACAATATGCTACTTAACAATCAAAGAGGATCAAAGAGGAAATTAAGGAAGAAATAAAAAGATTCCTTGAGATGAATGATAATGAAGAGACAACTTGTCAAAATCTGTGAGACACAACAAAAGCAGTAATTAGGGGGAAACTCATAGCAATACAAGCCTATGTCAGGCAAGAGGAAAATGGGAAAACAAACAGTTTACAAGGACATCTTAAGGAGCTGAAAAACATTGAGTCTCTTGAGATATTCTTGTGGGGGGTGGAGTCCAGGGCAATTTGTTCATCACACATTCGTGTCTTGTTGGGTTTGTGAAATTATTTGTAGCCATGAGGGAAGTGTCCTTGGGCTGGGGTCCTTCTGGGGCTGAATCGGTAGCATGCAACAGTCCATGATTAGGAGGGTAAGAAGGGCCATAAAGCATGAATCAGCAGGTGTGTTAGTTGTAATTTTTTGCTGAGGCATGTGATGTGGGGCTGGGAGGGTGTCCTTTTGGTTTGGGAGCTTTGTGGTGGTTTATTGGATCAGGAGATTGGTCTTGGTACCTATTGGGTTAATAACTGAGGGTAAAGAGGGTTAAATAAGGAAGGATAATGGATCAAGATTGGGGATGAGAGGATAGAAAGATTTTTGAAGGGAGGAGGAGGAATAATATATAAGAGGGGCTATATACATTTTATGCATGGCTTGTTTACATTTTGGGTTTGGCAATCAATGAGGAGTCCACTGTCTACAAATTCATACCAACATAAAGACAGATATTAGTGTTCTCTTCTTAGGTTGTTGTTGGAGGCCTGACCCTCAGAGGCTGGGTGAGCTCTTAAAGTATGATTGAGTTAAGAAAAGATAAATAATTGGTTATGCTATGGCTTAGGAGAGAAAGGAAGGAAAAGAGTAGGTAAGAGAGAAGAGAAAAAAATAAGTGAAAACAGTGAAAGTAAGTTAAAGAGGATTTGGCCATTGCATCGGTATTGGAGGGTTTTCCCCTTTTAAGGCTCTTCTTCACTGACAGGGGTGGTCTTTCCTAAATGACAGTTACAGGATTATATAGTGGCTGGAGCTTTTTAGGCCAAGCATGTATTTCGCATCTAGAGTACTAAACAATGTGGTGGTGAGGACTATAGGATGTGGTTACCCTATGTACTATCATGCTCTACATCTTAAGTATAGAGGTATCTTTCCTAAGGAGCACCTGACAGTGAGAGCTTTTTTTTTTAACATAGATTGAATTGATAAAGAAGAATAAAGGATGGGGGGAAGTAAAGGAAAGAATGAGAGAAAAATGAAAAAAAAAAAGAGTAGTAGAGATTTGCCACAACATGTTTGATGAGTGGGACTTGTAGCATAAGTCTGTGGTGCACCATTGACTGTTCGAGTGTTCTTAATGATCTATGCTTTGGGTCCTAATAGAAGACATAACAAAATGAAGTGAGTAAACTCGAGTATTTTATCAAGACATTGACATATGGGCACTGTATATGTTATCCAGTATTACTGAATGCCTAGGTTTAAAATTAGGGTGTCCACCCTTTGTTTCCGAGGTCCCCTGTGAATAAAGAAGCTGAAGGATTATTTTATATTTGATAAAATTAAGGCATTAAAGCATATTGTTAGTAATCACTGCAGTGGGAGTCCAGGTTTCTGCACCTGGTTCTGTGGATAAATACATTGGGACATTATTATAGACCTTTGTGGTTAGAGGTTGATTGCATACCTGTTCACTCAAAACTGCTGTTTCCATTGTTGCTAGTTCCTTTAGGTTATAATGGGTAATCACGTGTTTGTGTTGCCCTCAATCCACTTTATTTGAACATTTCTCCTCATTATACACTGACACCTATAGTGTTTGAAGTTTTTACCCTTTCTACTCTTATATTTGTTCATGGATTACGATATGTAGCTGTGGTATATAATCTAAATACCTCAAAGAAGTGCTATCATTCTGTATTTATCCTTCTTCTGGCTTACTTCATTTAACATGATATTTTCAAGATGCATACATGTTGCTTCAAAGTCCACAATTATATCATTTTTAACCGCTATGTAGTATTCCATTGTGTACAAATACCACATCTTTATGATCTATTCATCTGTTGTTGGGCATCGAGGTTGGTTCCAATTTTTGGCTATTGTGCTGAGTGCTGTGATAAATAGTGGATTGTATACATACTTTGGGATGAATATTCTTCCTGGAGGAATATCCTGGAGGCAGATACCCAGGAGTGCAGTTGCTGGATTATATGGCAGCTCAATTCTGAGTTTACTAAGCACCTTCTACACTGATTTCCATAGGGATCAGAGCAGGCAGCATTCCCACTAGTAGTGGATAAAAGTTCCTTTCTTACCAAATCCCCACCCACAGAGATTGGTCCCATTATTTTTGATGTGTGCCATCCTCACTGGTGTTAGGTGGTACCTCATTGTTGTCTTGATTTGGATTTCCCAGAGAAACTCCAAATGCTGTCCAGTTTTAACATGACATCCTGACATGAGGAAACGACAACTACTTGAGTTAAGAGAGAGCTGCCCTATCTCATCACCTAACAGTATGATATAACCAGAAGTTATGTCATCCTTTGCCCTAAGCAAAAACCAAAATTGCTCTCTACAGAATACTGACTTTGACAAACATGGTCTGAACAGAACCTATCGAGGGACCAATGAGGAAGTTCCTAGCCTATGCCTCGGCCTAGAATTTGTACTAAAACCAAGATCTCTAATTCCAGAGGTCTGACTTTGTCAACTGCAACTGAGCAGAAACTCTGGAACCATGCTGAAGAACTTTACCCTAGGCTCTGTACTAGGATCTGAACAAAAACCAAGACTACTAATTACAGAAGACTGATTACAACAACAGCAATGAAACAAGATTCCTAGAACCACAAAGAAAAACTCTCTCCTAGCCTTCACCCTATAACCTACGCAAACAACAAGATCTCCAGCTACAGAGACAGAATGCCATCACCCACATCTGAGTGGAAAGTTTCTCGGCAGGATAAAAAGACCTTGGGGTATGTAAATGAATGAGTATGGAGCCTCTAGTTGTCCCATGGCAGTATGCTTCAAGGGCGGAGAAACCCTGTATCTCTTAGGCCAAGGGAATTCCTATTCTAATTTCCCCAATATTTACTGTGCCTATGCAAAATAGTAAACAAAAAAAGCAAAAAATATAAAAAAGAAGAAGCACAACACTTTTTAAGAAATTGCTAGTCTGTTTCTTATTCTTTTTTTTTTTTAGCTGATGGTTTTGGTTTTTGGTTTATTCTTTTTTAAATTTTTTGTACTTTTGTTGTTACTCCCTTATTGTTTGTTTGTTTGTTTGTTTTTGACCTTTTTCTTCTTTTTACCCCTTCCTTCTTCTAAGTGGATATTTATAACACCTACAGACTTCTCCTAGTTTTTCTCTTTTTTGTTTGCCTTTCCCCCCATCCCCTCTGATGGCACCAAAACCAGACAGTCAGATGTTCATTTGGTGGAAATAAAAAATGATCAGACTTGAATACTAATCCAAAGTCAATGACAACAAAATCGATATCCAATCTACAACAATATGTACAAGTGGGGAACAGTTCCACTAGCATTATGGGGGGGGGTAAAGGACAGAGATGTGAGATGCATGCTGGGAACAGGGGTGAAGGGAATGCCCCTCCATTGGTGGTGGGAATGCCCCTCATTCATTGTCACTATGTGCCTTAAACTTTACTGTGAATGATTTGTAATTCACTTTTACCACAATAAAAATAAAAATGAAACTATAAATCATACATTCAAAGATTTTTGGTAATTATTTTCCTGTTAGTACTTAAATCAAATTTTATATAAAAATCCAGTAAGTTTACAAATTTGGGCTCCTATATGTCCAAAAACAATATCTGGGGAGAGCTGAATATTATGCTTTGCCATTTTTTTCTAAAACTTACTTCAATTTAGGATTTGTTGCTGGTCTTTATAGCATCTGAATTTGTCACCACTGAACAAACAATTATGAAAAGAAACAGTGTGATGATTGTCATATTAATAAGCCTACATTTTTCTTGATTGGTTATGCATGCATAAATCAATTAAATTTCATCTTTTTTTTCAATCAGAGATTCTTGCATGAGAAGCTTTAAGAGTTTCAAGAGATCTTGAAAGCCCACCTCACTCTCATCCCTAAGATTCTATTCTCAGAATGAAATCAGCTGGCCCAAGATAAGACAGAGAGCTATAATCCAGAAACTGTCTCCTCTTCACCTCCTAATTTATGGCTCCAGGAGTACAGGAGACCAATACTAAGGTGCTGAGAATCAGGCCCACAGTGGCATGATTGTTGGCTGTGTGGAGTCCTAAAAGCACAGCTATTTACTTTTTCCATACTGAGGAACTTGCAGGCCTGAACAGAAGATCTTTACTGAACAGGTGATAGAGGCCAAGACCCACCCATGAAGACAATTCTAGAGACAATCCTGTTTCTGTAGCTAGCAATTTCTCCACTTTTCACAGTTGCTATCACACAGTCTTCTTGATGAAACTGGTTCCAGGAAGTACTGTGGCATTCTCCTGCTTCTAGAGGTATAGTCCTTTAAGAAGAGACATATTAAGAAGCAGGAGGTGTGAGAGACTGGTCTTCCCACTCACTCTGGACTCTAAAGACCCAACTGTGAAGATTATTGTGGATAGTGGTTTGCTAGGCTTATGATGTTCCCTCTAGTTATTTTAATAACATTTTTATAGCTAGGTGGGCACCCTCACATGTTTTTATGGCACAAAGCAAATAAATTACATTAGTAAGAACCACAAAGACTCTAAGACCGGAGCCTAGATATTGGCACAAACTTATACTACTTAGACACTGCAGGTTATTAAGTTTTCACAAACCCGTTTCTCCAGCACAAAACAAGGATGGACAAGTAAATACCACCTTGGATATTAGTGAACTCTAGATCTAACATTAACATTTTAAAAACACATAGATCCTTCTATGTAGTGTCAGTACAGTCAGGCACAGGATACATGCCAGTGCATTTTTTTTTATTTTTTAAATAGTTTTTATAAAATGGAGATACTAGATTAATAACTACAGGCATCTTGTACAAAATTCAAGTAATTACAAATATAAGTTACATAATAAAATTCTTGGATACTATAATTTACCTGTGAGATACTTTTCAATATTTTAATGAACAGATCACACATTATGAAACTGTGGACATGAGGCTGGGAAATCTATGCCTGCCCAGTGGTTCCCAACTGTGAGAAACTGTGAGTGCTGCCTGTGTGTGTTTGTCTACTGTTCTGTCTCCTGAACCTCTTGGGAGTGGGCTGAAAATGGCCCAGAAAATTTGCTCTCCCAGAGGCTCATTCATGGGCCAGAACACCAAGGAACTGCTTCCAAACGTGAAAACTGGCTATAAGCAATACTTCGTAGAAGGCAAGTCCCTTGTTTGTAACTTCAGGCTGGGAAAATCTATGCCTGCCCAGTGGTTCCCGACAGAGAGAAACTGTGAGTGCTGCCTGTGTGTGTTTGTCTACTATCCTGTCTCCTGAACCTCTTGGGAGTGGCCCGAAAATGGTCCAGAAAATTTGCTCTCCCAGAGGCTCCAGAAGAGCACTTAGCTGTGCTTCGCTATGTGGCCGTGTGCTCTTTCTAATGAAAGAACGCCACTGCAACAAGGAAAAAAAAAAATCACACTAGGAACTGTGCTGGATCACTGAAGCCCATCATTTCTCTCTGGAGAAATGAGATGCGTGCTCAAGCCCAAGATTTGATCCTGTGTGAGGCTTCATCCATGGAGGGCTCCCCTTCCTTGAAGGCGAGTGACCCACCCAAAAGGGCGGAGCCAGAGGAGTGTGGCCGCACATCATTTAACCAATGAATACACCACAACATGTAGAAAAACCCACAATACAAGTGTGCCAATGGGGAAACAACACAGGCCAGTATCAAACATAGAGAATGAAGATGTCAATTCTGATGACCAGAAAACAGCCAACCAACTAATCAATCTCTCAGATAAGGAGTTTAGACAAGAAATATGGAAGATGCTCAAAGAAACCATGGATTGAGTTGAACATAACACTAAGAAGAACCAAAAAAATATGAAGACAAAAATCACAAAACTCCAAACTGAAATAACAGGCAAAATAACAGGCCTGAAAAACTCAGTAAACGAATTGAATGACAAAATGTATAAGCTCTCCAACAGGGTAACAGAAGCTGAGAATAGAATTGGTGCTGTGGAAGATGAGATAAATAACAACTCCATACAGCGGGAGAGATTGGAAAAAAAAAACTTAAAGCAAATGAACAGACAATGGAAAAATTATGTTCAATCTTTGGTGTCCCATATGCTTCCCCGAGCCAGGAGCTATTTCTTTTTTTAATATATTTTTTATTTAAGTAACATGATCATAATTGGGTTACAGTCACAAACAGAACACCCCCCTTCACCCGTGTAACATTCCCCCCTCACCCCTTCCCATCACCTGCCTGTATTTGAGACAGGCATTCTACTATAGTTATTTGTTTTTAAGTTCAATAAATTGTTTTTTTTTTTTTTTCCTTAAAGGATAAGAGTAAAGAAATATAGTAAAGGCATGATAGTGGCAATCGCTGTTATTGGCATAGGCCCAGAAAAATATGGGGAAAATGGAAAAAAATCCTTGGCCTGATTACAAGAAGGTCTCACCCCAGAAGTTTATTGGCATAAGACCAACTCTGGGTTCCAGGCATGACAGTCTGTCCAACCTGAGTCATTCTCCATGGTCCCAGTGAAACTTTTTCACACTTTAGCTATTGTTGGTATCAGATTCTTATATTTAAAGATTCTGGATTCTATGCATTTCTTTAATCAATGTCAGGCTGAGGTGGAGCATCCTGTAGTTTCAGCATACCATTAGATGCAGAGTGATCTGTCCTGCAAGCAGGCTGTTGCTGAGTCATCTGGTTGTTGAGAGCACTCTTTGGAGTAAGTCAATGCCAGAGCAGTGGTAGGTCTTCCCTGGTAGAGGTCTGGATCCTGGTAATGTTATAGACAATTGTGGTTGTTTCCATAGATGGTATCCATTGTTCAGGTGTGTATGGGGGATGCCCATTCTTCTGAGGCCTAAGCCAAATCATATGCCAATGTTCAGGGTATAAGGCCTAATTGCATTACCAAATTTGTGTTCCCATCTCTATTAGATAAGAACTTGTTTGCATATGTATTATTTTCCCATTTTAATGTGCCTATGCAAAAGAGAAACAATGCCACAGATATTGTTGGTGCATCTGGGGGCCACCAAATAAAGTCCAACATTTCTCGTAACTTGGTTCAAACATGAATTCTACACAGAGATACTTTTCTACCAGTATTTCTTATAAAACAGATCTCAAATGGGGAAAGCAAGCAATCAAATAACAAAACCAGTTGGCAAAATTGTCACTATATGAGGATATTCAAAAGGAGTTATAAATGTTAAGGGAATACATCTGAGATAGACAAAGGAGATACACGTGTCCCTTTTATGTTTTAGAAATAGTCAAGAGGGAGGGTGTTATTTCTGAGACACCACTTTGGTCTGTGAATTGGCCAAGCGAAGAGTGCATGGAACCATGCCATCCTCGTGTTGCCTGCTGAAGCTTCCAACTCCCCGAGGAGCCTTTGCTTCCTAATTGCTGGAAGCTGGAAGTTCACCAGTCCCCTCCCCTCCCCTCCCCGCCCTTGCAGGAACGAGGAAGGAGAGAGAAGGCTGTGGGGGGCAGTCAAGACTGTATCTTCCTACGCTTGGCCAAAGCCTACCGCATAGAGCCGTGTTGTCCCCGTGTTGCCTGCTGAAGCTTCCATCTCCCAGAGAGGTGTTTGCTTCCTAATTACTGGAAGCCAGAAGTTCACCAGTCCCCTCCCCACTCTGAAGGAATGGGGAAGACTGGAGTCTTCTGTAAACTGCACTTTGCTGAAACCCACTTATTGGGACCCTGAGCAGGCAGCCAGGGATAACCCTGTGGACCGAGAGGAAGGAGACAGAAGGCTGTGGGGTGCAACTGAGACTGCATCTTTCCCTAAGGTTGGCCAAAAAGCCAACCGCATGGACCCATGTTGTCCCTGTGTTGGCTGTTGAAGACTCAGACTCCCTCCAAAAATTACTGTGAAAGATATGCAATACATCTTGGCCAAAACAAAAATCATTAGTACAAAAAATGGTTAAATGTCGGGTAATAGGAGGTGGGAGTGAGGGGGTAAAGAAATAAAATGAGCTCCTGGACGCCTTCAGATTATGACAGAAAGATTAGACACAATGATATCCAAATATAGCACCCCCGAGCGGTTTAGTAAGGAATGAACAGGTTTAGTAAGGAAACTTGCCTGGAACTTCCTGAAGCCAGAACCTCTTGTGCTGCTATTCCCCATGCTGGCAGAAACTCCCGGCTCCCAGGAAGGAAAGAGATCCTTCAAGAGCTAGAAGGCCGGATGGTCAAACTCCCCACCTGAACCCTCCCTCCAGAGCCAGGTGGGAAATGGGGAAAGCCTAGGGTAACCTACAAGCTCCTCCAAGGGACCCACCTCGCTGACTTGCCCAGGCATGTGGCCCAGGGGAATCCCTGGAGTTCCAGAGGAAAGAGGTAGAGTGGTGCTGGGGTGACCCATGTCCTGCACCCCTAGTAGGCCTGGTTAGAAAGGCCTTTGGCGGGACCGGGTAGGTGGCCCTGGAGATAAGGTGTCTGCCTTGCAAGCGCTAGCCAAGGAAGGACCGCGGTTCGATCCCCCGGCATCCCATATGGTCCCCCCAAGCCAGGGGCGATTTCTGAGCACATAGCCAGGAGTAACCCCTGAGCGTCAAATGGGTGTGGCCCAAAAACCAAAAAAAAAAAAAAAAAAAAAAAAAAAGAAAGGCCTTTAGCATGTTTTTTTTAATTATTTAAAGAAAATGTATTACATTGTTGACATAACTGATCATAATACATTTATTCATGCTAGTGCATATTGAAGGAGTATTTGCTTGTTATGCTTGAATCAGGAAGCTGACTTGCCATAAGAGTTGAGTAGAAAAGAGGACCATTAGTCTAATTCTGTTTTTTTTGGGAGGGGGCACACCCAATAATGCTCAGGGGTTACTCCTGGCTATTCGCTCAGAAATTGACCCTGGCATGGGGGACAATATGATGCCGGGGGATCGAACCGCGGTCCATCCTAGGCTAGTGCTTGCAAGGCAGATGCCTTACCTCTAGTACCACTGCTCTGGCTCCCAGTAGTCTAATTCTAACAGCTTGACCTTTTATAGTGCAATATTCCATCTGCCTTCTGCTTTTTTGTATATAAAAAATGATCCCTTAATCTATTCCAATAGAAGGTCAGATTGAAAACTTAAAGACATCAAAAATGTTCTCCAATATTTGGAGAGACACCTAAAACTATGCCAATCAGAAGTGAGAGTTCTCTGCCTCAGTAAGATGTCCTTGGCCCCAGGAAAATGGGCAAATTACCTCTTGTTTTTTTTTTTTTTTTTTTTTTTTTTTATCCCTGTATAAGCAGTGGGTCTCATCGCTTCGCCAGAGGAGAGAACCAGCAATCATGATGCAGTTGGACAATACAATGCTTAAATGAGGGAACAAACGTCATAGTACTTGGAACACATTCCTTTGTGGGTGCATCAGTTTCTAAAGCAGTTAGCAGGAATGCCATGCTGAGGCAAAAGTAGAAACAAAGCCAAAAGAAAGAGAACTGTTAAATCTTATAGTTCCTCAGCAGAACAGCAGGTGAATCATTAATCCCTGGTACTAAAATAATAAAAATAAGTCCTCAAGAGAGCTCCTTCTCTGCAATATAGGCTGTGAGTAGAATTTATGGAAGGTTAATATACATTTTATGAGTTCAATGACATAGTTTTTCTTTTACACTCATCAAAAATGATATTTTTCATGAACTTTGACTTTAAAATGAAGCTGCCATATTATCCTTAAGTATTTCAAATAATCAGCCTTTTTGTAGTTATTGAAGTGGTGTTTAATGATCTACCTACTATTTTAGCAGGGACTTGTGTTTTGGTAAATTAAAATTAGAAATTTCTCTACATTCCCCACAGCTTATTTGGAATCTCTCTGTTCAACTTGTATGAAGAAAACGGTCTAACACTGAATAGTTAATAGTCAGGTGGGGTTTTATGGAGATGCAAAAGAAAACTGACTTTCTGGTCTCTTTTCTTGCTAACTTCATTCTGGGAACAGATACTAGTCTTCCAAGGACTTGAGCCAATTGCCTAAGTTATTTATTTTATGCATTTCTAATAGTTTTTGGAACCTGGGAGGTAATAGCCAAGATACCCAGATCAATCATTTTAAGTGGCTTGGCCTTGGAGAGATTTATCTGACCTGAGGGAAAACCAATTCTGTTTAGTGGTGTGGGAATAGGATCCTAAGGATCTTTTTGAGAAAATTTCTCAAAGTTGAATGCATACACAGATCAAATGGAGAGTGAAGATACCACAATAATTGAGTAGATGGGATAGGGCCTCAGATTTGTGATAATGCTAATACTGCTGACCCAAGGACTTCCCTTTGGGTAGCAAGAATTTAAAGTACTGTTATAGGCATTGCAGTTGCTACACCCAACCACAACTTCATTGCCTATGTTATGCAGCCTTGGTCAACCCACTATGTTCATTGCTGTAATTGTTTGTGGTGAGACTTTAGGATCAGCTCCTGTGTGGACAAAATTCCAAAAATGATAGTGATTCAATTAAAAAGTGAAAAAAAAAAGTCCAAAACCAGCAGAAAATAGTGCTCTAAGCTTTGGGGAGAAAGGATTTGTTATAAAGCTTCCTGATTTCATGGAATTATCCCAGGATTTATGTGATGGGTGGTGAGCTCACATGCCATAATGGCATCAGCAGCAAGTCCATCTATGGAGAAAAATCAGAGAATGAGAATTTCATCCTCAAGCATAGAAGTCCTGGAATCTTCTCTATGGCAAATGCTGGAACCAACGCAAATGTTTCCCACTTTTTCATCTGCACTGTCAAGACTGATTGGTTGGGTGGAAACATGTGGTTTTGGCAAAGTGAAAAATGACACAAATATTAAAGCCATAGACTAATTTAGTCTATGTATGGCAAGATCAGCAAGAAATTTACAATTCATGACTTGGACAAGTTAATAAATATTGCTTATATTTTAACCACCAAACCATCCTTTTGTAGCTCAAGAGAGGACCCTTTTACCCCTATGTACTTAAAATCTTCTATGAACCATGTGCTCTCCTTACAGCTCTTTGGATTCCATATTTTCCAATTCCTCATCCAAGTCTAGTTAGATTATCGAGTTATTTGTAATTATGAAAGAAAAAAGCAAATAGAAAAAAATGTTAAGATCAGTGACAGAAATGATCTACATAGATTACTTCAAAATTTGAGCAATATTTATATGAAACATATTATGCATATATAAGTTGGAGTCAGCAGCTTTATTCATCAACCTAAAAATGGCCACAGTGAGGAAGAGCATATAAAATGGATAGTCAGAAATTATAGTATATTGTGGGCCATAGTGATAGTACCACACTAGAGGGTTTGCCTTGCAAGTGGCTGACCCAGGCTCAATCCCTGGAATCCCATATGGTTTCATGAGCCTGCTAGGAGTGATTTCTGAGCACAGAGCCAGGAGTAGCCCCTAGGCATTTCCAGGTGTAACCCCCGCCCCCCCCAAAAGAAAAAGAAAATGATAGTATACCATCATATGGACCTATATTACATCCAACTTTCCTACCTGTAATTCCTAAGGATATAACTAAAAGCAAAGAACAAAAAGCACCAATACGTGTTGCTTCTTAATGGATATGAACTCTTTGGGGGACCTGGGTTACAGGATAACTGATAATGCATCTGAAATGCAATGGTACCTTGCTAGCAACTCTTCAGACACCACACTCAGATGCAAAGCCAAATGTCAAGGCACTTATGGCTTTGGGTCACCTTTACTTCCCTTACTTTCTAAGTACTCACTAGGATTCTCTCATACTTCTATTTTTGCATTCCATTTGTCTGAGTTCTTAAGATTATTCCATTTTCTTTAGGCAATAGTTATGTGTTGATCATCTGAAAATCATTTAAATATTAAAGCAATTGCTTTTAAATAGAAAAAAGAAGGAGCCTTCCTACAAGAAATAAAATATCTGAAAGGGGAAGTCCATTTTATCAGTGCAAACATACTCTAAGACATTTTCCTTTTATGTTGTGCTGAAATTAAAAATACAACAAAGACCAGAGAGTTCAGTTTTATAAGACAAATCTGAAGATTCCCAAAGGTATTTAACAATTTTCTGTCTAAAACTTTCACATTTATCCCTCTGTATAAATATAGATATTACCTTTCAAAGTTATCTTGTCTCATCAAACTTATTTTCATCCTTGCTTTTCTGAACATAGAAATTATTCATAATGTTAAGATATTTTAGGGACTAATATTGAAATGCCAGGAGTCCCATTAGAGTGAATTTATTTTTCAAACGGAGGGACATCTGTCATTTGTCCTTAGTATGACTTTTATAAGCCAGAAACAAACAGGCTCATTTTGTGTTATGGTGAGAGAACACTTTTACAGATGATTCTCATTGGACAGGTATCTCCTAAACTCTAAAGTTAATTATTTATTATGGGAAACTTCTTTTTTTTTGTTTTTGTTTTTTTGGGCCACACCTGGCGATGTTCAGGGGTTATTCCTGGCTGTCTGCTCAGAAATAGCTCCTGGCAGGCACAGGGGACCATATGGGACACCGGGATTCGAACCAACCACCATTGGTCCTGGATCGGCTGTTTGCAAGGCAAATGCTGCTGCGCTATCTCTCCGGGCCCTATGGGAGACTTCTAAACTGAATTTCTGACCCAGGTTTTAGGAAGATCAGAAGTTTGTATTTCTAGCAAGCTGCTAGTCTACTAACAACCCTGAAGAGAAGTTAGATAAACTGTGACAATCTAGTAGGAAGACCTTGAATTCTGGAAAATCATAGAAAAAGCACCACTTACATGTGAGGGTCATTGTCTGCTAGATCAGTAATATTTAACCACTGCTATATGGCTCAGAGATGGTTTAAAGATATAGAAATGTTGAAAACCCCAAGCCTTGCTTATAACTGTTGGTGTAAGAATTGGTTGTAGATTTATTTAATAATTTTATTTCAAAAACTTTAACATTTATCCCTCTATCTAAATACAGGTATAATTTCACCTTTCAAAAATTATCTTTCTTAGTCAAACTCTTTTTGATCCTTGCTTTGTTGGCCATATAAATTATGTAAAATGATAAAAAGCCTATAAGTTAAGTGTGAACAGACTATGTCCTTAGGCCAAATCTGGTTGGCCACCTGGTTATTCTAAAGCCTGTAAGTGGTCCTCAAACTATGGCCCGCGGGCCACATATTGTATTTGTATCTGTTTTGTTTCTTCATTGCAAAATAAGATATATGCAGTGTGCATAAGAATTCGTTCATAAGTTTTGTTTTTACTATAGTCAGACCCTCCAATGGTCTGAGGGACAGTGAACTGGCCCCCTGTTTAAAAAGTTTGAGGACCCCTGCGTGTAAACTAAGAACAGTTTTCAACTTTTTCTATAGCTGAGAAAAATATCAGCTGAATATTATACAACACGTGAAAGTGATATGAAGTGAACTTTTTTATAAATAAGTTTATTAATGTGTTCTGTGGCTGCTGCTTTTGTTACAGTTGTAATTGAAAAGTTACAATACAGGTAATATGACTAGGATTGTAGTCCTCAAAATTCCTTTCTGAAGTCCTAACTTCTAGAAGCCAACTGCAAGGTTATTTGCAAAGGGTTTTCACAAGAGATAACTAAAAGAGTTATAAAAACTGGGGCCGGAGAGATAGCATGGAGATAAGGCATTTGCCTTGCATGCAGAAGGACAGTGATTCGAATCCCGGCATACCATGTGGTCCCCCGAGCCTGCCAGAAGCGATTTCTGAGCATAGAGCCAGGAGTAACCTCTGAGCATTGCCGGGTGTGACCCCAAAAAACCAAAACCAAAAACAAACAAACAAAAAAGAGTTATAAAATCTAATGAGTTTTATTGGCCCATGTCCCACAGATTGAGTTGTCTATAGATAATTTGATGGGAAAAGATATTTAAGGTAATTTTAATTATTTATAATTATAATACATAAAATTTTCTAATTATTCCGGGAACATTGCTCCTCAAATGATCAAAAACCAGGTTCCCATGGTTATGAATAAAAATGATGACATCAGGGCCAGAGAGCCAGAAAAAAGGAACATCAAGCCAACAATACTGGCCAGTACTGCTAGCCGTGAATTCTGTGAACCACTGGGTGGGCCATGGGAATGAATGAATGACTGGTATAAGCAATATAATGTCTATTAACATTTATTGAGAACTTTATATACTGAGTATTGTCTAAAATGCTTTATATAAATTCTCTCTTAGTCATCATAAAAACATAACCAAAAGAGGGGATGGAGTGATGGCACAGCGGTAGGGCATTTGCCTTGCAAGTGGCTAACCTAGGACGAACCATGGTTCGACCCCCCAGCATCCTATATGGTCCCCCAAGCCAGGAACAATTTCTGAGCTCATAGCCAGGAGTAATTCCTGAGCATCACCAGGTGTGGCCTAATAATAATAATAATAATAATAATAATAATAATAATAATAATAAAGACCAAAGGAGTACATTTAACTTCATTTTACTATTAAAGTAACTGAAGAAGAAAATTAAATTACCAAGACCACAGAATTGTAAGATGACAAAAGTTGGGCTCAAGTCCAAGGATGCACAAAAACCTTACTTTTGATCAGTGGGTGATTCTGCTTTGACAGAATGTAAAAGGGCAAAATAATGATGTACCCCCTACTCAATTTTATTTACTGGAAAAGTAACAGTATATAATAAAAAAGTAACAGTATATAATATATGTAAATATATATAAAATATAACAGTTTTATATTTTTCTCTCTGTGGTAAAGATATTATTTTTATTTATGTTGTTGCAGTACTTTGAGATCCTAAAGTAAAAGGAATCATACCCAGATCTCATATATGCAAGCCATGTGCTTACCATGTAAGCCACATCTTTGGCTCTCAACTCTTGTTGACACTAGGAAGATGTCCCCTAGCATTTTCTAGAGTTAGCAAATATCTTGGAAGCAAAGCATTCAAATAAGACCAATGAATACACAGTCAGACCTACCTTATTAGGTTTTCACTGGAATTTTACTCTTGGGTTGGTATTTCTCTGCCCTAATACTGAAAAGCTAGGTTGCCAAGCCTTCTAAACCTAATTCCAATGAACCAATCCTATTGCCTTAACTGGCCTGTTCCTTCATACAGAAATCACAAAAGAGAGCTCCTGCTCACATTTCCTAGATCTTCTGCCTTCTCACCAACACTGACACTACCATCACTGGTCCTATATGGATTGATATGTTTCCTGACCTTGAAACCTCTTGAGTAGCAGCTATCTTTCTAACGAAAAGCATCTACTAACCAATCAACCTGCACATACTTAATAATGAGACCTTTGAAAACAAACAGCCTCACATCCACATTTATTATCATTAACTTTGGATCATTCAGGCTCAACCTACCAAACAATGCTTCACATACTCACAAATGCTCAGAAATCAAACACACATACTCCCACAAAACAACTGCTCTCCTCCATGGCCCTGTCTATTCTAGAACTGAAAGTCTATTCTCTTAGAGCTGTAACACCTTCCAGAACACTCCATGGACAGCAACACAAAGAGTGGATAACTTCTCAGTTGCATCTTGAACCACGAATTTCTCATTTTAAGATTTGGGTGAGAAACTTAAAGTTGTCCAAGAGCAGATAGGAGAGTTAAAGCAGTTACATTACTCCCTCCAGCTGCTAGGATCTTGTTTTCCTCACAACAAAGACAGTGGTAGAGAGCCAAGACAGGGCTGCCTCCTCATAATGCTATTGAGTGTGTGTGCTAGATAGAACCTTAGTCTGAAGGTCATGGCTTAATCTCCAGGTTGATCATCAGTTCTCAATTGCCAAGGTTCATTCTTATATATGAGCAAAGCAAATGATTTACCATCCACCAAAGAAAAGTACTTCTTCAAAAAAGGTCTGATTTGCTGCCAGTCCATGAGCCGTAGACAGCTTTCTGCTGAGACTTGTGGAAATTTGGTTGCTGTATATCTGAACTGGAACAAAGAGTATGCTGGGAAAATGAGCTTGTGTTGGCCACAACCTTTCAAATTCATTCAGTAAGACTGATCATTTAGTGAAAGAATTTAAGACCAGTGACCCTTTGTACTTGTTTGACCAATGCAAATTCATTCATGCTCAGGATTAGTAAGCAAGATCCATCCAGTAAGACTGTAATTTGTGAATATAAAAAACATCAAGTTAATCAATAGCTGGATAAGCATTTACTCTGAACAGGGCAAAGAAGAGGCAGGAACCAAAATGAATAGCATCATAAGGTAAAATATGTTTATTTTCATCTTACTTGTATAGCTATTTGGGGGTGGGTTCCACACCTGGTGATGCTCAGGAGTTACCACTGGCTATGTGCTCAGAAATCGCTTCTGGTTAGAGGGACCATATGGGATGCTAGAGACCAAATCAGCTCTGTCCTGGATCGGCCACGTGCAAGGCAAATGCCCTACCGCAGTGCTATCACTTCGGCCCCTGGATAGCTATTTTTATTTTTATAGCTCTTTTCTGGGATATGCTTGGTTTTGCTCAAGGATCACTCCTTGAAAGAATTAGAGGATCATATGTGATGCCAGGGATCAAACTCAGGTCAGTTGTGTACAAGGAAAACTATACTAGTGCTTTTGTTCCCTTTTCTTTTCTTTTCTTTTCTTTCTTTTCTTTTCTTTTCTTTTCTTTTCTTTTTTTCTTTTTTGTGGTTTTTGGGTCACACCCGGCAGCACTCAGGGGTTATTCCTGGCTCCAGGCTCAGAAATTGCTCCGGGCAGGCACAAGGGACCATATGGGACACCAGGATTTGAACCGATGACCTCCTGCATGAAAGGCAAACGCCTTACCTCCATGCTATCTCTTCGGCCCCCTTTTGTTTTCTTTTGAGGTACATTTTGGAGAAGTAGAGAGGGAAATAGTCCTTAAAATTTGTTTAGGGTTCAGGGCCTATAAACTTTAATCTAAAATTACTCAGCGCCGGGATCAAGGTATGGATTTTAGTGCTCCTGCTTTGTAAGGACTGTAATCACTGGGTTTATGGAATAAATAGACATATTTTTTATAAGATTTGTAACTGAGGTTTCTTTTTCTACATACCATAAAAAGGGGTGTCTAAGCAGGACTCTGTGAAAATGATACAAACTGTGTATGCTGCAACTTTTCAGGAAGATGCCCCAATATTTATACCTCCAGTGTCAGGGAGCAGGATGAGCTCTCCCAGACAGCACGCACTCATCCCTTGAAGGAAATTTTAATGCTACCGAGGCCAAAGGAAATATTCCTTGTCATCAAAACTCTCAACAGTAATGAACAGTTCAGGCTCCTGGGAGAACTATACCAAATTGCCAGCCAATGGAAGTGATTCACATATCCTTAGATTCCCATCTCACTGTTTCCAGTTCCAGGGAAAACAATAACAGTTATAAAAAACGAATACAGACATCAATACGTAAGTGAAGGAAAGAAGGGAATGTTTCCCCTGTTGTTTACTCCCTTAGGAGGTAATTCAATCAAATGAGTAGAAATAGAGAAAACCTATACATGACATTGCTTTTTTCTCAAGCTTACTTCAAGTCCCAGGGATTTATACATATGTAAATATAGCTATACTATTTTCCTTTCTATGCCACTAGAGGGAAATCTTATCCATCTGACCAGACTTGTTGCTTTGCCAACACACACACACACACACACACACACACACACACACACACACACACACACACACACACACTACAAAAATCTAAGAGATAAGTTTGAAACTTTATGGAGAAACTTGTCTCAGCCTTACGCCCCTACTCCTTAGAAATTATCTGATTATGTGTGGTCATAGAGACTCCTAGAGAAGCACAAACTAGTCACTAATTGGGCAGGAGACTTCACAATTGAGAAATTGTTCTAACAGCCAATCTGAAACCCTTCCAGTTCAGCTTGAGTTTATTTTCTCAAATTACGTATTCATTAGTTATGGAGAACAGCTGGTCAGCTGTCTCTGCATCATCCTATTCTTTAAATTTCAGAAAACCTCTGGGTCACGCCTCTCTTCCATGAAAAATGAAGCTGGTCTTTAACTTGGTCAGAAAGTTGACATTCTCTCCAATTTACCATGTGCTTCTCTCCTAAATTTTCTCTCCAACACCCCACCCTTCCCACAATTTCCAAATGACACCAATACTTAAATTAAACTCTAAGGAGAAAAATAAAATAAAGTATTTCCTCATGGTTTTCCTTGTATTATATTGCTTTTTTCTTGCATATAATTGTTATTAATATGCTCCATACACATTTTTAAATAAGAACATGTTTTCCATAAATACTTAGTAAGAGTCCAAAATCATGATGCACTTTATGTTTTATGTATTTATGTATATGGTATATACATGCATATATAAACACATCTATACATATATTCATAAATAAAACTTTTGTCACAAAAGTCAAATGCCATTTAAGCCCCACTTATGAATTTCATTACTCCCAACTCTTCTAAATTTCATATTTCTTCCCAGCTTTACTCTCCAACTTTGTAACTACTAAATTTAGATCCATATTGACTGCAATTTATAAAGAGAATAAAATTAAAATAAAACTTATTCACTGAAAATTTAAATATTGGGGTTCTCCTACACAATGCTTGGAGAATCCCTGAGGTTATTTTCATTGATACTCAGCTAATTAGACGTGATGATTCAATTCTGAGGGGCTTCTGGATAGTACATTGGGGATGAGATATGAGGTGCTAGGGATCAAACTCTGGGCATCATACAAGCACATGGTCTAGTCTTCATGGCCCTGATAATTAAGGAAGAGGGGCTAGAAAGATAATAAAGGAGTTAAGGCACATGCTTTGCATGTGTCCAACCTCAGTTTAATTCTCAGCACATCGTTCTTTGAACATGGTGGTACACAGCTCTGGAGACCCCCAAACACAGTCAGATGCTAGATAATCCCCTGTACCATAGGCCTGAGCAGCAAATTATTCCCAGGTCTTTGTTTCAAAGCTCCAGATTAGTTGATTAAGAATTGTTGAGTGGGGTCCTCAGGTCTCCTGAGTGTTGCTTGGGAACACTCCTAAATTAAGAGAGAGAAATCTGTTTCCAAAACACTCATTTTATCCACATTCACAAAAATGGTATAATAAAAAGCATATTTGATTTTTGTGTTTCATTTCTGGCATAAAGCTATCCAAATCCTTTGAACGTCCTGAGTGATAACTTCTTATTAATCAGAACAAGCTCCTTTCAATCTTTTTTGAATTCGTGTTAATTAGGTGAATACTAGAAGGTCCCTACATTACTTCAGGATAAGGTTGTACGCAGAGGAACCAAGAGGGTTGGAAGTCTTGTCTTCCCTGCCACACCTCAAAGAAAAAATAAAGAAAAGGAACTGAAGTTGAGTTTCATCACTTAATTGCTGAAGATTTGATCAACCATGTCTACACAAAAGCCTCACTGAAAATTAAGACTGACTGGAGAGACAATACAGGAGTAAGACTCTTGCTTTGCAAGACTAGCTGTGGCTCAATCTCCAGCACTGCATAGAGTCTGGATTATGAGAAGTGAATCCTGAACACAGAGCTGAAAGTAAACCTTGCATACAGTTGCATATAGTCCCAAAGTCAAAACAAAACGAGAAAAAGAAAAAAAGAAAAAAGAAGAAAGAAAGAAAAGAAAAAATGATACTGTCACATTTTAGATGTCTTAAAATTGCTAGCTGATATTTTTCAAACCCTCAGTGACAGCAGAAAATCTCAGGGTAATCAGGAAAGGCCCTACTGCTGCCCTGGTATCAACTTACTCCACAGTGGGTTCATATGACACCCTGACGACTTGGTAACAGCAACAACCTGCTTTCAGGGCAGGGTTCTCTTCATTGCCACCTAGCGGTGAGATGAAAACAGAAGATACTCCATGTTACTCTGACTTCGACATAGGATCTGTACAGAAACCAGGATCTTTAACCATAGATACATGGCAGTAACACCTGTGATTGTGAAGAGCTTTTACTAGGACTGCAGAGAAAGACTTTGGGGTAAGACAACTTAGTATGCCTGGAGTAGTTGTTCTTATGCCATGATACTTCAAGGGTAAGGTCTCCCATTTTTTTAGGCCACAGGTGTTTCCCATATTTTGCTGTGACTATGCAAACAACAACAACTGCCACACACATACTTTTTATTGTATTTTTAAATCTCTTATCTTAAAAAAAAAGAGCTTACTAAACCTGCTATTGTATTAATGACTGTTGTGTACGTAAAACATTTTAATGGGATTATTATGTTACTGACCCTATCCTGATCGGTGATTGTGCCCTACTCTAGGGTGTGACCTGGCATTCTGCTCCCACCATTGGGTGGTACCTGATTCCACCATTGGGGGTACCTGATTCTGGGGCATAAAAACAAGGGTCTGTGGAAGGCGAGGGGCTTTTTGTCCTGGACCTATTCTTAGGCCTTTTGGCTTTGGCCTCTTCACGGAATAAAGAGCTGTTTTCTTCGGAAGCCTGACTGCCTGTTGGCCTTCTTCCCACCGCATTCACCTCAGAACCACCGACTGAACAGGGTAACAGACGTGTGGTCCGAGCTGGAGGAGAAAGGCCTCATCCTCCATCCCTTTATCAGTCAGCCTCTTCAGGGGCTGATTTGCAACAAATGACTTTATTGGAGATACAATAATTTTCACAAATATACTTGTACTGAACTAGTTTTTTTCTTCTCTTTCATTTTTCTTTTAGTTTTTCTTTCTATTTTTCAATAATTTTGCTTTTCTTTTTCTTGAAACAAATGTATTATGATCATTTATGTCAACTATGTGATACATTTTCTTTAAATAAAAAATTTCCAAAAAATGCAATGTACATGAAAAAATTGCATTGTTTAACTTATGATATGTACTACAAACTTTCAATATATAGGGAAAGAATAAAGCACAAAAGTTTTGGTTCTATAAAATCAATGAATTGAGACAGAAGTTGCTTGGCTCATGTGGAAGCAGTGAGACAGTGTCAAATGAAGAAAATAATAATAAATAATAATAATAATGATAATAATAACAAACTGGCTGTTGAATATAGGACAATGGAACAGAGAAATATTCCAATGGGTAAGGGCTCCAGTGAGCAAGGAGCTTGCCTAACATGCAGCCAATCCAGTTCAATTCTCCACACTACATATGGTCCCCAAATACGAGGAATGATCCTTATAGAGCTAGGAAACACTGAGCACAGAGGTGTAACCCAAAAACCAGAAGATAAAAAAAATAAAGATGAACAATAAATCCCAGGTTCCTGTTGGAATCAATTGGGAAAAAAAAAAAAAACCACTATAGTACTATTTAGTGACATAAAGATGACACTGAGATGCAGTTTCCCGCTGCCTGAGACTGGATTTCATCAGCGTTCCTGCTGGTGACCCTGCCTGCTTCAGAGGTGGGTCGGAATGTACACACACTGATTCCTGTTGGTTTATGCTGGGTGTCAGAAGGGCACAGAAGCCATCTTGGGCCATCGTGTTTCCAGCCGCCTGAGACTGGATTTCATCAGGGTTCCTGCCTGCGATCCTCCCTGCTACAGAGAGTTCTTGACTGGCTCCACCCTCCTGCTATGCTTGGATGACCCTGAGGACTTGAAGAAAAATCTTTTCTTTGCTTGTCTGTCTTTCCTGAATACTTGAAGCTCTCCTTAGAGGCCTAGGAAGTGCGCCCCCCAAAAAACTGTCATCTAGAGGCCGCAGAAGAGCACGGCCACTCCGCTTCACTTCAAAACCACGTACTCTTTTTAACCAATGAACTCCACCACAACACGCAGAAAAAATCACACTACAAGTGTGACAATGGGGAAACCTCGCAGGCAAACACCTTGCACAGACAATGAAGACGATAGCTCGGACGACCCCAAAAATTCCAACCATCTGATTAACCTCTCAGATAAGGAGTTTAGAATAGAAATATGGAAGATGTTCATAGAACTCAAAAAAAGCATAGATCGATCTGAACAGAACACAAAGACAGAAATCAGAAACTCCAAACTGAAATAACAGATCTGAAAAACACCGTAGCTGAACTGAAAAACTCAGTGGATAACCTCGCCAGCAGGGTAACTGCAGCTGAGGACAGAATCAATGTGCTGGAAGATGAGATGCAAAAAAACTCAACACAACAGAAGAAATTGGAAAAGAACCTTAAGACAAACGATCAGGCAATGGAAAAAGTACTCAAGGAATGCGAACAGATGAAAACAGAAATCTTTGATAAACTCAACAGAAACAACATAAGAATCATTGAATTCCAGAGGCCCAGGTAGGAGATCCCCAGGAAGTATCAACTGTCAAAGGCATCATCAAAGAGATACTCCCAGAGTTAAAGACTACATGCAATCAAATCCTGCATGCCTGAAGGGTACCAGCTAAAAGAGACCCGAAGAAAAAGACCCCAAGACACATCCTCCTTACAATGACAAATCCCACAGATAGAGATAGAATACTGAAAGCAGCAAGATCAAAAAAGGAAATTACATTCAAAGGAGTATCCTTAAGACTTACAGCAGACATGTCACAAGAAACTCTCAAGGCCAGAAGACAGTGGTGGGTTATTGTGACAAGACTGAATGAAATGAATGCCTCACCAAGAATACTGCACCCAGCCCGACTCACGTTCAGGTTTGAAGGAAGGATACATAGTTTCATGGATAAACAACAGCTCAGAAACTTCACAGATGAAAAACCAGCCTTAAAGGAAAAACTGAAAGGTCTACTTTAAGACAAGAGAGGCCAACAAACAAAGATGACACTGAAAGAAACATACTTTGGTGGTGGGGAGATTGGCAGGAGTTTACTTTTGCATATGCCACTTGGGTGTATATATATATATATATATATATATATATATATATATATATATATATATATATGACATTTGTTAAAAATTAACAGCAACTGAACAGAGAAGTCAAGAGTAATGCTCTTGAACTTTTCTCTACCTGCTGATTGCCACCTATTCTGCAACTAGGCGTGGGACAGTAGTTATTATCAAGGTGGCAGGCCTGAGGTTTTCAACCTTTCTACACCTGCAGACCAGCACTTGAAGCCACGGGCAGTGGTTTAAGATCATTGATCTAGAGGACAGTGGGCCTTGCATGCAAAGGCACTAAAACAAGTGGAACTTTTCCCATGATTTTCAAGAAAGGTCTTTCTGTTAGAGTTTCACAATTTATCTAAATGCTCTTCAGGGTGGACCAACAGCATACTATCATCTGGGAGCTTGCTAGAAATGTGAACTACTGGGCTCTCCTGACACCTAAGTCAGAAATTTAATTTAAAAACCCTCCTGTAAATATTATAAACCTTAGAGTTTGATAGACACTTCTCTAATGAGAATCATCTGTGGGCATATTCTTCCAACATAGCATAAAATGAGCCTGACTGTATCTGGTTTATAAAATCATGCTATGGACAAACAGCAGATGTCCCTCAATTTTAAAGATAAGTTCACTGTATTAGGACTGCTGACATTTAGATATTAGTCCCTAATGTATTCTATGTATAGTTTATGAGCAATACATACATAAATTGTCCTAATTGGAATAATGGTTGGGGCCGCAGGACAATATAGTGAGCAGCTGCTGCATGGCCATTGGCTGTGGCTTTTGAGACCAGCCCCATTCAGAAGTGTCTGCGGAAGCTACATTATCAGAGGTGATCAGGTACCGACCAAGGAGGGTGAAGCCTGATTGCCACAGAAAACCAATGCAAGCGACTGCTGCCTGACAACTGGCTGAGGCTTTAGGGACCAATCCTGCCCAGAAGTATCTGTGTAAGCCACGTGATCAGAGGTGAGCTGGCACCACCAAAGAAGGGTAGAGTCAGAGGAGCCCAGCCACTCTATTTCACTCTGCAGATGCACACATTTCCTAGTCAATGAACTCTAGCACAACACACCTAAAATATCACACTATAGGTGTAATAGTTGGGAAACAATGCAGACAAAAACCCTTGCATAGAGAAAGAAGATGGCAGCTCTGATGACCCAAAGAATGCCAACCAACTATTTAGCCTCTCAGATAAGGAGTTTTGAGAAGAAATATGAAGGATGCTCATAGAACTCATAGAAAGCATAGATCGAGCTGAATAGACCACAAATAAGAATCAAAAAGATATAAAAATAGAAATCAGAAAACTCCAAACTGAAATAACAACTGAAAAACATGGTAAGTAAAATGTAAACATCACTGGAGAGCCCCTCCAACAGTGTTACAGCAGCTAAGGATCGAATCAGTGAGTTGGAAGATGAGGTGCATAAAAACTTCATACAACAAAATAGAATGGAAAAGAGCCTTAAAACAAATGATCAGACAATGGAAAAAATCCTCAAAGAATGTGAACATATGAAAATAGAAGTCTTTGATAAACTCAACAGAAACAACATAAAAATCATTGGATTCTCAGAGACACAGGAAGAAAATCCCCAGGAAAAAAATCAATAGTCAAGAACATCATTACAGAGAAACCCCATAGCTAAAAACTGCATGCAACCAAATCCTGCACAACTGAAAATTACCAGTTAAAAAAGACCGGAAGAAAAGCACCCCAAGACACTTCCTAGTCACAAAGACAAATTCCACAGATAGGGATAGAATACTGAAATCAGCAAGATAAAAAAGGAAAACTGCATTCAAAGGATCATCCGTAAGATTTACAGCAGACTTGTCACAAGAATCAGTCAAGACCAGAAGGCACTGGTGAGATATAGTGATAAAACTTAATGACATTAATGTTTTGCCATCATTCAGACTCACTTTCAAGTTTGAAAGAAGTATGCATAAATTCACAGATAAACAACAAATCAGAAACTGTACAGACAGAAAACCAGCCCTAAAAGAAAAACGGAGGACCGGAGAGAGAGCATGGAGGTAAAGCGTTTGCCTTGCATGCAGAAGGTCGGTGGTTCAAAAATGTCTTTTATTTTTCTTAAAACCCTTAGATGAATGAGACCCTTCTGTGTCTTTCTCTCTTCTTCTGACTTATTGAACTCAGCATAATAGTTTCCATGTTCATCCATCTATAGAAAAATTTCATGACTTCATTTTTCCTGATGGCTGAATAATATTCTATTGTATCCATGTACCACAGTTTATTTGGCCTCTTATCTGTAATCAGGCATCTGGGTTGTTTCCAGATTCCGGCTATTGTAAAAGCACTGCAATGAATATAGGTGTGCAGAAGGCTTTTTTTTTTTCAGAATGCATTTTTGTATTGTGTTTTTGTATCCCTAGGTTATATCCCTAGGAGTCATATGGCTGGATTATATAGATCAATTTCCAGGGTTTTTTTTTTGAGAAATTACCATATTATTTTTCATAAAGAATGGACTAGATGTCATTTCACCAGCAGTGAATGACACGGTTTCTTTCTCTCTGCATCCCCGCCAGCACTGATTGTTCTTACTCTTTGTGATGTGTGCCAGTCTCTGTGGTGTGACATAGTACCTCACTGTTGTTTTGATTTGCATCTCCCTCATGATTAATGATGTGGAGCATTTTTTTTCATATATCGTTTGGCCATTTGTATTTGAGGAATTGTCTGTTCATTTCTTCTGCCCATTATTTAATGGGGTTGACTGTTAAGTTCTGACAGTACATTGTATATCTTAGATATTAGCTACTTATCTGATTAATATTGAGTGAATATTTTCTACCATTCTGTGGGTGGCCTTTGTATCCTCATCACTATTTCCTTTGAGGTGCAGAAGCTTCTGAGCTTAATATATTAATATATTAATCAGTTTATCTCCACTTCCACTTGTTTGGAGAGTAATGTTTCCTTCTTGAAGATGCCTTAGTTTCAATGTTATGAAGTGTTTTACCTATGTATTCATCTATATACTTTATCCATTTGGAGATAAGAGATGAGGATTGGAAGGACCAGTCCACAATATGAAAATATAAAACTTAGCACAAAGAGTGGTGAGAAATAACTACAATGACAACTATCATGACAATGGTAGTGAGAAAAATAGAATGACTGTCTTGAATACAGACAGAGCCTGGGAGAGGAGGTTTAAAATGGGGGCACTGGTGGTGGGAAGAGGTGTCTCCTTTTTTTTCTTTTTTGTTTTTGTTTTTTGGGCCAGACCCGATGACGCTCAATGACGCTCAGGGGTTCTCCTGGCTCTGTACTCCGAAATCGCTTTTGGCGTGGGGAACCATCTGGGATGCTGGGGGATCCAAATACGGTCCGTCCTAGGTCAGCCGCGTGCAAGGCAAACAGCCAACCACTGCGCCACCGCTTTGGCCTTGGTGTCTCCTTTTTTTATAACTGAAACTCAACTACAAACATATTTGTAACCATGGTGCTTAAATAAAGATAGTAATTTTAAAAAATGTAATAATGGTTGGGAGAAATTGGCTTTTTGAGAGCTGGGGTGAAATGGGTTGTGGCTATATACTGCAATTAAAATACCAATGTTGATTAGCCATGAAATGATTATGCCTGTGATTATCACACCCTTAACAAAGCTTCTCCTTACTTTTTCATTTGATTCTTTTATTGTTCATCATCTACTCCACCCTCTGACTTAAAAACACACGAAAAGATTGGAATGAAAAACTCATTGGTAAGACTACTCATATATTTGGGGGAAAAATGGATACAGTGGAACTTGTTTTGTTTACATATAAAATTTTTAAATGGGATGTGGGTTCATCTCTTTTTCCAAATTCACTGTCTGAGTTTTGATTTCAGTGAATTAATTAATTTTACTAATTGTCAAAAAATGAGTGTGATTTTGTATTTAGAAAACTAGGTTATTTCCAGGAATAGGCTTGGAAATTTTCCTTCCTGAATTTACAAGGTCATGAAGTGAGAACACATCTGCTTCCTATCCTCATTGCCAAACTCTAGGTTCCTATGAATGTGCTTTTTTTTACATAGAGGGCTGGAGCAATAGTACACGGGGTAGGGTGCTTGCCTTGCATGTGGCTGCCCTGGCACCCTCACATCACATATGGTCCCTGAACTACTGCTAAAAGTAATCTCTTAATGCAGAGTTAGAAATAAGTCCTAGCACAGCCAGTTGTGACTATAAAACATAAAAAACTCTATGTATATAAAATATTTTTATGGAAGCCAGTGAGACAGCACAGCAGTTAAAGTGCTTGCATTACATGTGGTTGAACTAGGTTTCATTTCCAGAATTTTAGATGATTTTTTGAGTTCCACCATGAATGATCCCTGAGCACAGAGCCAAGAGTAAGCTCTGAGCACAGCTGTGTGTGGCCAAAAAAAAAATGTTTATGTAGATAAGAAGTTATATTACAGGCTGAAGAGACATACTAATGAGGTTGATTTAGGGGCTGGAGTGGTGGCGCTAGAGGTAAGGTGTCTGCTTTGTAAATGCTATCCTAGGATGGACCACGTTTCAATCCCCCAGCGTCCCGTATGGTCCCCCAAGCCAGGAACAATTTCTGAGCACATAGCCAGGAGTAACTCCTGAGTGTCAAACAGGTGTGGTCCCCAAAATAAAAAAAATAAAAAATGAGAGTAATTTCATTGCCTTTCATGTTGGCAACCTGTATTCAATCCCTAGTGCCCCATCTGGCCCCCTGAGCCTTACCAGTAATGATCTAGGAGCTCAGAACTAGGAGTAATCTCTTAGTATCAGTGAACTTATATGAAATAACTTTAAAGCAAATAGCATAATAACCCAAATAAATATATACATATATGTACCTATACAAAGGAAGAGAACTCAAATGGAAAAACTACAAGTAGAAGGAGAGACTCACGTTCATTGTGACCCTTACTGGCATCATTAGGCCAGTTACTAATACTTCCAGAGCAACTACAGTTCAAATATTTAAAATATGTCCTCTTCACAGGTGTTTAAAATATCTGAAAAAATGGGGCCAGAGAGATAGCATGGAAGTAAGGTGTTTGCCTTGCATGCAGAAGGTCGGTGGTTCAAATCCAGTCCCCCGAGCCTGCCAGGAGCGATTTCTGAGTATAGAGCCAGGAGTAACCCCTGAGCACTTCTGGGTATGACCCCCCAAAAAATTCTGAAAAAAATTATTCATGTGCATATGCACAGAATCCAGGATCTTTACAGAAACCTGACACCAACAACAGATTGTGTGAAAAAATGTTTACTGGGACCACAGAGAATGACTCTTGGGTTCGACAACCTAGTACGCCTGGAGCCCAAAGTTGGTCTTATGCCAGAAAACTTCAGGGGTAAGGTCTCCTTGTATTTAGGCCAAGGCTTTTTCCTTTCTATTTCCCCCTTATTTTGCTGGGCCTATGCAAACAGCAATTGCCACTCTAACACCATTTTTACTGTATCTCTTTAACTTTTATCCTTAAAAAAATAAAAGAAGAGCTTACTAAACCTTCTACTAGGGCTTTAATGAGTTCATTAATGATTTAATAATTTTCAAAAATATACTTGCTACTGAATTTTGTCTTCTTTCCTTTCTCTTCCATCTCTTTAGTTTTTCTTTCTATTTTTTTAAATAACTTTGCCTTTGTTCTTCCTGAAACAAATGTATTATGATCAGTTGTGTCAACTATGTGATGTATTTTCTTTAAATAAATTTAAAAAATTACAATAAGCAAGTAAAAACAATTATCCATGTACAAAGTAAAATAGCTAGATACTAAGACAGTTAAAGGGAACCTTTGTTCCTCTTACTAGATAATTTGAATATAGAAGGATATTGGATTAGTATAGATAAAACATTTAAACACCTGTTTGGCTAGAATAGGGTTCTCTTAGGAGTCTGCTGATTAGAGAGGTGCTCTTATGAGTATTGGAGTGAATGGGGGGAATGGAATATGTTCTCGTCTTCCTGTCTGCCTATCAGCAAATACAGCAGAAGATGTTCTCTTTGAGGAAGAAAAAGCAACAAAAGTTGGACCCTGGGTCAGTAGTGATAATTACATCTTGAAGAGAATGCCATATCATTGCTCTCTGTTATGTGTTAGCCAAAAGTCTTCATTCTAGACTGCTTAAGGGCAGAAGCAAGTAGTTTCAGAAAGTAAAGCCATGGGAAGGCCCTGGATAGTCAAAGTTAAATACTTAGGTGGGATCCAGCAATTTGGAACAGAGAAACCTACTGTTATGCCACTCAGGAGACTAGACATCTTTTAAAATCTTATTTAAAATTACATATTGACATACTGTTTGTGCAATAGGGCTTTAAGAGAGTGAGTCAATGATGGATGATATTTTAATATCCTCTTTCTTCATATAAAACATGTAGGTAAACCATCTGCAAAAGCTCTGAGGTTCACTTAACCAAGTCTGAGAAAACCCTGCCTTTCTTTAGAGAGAATGAATATTAGGCATTAGAAAAGTAGTATCAATATATCATTCCCTCACCATTCAAAATGGCAAAACATTTTTAAATCCACAGGATGGAAAATATATAGCATTGAGGACTAAAATAGCATTACTTATGTTTTTATTACCTACAGATTAGAGTATATACTTCACATATAACTCTCTAATAGCAGGACTCTGATGAACTTTAACTTCAAAAGAAACCTTAAACAAAAATGGCACTTGGCTTTGATGATTCACCTTGAGGGCATAAGATAGGATTGTTTATGTGTAGGTCAAAGGGCTGGACTTCTGCAGTGAGTGTGAAAGGCAAATACAAATAAGCTAATATCATAACTGCTTAACTCATGCAGACAGAAGGAAAACTTATGAAAAAATAACCTCAAATTGGTGAGTCAGATTTGGCAAAATCAGGAATATCATTCCTTTCCCTGAGTGTAGCTCTGAACTTTGACACTTTTGCTTTTATTTCACCTCTCAAATATGAGATGTTAAAGAATTTTCTGTACAGAGAGTAGGCTTTCTCTCTCTTCATGTCTCATCCATTCATGAAAGGCTCTGGTCCTGAGATAGTTGGGTCAATGACTTTATGCTCTGCCTCTTTTCAGACTTAGTAACTCTGAGAACAGTTCTTGGTCTTTTAGGCCTCTACTTCCCCATCTGGTATTGTTTTACTGAAAATAGATATATTGGTTCCAAAATCAGGTATAATAATTTAAAGTGTCATTTTTAGCAGATTCTTTTACTCTCCCAAGTAATATATTAGCAGGAGATAAACCATACTAAATTACTCATGACAGTATTTTATTCTTATATATGTATATATACACACAAATATGTGCACCTCTAGCAAATTATAACTAAAAATTCTGAAGGCAGTAAGTTTTGCTTACTGCCTTTGTTTCAGTGCCATATTGTTTCAATGCTCAAAATCATTATTATGTTAGAGATTAAACCCAGGGCCCTCCCCACACATATAAACCATGTCTCCAGTTGAATCAATCTCTCCAGGATTTTCTTTGCTTTTCTCCAAAAGTAGAAACATTTTAGGTGTAACCAATGTAGTCATCAAGAAAAATGCTTCAGAATTTCAATTAAAGTAAAGGTCAAAGGAAGGTCAACAGTGTATTTGGAAGTAGCCTACGTTAGAGTGAGTTCTAACTCTTATGGAGCCTTAACCAAATTGGGAGTGACAATGCTTATGCTTGTGTGATTTATTCATTTTCTGAGTGACACTGTATTTGTGGCATTTATTAATTTTCTGAATTACTAATCAGCTCAAATGTTGACAACAAGAAATAACTAGCTTTGCCAGTATTGTCCTCAACTTTAAATTCAGGATAGCCTGAATTTAGGATAATTCAGGAGAGTCCCTCTTCTCTAAAAGGACTTTTAGAGAGGATCTCAGAGAGGATGCAATGTTAATATTGCATCTTTTTTTTTAAGTTCCTAGGCCATACTTGGTGTGCTCAGGGTTTATTCCTAGCTTTGAACTCAGAGATCATTCTAGGTGAGCTTGAAGGACCATATGGGATACTTTCGATCAAACTTGACTAGGCTGCATCCAAGACAAAACCCCTACCCTTTGTACTATTCCTCTTATTCCTAATAATGCATCTTATGGTCATAGTTTAGCCCAGAGTTTCCCCATAATCCAAAGATACATAATTTACATGAAGATAGTCAAGGCTCTGGGGAATTTGATCAATTAAACTCAACTCAAAAATTCTTTATCTTGAGGCCTGAGCAGTGGCACTAGAGGTAAGGCATCTGCCTTGCAAGAGCTAGCCTAGGACAGACTTCGGTTTGATCCCCTGCCATCCCATATGGTCCCCCCAAGTGAGGAGCAATTTCTGAGCACATAGCCAGGAGTAACCCTTGAGCGTCAATGGGTGTGGCCCCCAAAACAAAAACAAAAACAAGACAAAAATTCTTTATCTAAAATAAGATGCCTCTTCTGGATGCATCTTATATCGAATAAAGAGATTATTATCAATTAAGAAAAACATTAGTCAGAAGAGGCAAATTGCTTGGAAAATTCTTAACAATATGTATCATAGAATTTCTTCTGCTTCAAATATTACACTGAATGAATTAAAAACATTTTGGACCCCTTCAGATTGAGGTATCAATATTAAGCTTATTTTTCAGGACTACGACCCCTACTCAAAGTTTGTAAGGGTCCCTTAAATTCTCCAGCAGATATAAAACACACAGCGCAAATCTTCTCCAATACCTGTGGCTCGTGGTCATGGCCGCTGGGATCCCTCTCGTAACTTTCTGCGTACAGTCTGATGGTGGCCCGAACACCACTGGAAGAGCTGAGCCGAAAGATGAGCCGAGATGCATCTGAGAAAATGATCCTCAGGCCCTAAGACCAAGAACATCCAAAATGAGTTCATGAATATAAATTTGTAATAAATAAAGTTGAAATGATTAATACCTATCTTGGAGATCAGCATATTTTTATAATAAAAGGACATCTGGGATCATGGTGTCTTATATTCAGGGTTTGATACTCTCTAAAGCTGTACACCAAGGTTAAGTTGAAGGTTATTTAAGGTTTCCATTTGTCTCTTGATTCTATTTCTACTGTATCATGGTCAAAGCTGAGAGTGGTTTAGGAGCAAAGCAATGAATACAAGTTCAAGTTCCTGAGGAGAATGTTTGTTCTTTATAAAGTTGTTGAGGGCTGGAGAGATAGCACAGTGGTAGGGCATTTGCCTTGAATGCAAGGTGGTTCAAATCTCAGTAACCCATATGGTACACCTACCCTGCCAGGAGCAATTTTTTTTTTTTTTTTTTTGGTTTTTGGGCCACACCCAGTAACGCTCAGGGGTTACTCCTGGCTATGTGCTCAGAAGTTGCTCCTGGCTTGGGGGACCATATGGGACGCTGGGGAGATCGAACCGTGGTCTGTCCAAGGCTAGCGCAGGCAAGGCAGGCACCTTACCTTTAGCGCCACCGCCCGGCCCTGCCAGGAGCAATTTCTGAGCGCAGAGCCATGAGTAACCTCTGAGCACCACCAAGTGTGAGCACCCCCTCCCCAAACAAAACAAAAAGAACAGTTGTTGAATTTACTAGGGATATGCATTTTTGTCTACTGCACCAAGATAAATTATTCATGCTAAGATTACTCCCTTAACCTCAAGAGGGAAGCTTTAAATTCATGTGTTTTGTTGTGCTGGTGGTAATGATAATGGTTCTGGCAGTAGTGATGGGAGGTAACATCGCTATTTGGGATTCACTTGGAGCCAGTGATCAAATCCAAGGCTTCACATATGTCAGCCATATGCTCTACCACTTGAGTCAAATCCCAACCCTAAGCTTTTTACTTTATCTTTCCATGTAAGATCTTAACTGCAGAGTGTAGTGGGAAAGAACTGTGCTGACAGTATTATTTTAGTCTGGCTCAGAACATCTTCACTCTCTCAATATTACTTTTCAATAATGGCCTGGGTACTTTTAAAATAACTATATATCAAATTGTGACTTTTGTGGAAAGAATGTTTTCCTAAGAAAACTGATAAAGTTACTGTTATCAAAAAGTAAATTTCCAGCAATCAGAGGAAATAGAAAGGAACAAAATAATATGTGTGGCTAACTGTTATTTTTTTAAAAGAAAGAGGTCTTTGAAAATTTTGATATCAGACATTATTTTCATCAAAAATGTACCATTGGCATGTCTCTAGTATTGAATACTTCTTATTAATAATAAACTGATATAAAAATGTATCCTATCTGTCATACAAACCTGATGGTCAATTCTTTATCCCTAACCCTAACTATTAATATTGGCTCAGAAGTGCTAAGATTTTAACAGTGATTTTTCTACTATGACATTTTATAGGTATATATTGTCCATATCATTAATCAAAAAGTCTCAGTCTCTCTTGTAGTGATTCAATATGTACCATAATTTCTGTGTAAAAAGAGGCTGTTTCCCTAACTGATAATCTGCCATGATATGATACTAGCTTTGCAAATAAGAAGTTATTATCCAAGATTCCCTTAGTGAACAAACATTTCAGAGACACCTTTCTAGGATCAGGCTTTGTATCAAACTCAGAGTATATGAAGATAATGGCATGGTATTTGCTTTTCATAAGCCTGGATGAGTTATTGTAATTATATTGTAGTAACTTAAAATACTTCTCTTAACCAGCTTCTAATGCTGGAGAAGTCAGTAGTTGTGAAACTCCAAATGAAGCAATTCCTTACCATCTAGAAAGTATCAAAAGCCAAATTCAAACTAGTAATTAAGCTTTAAATAATCCATAAATGCATTAAAAGGCATGTTTTGACAAATTCATTTGAGGTAGTAATTTTTAAGCCTACATTTTTACTGTCACTATGTATGAAAATAAGAAAAAGTAGTTTCATTATTTAGCATACTGGTTATTCATAAAGCCCTTATAGCAATTCCAAGGTTAGAAACTTAAACTACTTTTTATAGACTCCAAATCACTTTTCTGATAATCTCCCAGACTCACTCTTTTTAGATAGTTTCCATTCATTGTACACTCCCAGATTGTTTTTGTTGCCAATGGAAATTATTTAATAATCCAGGTCAAAACAACTAGCAAGATCTGTTATCTGCTCATAACTAAATCTTCTTTAATAAAACCATTTTGTATTTTTCCCTTGATGTTAGCTATTTATTTAGCTTTACTCATAGAATACTGATTAGAATCTACCTGTGATAGCCTAAAATAGATTATGTAGTTGAAAATATGGCAAAAGAATGAATAACAAACATCAATCTACTGCAAATAATTAAATATCTTCTCTCGCAAAAGAACCCAAGATATTTTAATAAAAAAATCCATGTGACTTTGTGAGACCACCATATAAGGAACAGCACTATTCTCTTTAACCACACAGAACAACACAATTTTTAGAGTCAGCTACTTTTTTGCTATAGAGACCCTAATTTCATGTCACTCTATGAATAGTTTTACTGGATTGCACTGTGGTACTGTGTATTCCTCCAATGAACTTGATGCTGTCTCAGCCTGAATATGAGACATGTTCTCTTGAGTGTTCATCATCACCTACTAGCAGTTAAAATACAAGGTCAAGATCACCTCTAGGAAAGACTTATGGAATGTATAAATGTTCCTTAATCCTAACAAAGAAAAAGATGTTACATTTTGCTTTCTACCTGCCTTTTGAAAATTAAGCCAACTGACAATATATATAGATTTTTGGCTAAATCTGACTTGCCACCTTATTTTCATAAATAAAGTTTTATTGGCATACACTCATGTCTATTCACTTCTGTATTCACATTCTTCTCTTGTACTACAACTGCATTGTTGAATTGCTATGGTATAGATTCACTCATAAGGTCTGAAAAAACTACAATCTGGTCCTCAATAGAAAATGCTTTTTGATCTCTAGTAGAAACCATCTTATGATCCCTAATTTAGAATATCTTCCTTTCAGCTCTATCTCAAAAAATTGAATATAGGAACATTTCTTTATAGAGATTCCCAAAGACAAACTATGCTTATGATGATTAAAATGATTAAATGGATGATTAAATCATCCATTTCTCAAGTATCCCAGGTCCTAGTTTTAAATTTACCTGAACACATCTTTGGCCAAAATAAATTTACTTCTAAATTAGTGAGAGAAGAATAATTACATTAAACTGCATTTTGGTTTATATGATCTTTTTTATTGCAGAATATAAATTTCTCTCATAAAATTTAATTTTGCAGTCATATAAAGATTTCACTGGAGACTGGATAAACTCTACATAAGGCATTTCCTATAGAGCCATGCATTAAGAAAGACTTTTTTTCTTTGAGGAACAGTTATTTTTCTTCATCCTGACAATAAGAATGGTATAACTAATATTATTTCCCCTTTTCAATGTGGCTGTGAGAACACTTAATGCCAAATTTGAAATTCAGCCCAAATGGATCCTTATGACTTGCATAACTATGTTTTTTTTCTTCTTCTGCTTTTGATTCTGTAGTCTTATTTATATTTCCCTAGTCTTGATTTCTGTTTCATATTTATACTCTAACAGCTTCATTGTGAGTATTTTTGCTGCCACAATCTGATTGAAGAAACAAGGCCCAATGCAAGTGAATAAAATACCTAACAGTCTAAACCAAAGAGTGCAAAAATAGTTGAATTCTTTTTTTAGACCTTTATTTGTCTGCCGGATAAGACCTTAAATTTCCTGTTCACCATTTATCCACATAGTATGGATGAACATTGAACAGATATTTATGAAAGTTAACAGAGTACCACTGTATACATAACAATCGGAGTAAATACAACTAGAAAACCTCCTCCTACATTTAGCAAGGAATCAGAACAAATAAAAATACACTCATATTTTCATTGGTGAACAAGGTATAACTTATCTTGAAAGAAGTAGTAAAGGATGAAATTATGTCTGTAAATCACTTGTACATCATAATAGCAGTCCCCTATAGTATTTATTCATCTTTTACTTTAAGAAAGTGTTAATCTTGACTTAAAATGATGGGTTTGATTCATGATAAGATCGTGTCTCAAGCTGGATGATCTTGGGATGAATTGTTTTTCATTAATTGCAAACTTTAGGGTCTGAAACGATAGCACAGTGGTAGGGCACTTGCCTTGCATGCAACCAACACAGGATGGACCCAGGTTTGATTCCCAGCATCCCATTGGTCCCGCAAGGCTGCCATGAGTGATTTCTGAGTGCAGAATCTGGAGTAACTACTGAGTGCCACCAGGTGTGACCCAAAAAGCAAAAAAGGCAAATGAATCATCTGAGATTAAAAAAAAGAGTAATACCTAGTTGTCGTCTAGTTCTTATATGTAGATGAGACTTGAATGAGATTTAAAAAAGAGTAATACCTAGTTGTTGTCTAGTTCTTATATGTAGATGAGACTTGAATGAACTTTAGAAAAATTCTAGGTGATTTCAATTTCTAGCTAAACATAGAAACAACAAGTAACCTTTTTCTCAGAATCACATGCCTCTTGTATCAAGTGACTGGATGTGCAGTCTTAAGAAAGACCCATTTATGACTTCGGTTTCATGAATGCACTACCATTGGACTGGAATCTTAGACAGAGCATGATAAAAGAAGCTAGGGAAGCATCATTTTGCTGCTGAGTCATACAAACTTTCCTTAAGAGCTTTGTACCTCCACTGAGCCATATAATATTAATTGGCAAAGGCACAGTCTCCCAAGAAATTCTGAAGCAATATTGAAGGACTCCTTGCTATCATCATAGTTGGAACAGTAGCACTAAAATCATCTAACTGATAAAGGATAGGATAGTCACCAACTCAAAAGGAAAAAATATTCCTTCCTTCCTAGAAGATAGTGTTCATTTTTGGGACAAAAGTATCAAAAGAGCAGATCGATTTCTACTCAGTGTTGCTTTCCTTTGTTGTTTTTTGTTTGTTTGTTTTGTTTTCTATTTTGAGGCCATACTCCAAATCACTCCTGGCTGGGCTCTGTTGATAAGAATCGCATATCTTAGTGATAAATTAGGGTTTGTTCCCATGAAGAAGGACAGTTAAAAGCTTATGTGTTAAAAGATGCCCAACAGATATATTTATACAAACACAAATTTCCAATCTGCTTTCAGTTATCACTTTAGCATTCATTTTTAACAGACTTTTTCTCTCTTTGGATTGTACTTTGTGAAGAGTCAGTTTGAAAATGATACTGAATAACAACTAAAGCCTTGCTTTAAGCCTATGGTCTTAAGTAAGTAATTTATACTCTCTAGCTTCAGTTTTTAAAAAGTAAATGGAAAATAATTTATCCTGGCTTATTAAATTGTTGTGAGCATCAAATAAGAAATTATATATGATAAGGTTTTGAAAATTACAAATTACATAATGAAATATTATTAATCTTTGTTAATGAAAGGTATGATGCCTCTTATTACTCAGACCTCAGATGTGGCAAGAGTGCTTTACAAAATTAAAAGCAGTGAGAGAGAAAGGAACTTAACATACAAATGAAAGTCCCCAAGATTCACAGCAAATCTATTTAGGGAGACTCTGAGCCAGAAGAAAATGAAGGGGTGAAGCATAAAAACTCAATAAAATGAACACATCACTAATAATAGGTCTACCTAGCTAGATTATCATTCAGATGTAAAAGAACAATACAGTTTCATGGATAGGTGACAGTTTAAGGAATTCATAGCCATGAAACTTTTATAAGAATCATTAAAGATGTTTCTGTACAAGTCAAGACAAATTTCTTAGTACTTTGCCACTGAATAAGGAATTCACTCCTGGTGCCTATGGTTATCCTCTAGATTAAGAAACGTTTTGGCCTATAAGGAATTTTATACATTTATTAATTAATTAACATTTCATTTATATTGAATGTTCTATGTTTAGGTAATTTTTATATCCAAAGATATTTTATTATAGTCTTTTATTATTAATGCAGATAGTTAAGCATTAACTATATTATACTTTATACCTTAGAGCCAATGCTCCCTTATTAGAATAAAATACACTTTGGTATTTTAAAGACTTATTAAGATTTTCCCTTTAATATTCTCACTATTATTAAATTAATTATTTGTAAGATTTATCTATTTCAAGTAATTTTAATGTATTAGCATAGCATTATTCATGCAATTAATTTTTAAATTATATATGCCTATAAAAAGATATATGACCTTTGAAAAAGAAAGTTCTTCTCAACTTATCATTGATTTACTATTTTGTGGAGTTTGGGATATAAAGAAATAGAGTTAGGTTCACAAAAAATGATAAAAGTTTTCAGAACTAGATATTTTGTCTACAGAACTGATCTCATATGAAAGATGGCATGAGAGGGCTTTTTGGGACATTGGCAAAGGAAAATAGGTACTTCAGTGTTGAAATAATGTGTGCATGAAAAGTATAATTAATAGCATTGTAAATTCTAGCATCTCAATAAAAATGGTAAAAAAAAATCATCCAAATGGCCATGATGATAGCTGCCATGGCATGTATTTTTAGTATATGTGCTACCGAAGTGAGCATTGCATGTATTTTTAAATACAAAAACTGAGATTAATTTTATTTTAAGAATTTTGCCATACCCTCTAAAAATCTTGGTAAACTCATTTATTTATTTCAGATTACCACAAAACTGGCTATTTTGGCAACGAAATATGTCTCCCAAGTTGGTCAATTTAGACAGTTGATGTCCTGAAGGAAATAATTTTAAATCATTCAGACCACTTCCTTTTTTTTTATGTAGATGAAAGGGGATCTGTGAAAATCTCAGTGGCAGAATGCTTGCCACCCAGGCATGGGTCCAGGAATTCAGACTGGAGCCTTGGTACATGCTGAGTGAGATCCTAGTAGCACTCTTTTTGTGACCCCTGGCACTACAACAAAGTGTAGCATTTCCAGAGTGAGGAAAACCAAGTGAATACAAGCACTGCCACTACAGTGTGCAATGCCCAGGGAACACCACAACCAAATATGCAATCCCTGGTACATGTAATAAAAAAAGAGAAAAATATATTATTATTATTATTATATTATTATTATTATTTCTTATTTGGCTTTTGATCTATACCTGATGGTATTCAGGGGTTACTCTTGGCTTTCTGCTCAGAAATTACTCCTGACAGGCTCTAGGTTACCGTATGGGATGCCAAGGATTGAACCCTGATCTTCTGTGTGCAAGGCAAATCCCTTATCTCCTGTACTATCACTCAGGCCCAGGAAAACATATTTTTAAGTAAATGAAAGATTGGATATCTAAAGCAATGACAATAACAAAACTTGACAAAGGTAATACAATGTGCTATATTAGAGGATCTAAGACTTCCATCTAGATCTCTGACTCCAGAATAAAAATTTTGGAGTCAACTCTTTAAAACTGATAGTCATAGATAGCTTCTCATGTAAAATTTCTAAGCAATATCTCATGTTATGTCTGATTCCAAAACTGGCATAAATCCTTCTATCGAGTAGGTATCTGACAAATGTTTGATAAATGAATGTAGGGATTTATTATTTTTTGTAAGTTCTTGTGTAAATCAATTCAGGGAAATCTCCAAGTTACTAAATGCATGCAGAGCTCCCAGATGTTAGTTTGGAGACCACAGGACATGTTGCAGCCAGGCGGGAAAGGAGGAACTTTACATTACCAACAGTTATTTGGCAACATCTGTCCTAGTCAAATATTACTTGGGATGAATTCCAGGGAAAAACAGCATATGGGTCTGAAATCTGGTAAAATGTCCCATGTACATTTGGCCACACCACACATGATCATCTTGGAGAGAGGCAAGCCTTGGAAGGGAGAGAATGTAGACCTAATTCAGATGTTATCTCTCACAGGAAATCCCAGTGATTTATCTGGAAAGCTTCAAGGTGAAAATATTGTGGTGTAACATCTGAACCATATTTTGTAAGAGAGCTTGTAGTTATAAAGCAGATTTGGACAGACATAGCTCTCCAAGAAAAAAAAAGATCGTCTAGAACTAGTCACTTTTCTTTGTTTAATTCAGAGTTGGCTGAAGTTATGTGTTCAAAGTGAGGGACAGGGCAGCCATCTCATTCATACCTTGCCCTGATATAAATTACAAACAGATGCCTGCAGGGACCAGCACAATATTATAGCAGATAGGACAATTGTCTTGCACACAGCACCCTATATGATACCATGAGCTTGCCAGGTGTGATCCCTGGACACAGACCCAGAGGTAAGCCCTGAGCACTGCTGAGTGTGGTCCCCAAACAAAAAGCAAAACAAACAGGTGAGTTCACCCTAGTTGGAATGCAAAGAAAGATACTGCTCTGACTGGCCTAGACTTCAGTCTCTTCTTTCAATCAGGAGGGCCCTCTATAGTGACTGCAGAGCTCTTCCCAGATGCCCACACCTAGAAGCAATTCTCACATTCTGAAGGATCAATAATTACAAAGACCTGTTTGAGTGAAAGCAATGTCTAATGGCCCCTGAAGAATCCTTTTCAAGCACCCATCTAATAAACACCACATGGATAAGAAGAGGGCTGCTTGGAGAAGGAAGAGTTAAAGTTATTTCTCATCCAGATTACAGCTACCAAATTTGGAACCAAGAAATGGGGTCACACACATATCATGTCATTGGCCCCATGTGATTAGCCAAAATGGCTGCTGATCTCTATTTTCCTTGATTCTGGGATAATTCTGATTCAGAAACACTTTACCCAGACAATAGGGGTATCTTCTTCCCTGAGTTCCTATAAAATTTCGCAACTTTTTCTTCAATATTTATGTTTCCTCCTAGCCATACAGAGATATTAATATTACAAGGAATAATTGTAATGTTCCAGAGGGCTAGTTCTTACCATATATCTTAGCAGAATTATACTACCAGCATTTCAAAATATACTCCTAAAACAATCAACTATATCAAAGTAATGTAATTCACTAACATAAATTAAGATTAATCAAGGGACCGGAGAGATAGCATGGAGGTAAGGTGTTTGCCTTTCATGCAGAAAGATGGTGGTTCGAATCCTGGCATCCCATACGGTCCCCAGTGCCTGCCAGGGGCGATTTCTGAGCATAGAGCCAGGAGTAACCCCTGAGCACTGCCGGGTGTGACCCAAAAACCAAAAAAAAAAAAAAAAGATTAATCAAATATAGGGAATAAGCACTTAATAACTAATTAGAAAGAGTATCTGCTCTACTTTTACTCAACAATAAAACACTATAAAATAATAAATATGTATTTCTCCTTAGAAGAAAAAAATAACCCAAAGTATAGCAAGTAAGTATTATAAGGGGGAAATGCTTAATTTTCCATGCATATACCAATAACCACAATTGTCACTAATCAATGCTACTGTGAAAACTGAACTTATGAACCATAACTGGGGCCTGAGTGGTGGCATTTGCCTTGCACATGCTAACCTAGGACTGACCGCGGTTTGATCCCCAGGCGTCCCATATGTTTCCCCAAGCCAGCAGCGATTTCTGAGCACATAGCAAGTAATAACCACTGAGCATCACCAGGTGTGGCCCGAAAAGAAAAAAAAAACAAACATAACCATAACTATTGTGACAGCCCACTGAAAATATATTGCATCTCACTGAGAAATTCTAGTTCTTTATTTGATAAAAGAAATATTTAATCTGATATGATGTTTTTTTCCTGAATCAGCTCCTAATTATTCTTCAGGGAGTGTTTAAATATTACCTTTTAGAAGGTCAATGTTCAGAAACTTAATGTAAGTTAAGATTACTCTGCAATGTCCCCAAATAAGTACATTTTCTCTAATACCATTCAATTAACTCTATAGTAATTGCAAGTTAATATAAGTTTGTATTTTTTGCTATTCTTTACTCTATGCTATTGAATCCTTAATGCCCAGAAAGCTCACTGAAAGAATGAGTATTGAGTAAATATCATTAAATAAATGACAATATGAACAAATCAAATTTTGATTTTCTTTATTATATTGTAATACTGTAAGAAATTATTATTATTATTATTATTATTATTATTATTATTGGTTTTGGGCCACACCCGTGGTGCTCAGGAGTTACTCCTCACTGTCTGCTCAGAAATAGCTCCTGGCAGGCACGGGGGACCATATGGGACACCGGGATTTGAACCAACCACCTTAGGTCCTAGATTGGCTGCTTGCAAGGCAAACGCCACTGTGCTATCTCTCCGGGCCCAGGAAATTATTTTTAACATAATCTGTAACAAAAAAGTATGTTAGACCCATTTTGAATTACATATATGTGTTGTTAAATCCCCATACCTAAACAACTCTGACAGGATATGGTTATTTGCAGATATTATAATATTTAAATTTAATAGATGGATTAATCAGTATGACTGAAGTTATTTCCTCAACTCTACTTTCAAGTGTATAAACCACATTGCAATAAGAGTCATGTTTCAGAGACAATACTATGTTGCTAACATGACTGTCTCTCTCAACTAGAAGATGATCAAAGTTATGTTGACGGTTGACCAGTTAACTGAACAAAGAATCTCTAATTCCTGATTTTTTTCTCCAAGTAATACTGTTGGGTTGCTCCCACAGAAAGATCATTAGAGCAAAGGTTTTAGTATATGCTGACTCTGGGTTGTTATCACTGTGATATAGGCTGAGCTAAAATAAATTTCAAGATTCCCAATACACCTTGTTAATTCTCAGTACTGAAAAGTGAAAATAATAGATATCATTCTGCATTTTAAAATAACAACTCTAAAGGAAAATTCACTTTAAAATTTGTCTTTAAAATATGTTTTATTCTCTGAACTAATTTCAAAGGGTTCTTATTTTTGCAGGTTTAAGACATTAAATGTTTCTGCATACCCTCAGACGCAATTTTCAGGGAGGGACTACAGAGCATGAAAACCGGCTAAGCTTTGCAAAAGCCGGCTCCCTGTGCGTGACACCAGGCGGGAAAATCCGCGAAAGTACACCAGCCCAGTGGGGCCCAACTGTGAAAAACTGTGAGTGTACCTGTCTATGTCTGTTTACTGTCCTCTTACGTGAAACTCTTGCGAGTGGGGCAAAAAGAGGCTCCAGAAACCTCGCTCGCCCAGACGCCATTTTCAGGGAGGGACTACAGAGCATGAAAACCGGCAAAGCTTTGCAAAAGCTGGCTCCCTGTGTGTGACACCAGGCGGGGAAAATCCGCGAAAGTACACCGGCCCAGTGGGGCCCAACTGTGAAAAACTGTGAGTGTGACCTGTCTATGTCTGTCTACTGTCCTCTTGCGTGAAACTCTTGCGAGTGGGGCAAAAAGAGACTCCAGAAACCTCGCTCGCCCAGACGCCATTTTCAGGGAGGGACTACAAAGCATGAAAACCAGCTAAGCTTTGCAAAAGCCGGCTCCCTGTGTGTGACACCAGGCGGGGAAAATCCGCAAAAGTACACCGGCCCAGTGGGGCCCAAATGTGAAAAACTGTGAGTGTGACCTGTCTATGCTCCGCTTCGCTACGCGGCCGTGCACTCTTTATATGGAAAGAACTCCATTGCAACAAGAAGGAAAAATCACACTAAGAACGGCGCTATATCACAGAAGCAAATATTTCTCTCCGGACTGTCATCTCTGTTGCATGCTCGGGCCTAAGATTTGACCCAGTGTGAGGCTTTATCCATGGAGGACTCCCCTCCCTTAGAGGCAAGTCAGCCCATCCAGAAAGGGAGGAGCCAGAGGAGTGTGCTGCCTGCATCATATAGACAATGAATACCACCACAACACGTAGAAAAACCCACAATACAAGTGTGACAATGGGGAAACAACGCAGGCCAGCATCAGACATAGAGAATAAAGATGACAATTCTGAGGACCAAATAATGACCAACCAACTAATCAACCTCTCAGATAAGGACTTTAGACTAGCAATATGGAAGATGCTCAACAATCTCCAAGAAACCATGGATCGAGTTGAACAGAACACTAATAAGAAAAAGAAAATATGAAGACAGAAATCACAAAACTCCAAACTGAAATAACATGTCAACTAACAGGACTGAAAAAGTCAGTAAACGAAGTGAATGACAAAATGGATAAGCTCTTGGATAGGGTATCAGAAGCTGAGAATAGACTTGGTGCTGTGAAAGATGAGATACATAACAATTCCATACAGCAGGAGAGATTGGAAAAAAAAAACTTAAAGCAAATGAGCAGACAATGGAAAAATTAGTCAAAGAATGGGAACAGATGAAAATAGAAGTCTATGATAAGATCAACAGAAACAACTTAAGAATCATTAGAGTCCCAGAGACCCAGGAAGAAAATTTCCAGGAAGAATCAACGGTCAAGAACATCATTAAAGAGAAATTTCCAGAGCTAAAGAATATATGTGATCAAATCCTGCATGCCCGAAGAGTACCAACCAAAAGAGACCCCAGAAAAACCACCCCAAGACACATCCTAGTCACAATGACAAATCCCACAGATAGAGACAGAATTCTGAAAACAGCAAGATCAAAAGGGGAAATCACGTTCAAGCAAGCTTCCCTGAGATTTACAGCAGACCTGTCACCAGAAACACTCAATGCCAGAAAGCAGTGGTGGGATATTGTGACAAGACTGAATGAAATGAATGCTTCACCCAGAATACTATACCCAGCAAAACTCACTTTCCGGTTTGACGGAAGAATACATGGCTTCACAGACAAAAAACAGCTCAGAAACTTCACAGACACAAAACCAGTCTTAAGAGAAAAACTGAAAGACCTAATCTAAGACAAGACTACCCAAAAGACACACCAAATTTTGAAATAAAGATGGCGATAAATCCCAGGACAATTCTTTCTCTCAACGTCAATGGACTAAATGCACCAGTTAAGAGACACAGAGTGGCTAAATGGATCAAAAAACTCAATCCAACCTTCTGCTGCCTACAAGAAACGCACCTGAATAGTCAGAACAAACATAGACTCAAAATAAAAGGCTGGAGAAAAATTATCCAAGAAAACACCCATAAAAAAGCTGGAGTGGCCATACTAATATCAGATAATGCAAACTTTATACTCAGGAAGGTTGTAAGGGACAAAGATGGACATTTTATATTAATCAAGGGGTACGTAGAGCAGGAAGAATTCACTTTCCTAAACATATATGCACCGAATGAGGGGCCAGCAAAATATTTAATACAACTGTTGACAAATCTGAAAAATAATATCAACAACAACACAATAATTGTGGGGGACCTTAACACGGCTTTGTCAACACTGGACAGGTCAACCAGACTGAAACCCAACAAGAATATACTAGACCTGAGGAGAGAAATGGAAGAAAGAGGCCTAGTGGATATATATAGGACACTCCATCCCCAGAAACCTGGATACACATTCTTCTCCAATGTACATGGGACATTCTCCAGGATAGACTACATGCTGGCACATAAAACATACCTCCATAAGATCAAGAGGATAGAAATTTTGCAGACTACCTTTGCTGACCACAAGGCTCTGAAATTATTTGTGAACTCCAAAGGGACTCAGAAGAAACACTTTAACACCTGGAAGTTAAACAGCCTCATGCTCAGTAACCAGTTGGTCCGAGATGAAATCAAGGAAAAAATCAAAAGGTTCCTGGAAACAAATGACAATAAAGACACAAACTATCAGAACTTATGGGACACAGCAAAAGCAGTACTGAGAGGAAAATTTAGAGCTTTGCAAGCACACATCAGGAAGGAAGAAGGAGCTTACCTGAGTAGCTTAATGACACAGCTAATAGAACTAGAAAATGCTCAACAAAAGGACCCAAGGATAGGAAGACAGAAGGAAATAACAAAGCTGAGAGCAGAAATCAATGAAGTGGAAACTCAAAAAACAATCCGAAAGATCAACGAAAGCAGAAGTTGGTTCTTTGAAAAAATAAACAAGATTGATAGACCACTGGCAAACCTAACAAAGAAAGAGAGAGAGAGAAACTTGATAACTCGTATCAGAAATGAAAAAGGAGAGATTACTACTGATATGACAGAGATTCAAAGGGTAATCAGAAACTACTTTGAAAAACTCTACACCACTAAAAATGAGAACCTGGAAGAAATGGATAAATTCTTGGACTCTTATAATCTTCCACGGTTGAAGGAAGAGGATGTAGCATATCTAAACACCCCCATCACCATTGATGAAATTAAAACAGTAATCAAATGTCTGCCGAAAAACAAAAGCCCAGGTCCAGATGGATTCACTAATGAATTCTATCAAACTTTCCAAGAGGAACTACTGCCAATCTTGGCAAGACTCTTTCATGAAATTGAACAAACAGAAAAACTTCCAAATAGCTTTTATGAAGCCAACATCACCTTGATACCTAAACCAGAGAGAGACGCTACTAAAAAAGGAAATTACAGACCAATATCACTGATGAATGCAGATGCAAAGATCCTCAACAAAATCCTGGCAAATAGGATTCAATGCCTCGTTAAAAAGATCATCCACTACGATCAAGTAGGTTTCATCCCAGGAATGCAAGGCTGGTTTAACATCTGTAAATCTATCAACATAATACACAACATCAATAACAAGAAAAATAAAAACCACATGATCATATCAATAGATGCAGAGAAAGCATTTGATAAGGTCCAACACCCATTCTTGATCAAAACTCTCAGCAAGATGGGAATGGAGGGAACCTTTCTCAATATAGTGAAGGCCATCTACCACAAGCCAGTGGCAAATATTATCCTCAATGGAGAAAAACTGAAAGCCTTCCCTCTAAATTCTGGCACAAGACAAGGCTGTCCTCTCTCACCACTCCTATTCAACATAGCACTGGAAGTACTTGCTATAGCGATTAGGCAAGAAAAAGATATCAAGGGAATCCAGATAGGAAAGGAAGAAGTCAAGCTCTCACTGTTTGCAGATGACATGATACTCTACTTAGAAAACCCTAAAGACTCTATCAAAAAGCTTCTAGAAACAATAGACTCATATAGCAAGGTGGCAGGCTACAAAATTAACACACAAAAATCAATGGCCTTTCTATACACCAATAGTAATAAGGATGAAATGGGCATTAAGAAAACAACCCCATTCACAATAGTGCCACACAAACTCAAATATCTTGGAATCAACTTGACTAAATATGTGAAGGACCTATACAAAGAAAACTATAAAACTCTGCTCCAAGAAATAAGAGAGGACACACGGAAATGGAAACGCATACCCTGCTCATGGATTGGCAGGATTAACATCATCAAAATGGCAATACTCCCCAAGGCATTATACAGATTTAATGCCATCCCTCTAAAGATACCCATGACATTCTTCAAAGAAGTGGATCAGACACTTTTGAAATTCATTTGGAACAATAAACACCCTCGAATAGCTAAAGCAATCATTGGGAAAAAGAATATGGGAGGAATTACTTTCCCCAACTTTAAACTGTACTACAAAGCAATAGTTATCAAAACAGCATGGTATTGGAATAAGGACAGGTCCTCAGATCAGTGGAATAGGTTTGAATACTCAGAAAATGTTCCCCAGACATACAACCACCTAATTTTTGATAATGGAGCAGGAAATCCTGAATGGAGCAGGGAAAGCCTCTTCAACAAGTGATGTTGGCACAATTGGATAGCCACTTGCAAAAAATTGAACTTAGACCCCCAGCTAACATCATGTACGAAGGTAAAATCCAAATGGATTAAAGACCTCGATATCAGCCCCAAAACCATAAGCTATATAGAACAGCACATAGGCAAAACACTCCAGGACATTACAGGCATCTTCAAGGAGGAAACTGCACTCTCCAAGCAAGTGAAAGCAGAGATTAACAGATGGGAATATATTAAACTGAGAAGCTTCTGCACCTCAAAGGAAATAGTGCCAGGATACAAGAGCCACCCACTGAGTGGGAGAAACTATTCACCCAATACCCATCAGATAAGGGGCTAATCTCCAAAATATACAAGGCACTGACAGAACTCTACAAGAAAAAAACATCTAACCCCATCAAAAAATGGGGAGAAGAAATGAACAGACACTTTGACAAAGAAGAAATACACATGGCCAAAAGACACATGGAAAAATGTTCCACATCACTAATCATCAGGGAGATGCAAATCAAAACAACGATGAGATACCACCTCACACCCCAGAGAATGGCACAGATCACAAAGAATGAGAATCAACAGTGTTGGCGGGGATGTGGAGAGAAAGGAACTCTTATCCACTGCTGGTGGGAATGCCGTCTAGTTCAACCTTTATGGAAAGCGATATGGAGATTCCTCCAAAAACTGGAAATCGAGCTCCCATACGATCCAGCTATACCACTCCTAGGAATATACCCTAGGAACACCAAAATACAATACAAAACCCCTTCCTTACACCTATATTCATTGCAGCACTATTTACCATAGCAAGACTCTGGAAACAACCAAGATGCCCTTCAACAGACGAATGGCTAAAGAAACTGTGGTACATATACACAATGGAATATTATGCAGCTGTCAGGAGAGATGAAGTCATGAAATTTTCCTATACATGGATGTACACGGAATCTATTATGCTGAGTGAAATAAGTCAGAGAGAGAGAGAGAAAAACGCAGAATGGTCTCACTCATCTATGGGTTTTAAGAAAATTGAAAGACACCCTTGTAATAATAATTTTCAGACACAAAAGAGAAAAGAGCTGGAAGTTCCAGCTCACCTCAGGAAGCTCACCACAAAGAGTGATGAGTTTAGTTAGGGAAATAACTACATTTTGAACTGTCCTAATAATGAGAATGTATGAGGAAAATGGAGAGCCTGTCTAGAGTACAGGCGGGGGTTGGGTGGGGCGAAGGGAGACTTGGGACATTGGTGATGGGAATGTTGCACTGGTGATGGGTGGTGTTCTTTACATGACTGAAACCCAAACACAATCATGTATGTAATTAAGGTGTTTAAATAAATTAAAAAAATGTTTCTGCATACCCTACATTAACTCAAAGAGGTATTAATAAGCTCGAAGTTAGCCTGATATAATCAAATTAAATTTAATTTTTCACTTTAGCTAACTGGTATTTATTTCTTTACATCATGCATTTTAAGTATTAGCCAAAGTGCTATTTGTAAATTACTTCATCACTGGTAGAATTTTACAATTCCTAATATAGTTAAAAAATATTTGTGTTGGCTAAAATATAAAGACTTGATTACTTGAAATTTTCCTCTAATGTGTCAAAGAATCTGTTTCAAAAGTAGTTTCAAAAGATAAGCCATAGTATGGATTGGTGCCTACTTTGACTTCAATACAACATTATTCAGTAAATATAGCATTACTCATTGTTGATTCCATTTATCAGAGATTTCTCCATTCACAACAACAGATCAGATTTTTCCTTCTATCAGAGGAGGGAACACTGAATAAAGGTTTCAGATTTAGGATTCAGGAAGGGATAGAAAGGAGGATGATTAAAGAGTCAATCTATATTCATTGCAGTGCTATTTACAATAACCAGACTCTGGAAACAACCAAGATACCCTTCAACAGATGAATGGCTAAAGAAGCTGTTGTACTTATACACAATGGAATATTATGTAGCTATTAGGAAGATGAAGTCATGAAATTTTCATATACATGGATGTACATGAAATCTATTATGCTGAGTGAAATAAGTCAGAGGGAGAGAGATAGACACAGAATAGTCTCACTCATCTATGGGTTTTAGAAAAATTAAAGACATTACTGTAATAAGGCCCAGAGACAATAGTGTTAAGGGCTGGAAGGGCCATAGGATCTGCTCACAATTTGAAGCTCACCACAGAGAGTGGTGAATGCTGTTAAAAAAATAACTACACTAACAACTAGCATGACAACGGTAAAGAATGAGAGAAGTAGAATGCCTGTTTCGAATACAGGCAGGGGATGGGAAGGAGGGAGTGGGGCATTGGGTGTGGGAATTTTGCACTGATGAAGGAAGGTGTTCTTTTTGTGACTGAAACCCAACTATAAGCATGCATGTAATCATGGTGCTTAAATATGATTGAACCTGAGCTTGCCATATGATCCCCTGAGCTTGCCAGGAGCAATTTCTGAGAGTAGAACTAGGAACAATCCCTGAGTGCTACTGGGTGTGGTCCAATCCCCCCCAAAATGTCTTATTACAACAAGACTTATCAAGTTGTTAATAATACAGTCATTCCAGGCATTAAAATTTTCACACACCAAATCCACCACCAGTGTGATTTCCCTTCACCAGTGTTCCCAATCACCCACCCACCTACAACCATAACCTGCTTCCATGCAGAGACAAATAAATTTACTTCATATTGTTTGTCAAAACTTAGATAAACAAGGATACATTTGAAATAATTGCTCTATCTCTCCATGATATTACTAAAGTCAGTGTCTAAGGATTTACTGGGTTGTAGCTGGTACTAGTTGAGCCTTATGTGTTACTATTTAGATTCACTGAGCTTTGTAGATTACTGTGTAACTTTATCATCAGATTTCCTATATCACTAAGCTGACACTACTATACAATTTTGAGGAGTCCGTGTGTCCTAGAATTTATATATCTGAAACTAATTTGTTCTTATGGGGCTAAAAATGCTGGACTTTTTTGAAATTGGATTGTACCAAGCCCTACACTACACCCACTCAACTGTCACCAAAAATACAGCAGCCTTTGTCCATACCTGACAGCTTCCTGACCAAAAAAAAAAAAAAAAAAAAAAAAAAAATAGCCCAGTTCCTTTAGTAAGCTCCAAAAGAAAATAATGGCAGTTAAACTTCCCAGGTCTGGTCTGGGCTGATACTTTGGGGGCCTTCTTAGAGGGAAGGGGGCAGATTCTCCTTCTGTGTAAACCACAGCAGCCCAGCATCACACTTACATCCTCTGCCAGAAATGGCCTACCTCTGTGACTTAACCTTATCAAACTGACAAACCACAAAAATTATATTTCTTATTCAAAGTCACTCTTTGGTCCTATTTAACGGAAGATACATAGCCACTTTTTCTTGGTACCCATGGTCACAAAAATATTAGATACTTGGAGGCAGCCATACTTAATTTCATGAGACCCACCAGATAATAGTGAGGTATTATAGAATTCAGGAGTTCCTCTCTTACTCATTGATTGACCCCTCCACAGGATCTCCTAAACAGGAGAGGTTGCTGAAAATGTCAAACTTGGTGAGCGGAAACATGTCTTATCAACAGAACAGAATTTCAATTTCACTTTGGATAGAGAAGCATTTTATCTCTAGAGGTAAATGTGAAACAGTCTCCTCTCATCCCCTTCACAGTCTCTTTCTTACCTCTCATCTCAAATCAAGGACAAAAGAGAAAACATGAAATTAAAGTCTCCTTTTTGAAGTCAAGTGTGTAAATTGAGAGCAGGGACTTGGGGAAGCAGAAATGTGATTCTGAATCAAGTCCTAGAAAAATCAGAAACTGCAGAGTTTTTCCCATTTCATCCTTCAAAATTAGATGTTGTATGTTACCATGCTTTTACTTATCAAATATGACTTGTGAAGTACCAAGTCTTTATTTCCCAAGGATGTTATTATAGATTATCTCATATTTCAGTTAGCCAGGTATTTGTGTTTATCATGGGATAATTAAGGCTCTGCATGCATTATCCCAACTGCAGTATGCTATAACCATATTTACTCTGCTTCTTTTCATAGATGAGAAAAAAGAGACCCAAAGAGGATGGAGAACATTACTTAAAAGTCACCTAGTAATGAGGGAGAACAGAGATTCAAAATCAAGTCTTTCAGATTTCAAATCATCCCTTATCCACCCTTTTCTCAAACTGATAATATTCAGCAAAGTTGAGGATTCTGGCATTGGTTTTTGTTTTTTTTGGGCCATACCTGGCAGCATTCAAGGGTTACTCTTGGCTTTGCACTCAGAAATTACTCCTGGCAGGCTCGGGGGACGATATGGGATGCCAGGAATCAAACCCGGGTCTGTCCTGGGTCGGCCATGTGCGAGGCAAATGCCCTACCACTGTGCTATGGCCCCAGCCTCAGAAAGGAATTCTTATCTCTTCACTGGCACATGCTAAATAAGGCACCTTTTCATTATTCCATTGGGTAATAATCTTCTAAGTAATTTAATAATAATTCATAATAGAATAGATTATTTTTAAATTATAATTTTGCATAATCAAGGGGAAAATAATAAATGCTGATTAAAATGCATAGAAGTTAGAATCCTTATATACTGCTGAGTAGAAATATAAAATAATCTAATTGCTTTCTTTATCAAGAGGACAAATCATGTTAATTAAAATGCCAGAAGTTCGAGTCCTTATATATATATACTACTGAGTAAAAGTATAAAATAATGCAATTGCTTACTTTATTCTTTTGGGTTTTCAGACCATACACTATGGTGCTTAGAGCTTACTCCGAGCTCTATATTTCTTGTGGTATTTGGGGTACCAATTGCAGTGCTGCATATAAGTATGGAAACAGGGTCAGTCACTGTATATAGTCACTGTATAATCTCTCTGTCCTTGTGAAGTTTCTTTTAAAGACTACATGACAACTTCTTTTATTTGTTTTTATGTTGTTTCTTTATTCCCACCACGAATACCCCTCATCTCCCTCCTCCCATGCCCCTGCCTATATTCGAAACAGGCATTCTACTTCTCTCATTCATTAACATGTGACAACTTCTTTAAAGGTTAAGTAAGAGTTACTATTTTAACTAGAAATCACAGTCTTTGACAATTAAATTTAAAACTCTATGTCTGAGCAAAAACTTCTTGTATGTTGACATTTACAGCAGTGTAGCAAAAACACAAATGTCCATCAACTGATTAATAGATAAGCAAAATGTGGTAGTTTCACACAATGTAATACTACTCAGCAGTAAAATGGAATGAAGTACCAATAGTGAAGTACCTAAAAATACATGCCCCAAAATGGCATGCCTTATAAAAGAAATAAGTCATAAAATGAACACGTTTTATGATTCCATTTGTAAATGTCCAAAATATGAAAATTCATAGAGATAGAAAGTAGATCAAGGCAAGAAATGGTGACAATGAAAGAATTAAAGTTTTGTTATATTTATCAAAAACAATATATATTATATTACTATATCATATATCATATTATTTTATATATAAGCTATATATATATGAAGATATATATATTCCAAAATTAAGTCTGGTGATGATTACATAACTACAATTATCCTAAAAACATTGAATAGTGTGATTTAAATGAATGACTTATAAATATGTGACTTACATCTCAATAAGGTTATTACATATTTATATTAGAATAAGCCACAAAACTCATTATACACTCAAGGCATATCTATTGAATGAATGTATCAAAATACTGTTTAGGAAATAATAGTTCTTAATTTATATTGAAATAAATCTCTGTGGACTGCATAGTACTTATGTATAACAATGTTAAATGATGCAGATTCAATTGTTTCTGGATTTAAATTCTAAAAATTACAGATACCCCAAAAGTGTTGAATAATAGGTCACAGAGGTAAGAGTTTGGAAATAGTTCAACTATGCAGGAATCCTTTATCCCAACAACAGCAACTCTGGTGAGAGATCATTGGTGAATTACTGACAATCAGGATGCCACTGAGTATTAACTGCTCTCTGTTCACCCTTATAGAGCAAAACCAGAGAAATTCTTGTGTGACTCCAGGGTCACCAGCTAATGGAGATGTTATTTAGGTTCTGGCATAAAGGAAGATAAACTCCTTTGTTACTAGAAAACCACCCTAGACAAATTTGTGATAGCCTCTATCTATGTATGGCCAATTTCAATATCAGATAAAGAATAGAGGAAAGAATGGAACCAACAAATTCCAGAGTAAAACCAGAAATCAGGGAACACACAAATAATAAAACAGGTAGGACATTTACCTTATACACAAGCAATTGAGTTTGATCCCCCCAACAATGCATATGATACTCCAAGCCCCACCACAAGTGATCTCTGAACACAAAGATAGGAGTAAGCTCTAAGCCAGGTGTGGTCTCAAAATAAAAAATTAGGGGCTGGATAGCAGAGTGGTAGGGTGTTTGCCTTGCACACAGATGACCTGGGACAAACCCAGTTTGGATCTTTGGCATCCCATATGGTCCCATGAGCCTGCCAGGAGTGATTTCTGAGCGCAGATCTTAGAGTAACCCCTGAGCGCTGCTGGGTGTGACCCACCCCCCAAAAAAATTCCAGCAAAACATAAATCAATATTTAGGGAGAGAAGGGACATGGAACAAAAAGAAATATTAACTTGAGATCCTGCTAGAGAATAACTTGATTGTTATGGGTTAAAAAAAGGAAAAATAAAAGTTTCAAGTGTTGAGTGCATTGAAGAAACAGAGCAGAGTGTAAGCAGATTTAGCACCATAACAAATAAAGTCAATAAATAAATTCAAGAATTTAGCATTGTCTTCTTCATATGAGAAGTAAAAAAAATCCCAAGGGTACTTTATAACACATACATTTTATAACATTTTAATTCTGAGACTTTGATTTACAAAAGTTTCTTTGGAGGGCCCTGAGCTAAAGTGGAAGTTAAAAATATGGAACAAGGGGCCGGAGAGATAGAAGGGAGGTAAGGCGTTTGCCTTTCATGCAGAAGGACTGTGGTTCAAATCCTGGCATCCCATAAGGTCCCCTGTGCCTGCCAGGGGCGACTTCTGAGTATACAGCCAGGAGTAACCCCTGAGCACTGGTGGGTGTGACCCAAAAACCAAAAAAAAAAAAAAAAAAAAAAAATGGAACAAGGGGCCCGGCAAGGTGGCGCTAGAGATAACGTGTCTGCCCTGCAAGCGCAGCCAAGGAAGGACCTCGGTGGCAGCCCATATGGTCCCCCCCAAGCCAGGGGCAATTTCTGAGCGCTTTAGCCAGGAGTAACCCCTGAGCATCAAACGGGTGTGGCCCCCAAAAATATGGAACAAACTATTAAAAAAACTATTAAAAATTTATTTGAGACAAAAAGGATTCCAAAAAAACATGAACTGAAAGAAAGCACTGATTCACATTTCAAGGGATACTTGAATTTAAACCTTGAATAAAACAAAACGCAAACTATGTGGTGAGACACTCCTTGTACAAAGGATATATAAAACTTCTACATGTTTATTTTCATCCATTTATAAAATAATTCTAAGAGATACATATTTTACAAGTGAGAAAAAAACCATAGTTCCTAGAAATTCAGCAAATTCTCCAGCTGTGTCGTTGCCACACAACAGGAACATGGTAGGGGTAAGATTTAATGTAACTACATTTTCTCCACCTTCACAATTTTCCTCACTATTATGTACCTTTTAAATTAAAACTATAATCACTTTGACATTTGTATACAACCTTTTGAAATAAAAGAATAACATTTTTGAAGGAGAAGAAATATCACCATCAACCATAAACAGAAAAGACCAAGAGAGTAACATTAGGGCAGTAGACTTTAAAACATCTGACTGTGTCTCAATGAGAAATGTAATTATGAAATGTTGGCAAAGCAGAAACAATGGTAACTACAATGACATCTACTCCCTTCAGACCTACAGTTTCTGATTTATTTTGATTTGTCAGTAATTAAAAAGTATGTCCAGTAAGATAAGATTTTTGAATATTTTAGGATGAAACCTCTCTTAACATTACTGGGTATCTTATACTATGAATATTAATACATAGAAGTATAGTTTGAGGAGCCCTGATCCCCTGAGACTGCCAGGAATTATTTCTGAGCACAGAGCCAAGAGTAACCCCTGAGTGCCACCAGATATGACCCAAAACCAAAATACAAAACAAAACAAGAACAAAATCCCCAGAAATATAATTTGTGGTTCATTAATACTTGCCATAACTAATGAAGAAAACCAAGATAAAATATGTAATAATAACAATAAGTCTTCCTTTGGAATGAATAAAATTTTCAGACTGTTTCGTTTTAATGAAGGGAGAAACCCATCTAGCTAAGTTCCTCTTTCTCATTTAAATAGGTAATAAAGGTGAAATATTCCTGTGTTTAGGGTTCCCAGGAAAAGGTCCCTTGCTCTTGTAAATTCTCTGAATCCTCAGCAAATAGTAGCCATCACCTAAAGAGCCTACAGGCTACAATCATTTGAACAAAATATTAGGCATCTTGTTGGCTCCTCCAATACCAAAACAGAGTGAAGTTCCAATCTACTTTCTGTCTCAAACGATGAGGTAGGGAACCTCCACTAAAGACTTGTCTCTCTTCTATCTGTAAAAGATGGTTCCAAGTAGTTCATCCCTAGAGATCTCTCTAGCCTGAGATATTTAGAAACCCTGGATCTTTCTGATAACTTGTCTTACTGGTTTCCTCACAAGTACCTGTTTTCTGGTCACTGTGCCATCCACAGGATCCACGTATTCAAAGCTGTCTGTCTTTGCCACACTGTAGACATTGTTTCCCACAGCAAACTGTTGGCCAGTGAAGGACTTGTCTGTCACAAGGGCCTCCAGATCTCTCATGATGTAATAGGTTGTCTTGGGTTCTAGACCCTCATAATCAAACCTGGTTTGGGAAGGAAGAAAATAGAATGAATACAAACCTCTTCAGAGAATCAGAGATTGTGCAGACCCCATATATATATACACACATATATACATATATATATGTATACACACACATACACACACACATATATATATACACATACACGTATGTATTGGTCAGAGAATTTCACAGAAGAGTATCCTGACCAGTCTGTCAACTTTCCCTGTTGCTTCCAAGGTAATCCTCACATAACAGCTGAAAAGACCTTGTAAAAAATTGAACCATATCTGTACTTTCTTTAAATCTTTCCAAAACATTTCTATTACATTGAGAACAAGACTCAAAATCCCCTAAACAATCTATAATATGCTGTGGAATTTTACCCTGACAACTCCTTGACTTTATCCTACTTTGGTCAACAATCACACTGCTTCAGCCACACTAGCTGAGATGCACCTTTGGGAGACTGCCTCTTCCCTATTTCTGGGTTTTTGCCCAGGCTCTTTGTTTCTTCTGTCTGGAGTTTTTGTTCCAGCTACTCAAATAACGAGTGATTCTTTTTCTTTCTTTCTTTTTTTTTTTTTATAAAGTGGCTGTCTGTAAGGTCTCTTTCCCTCTATCTCCCTTGATCTCACATATTTTTCTTTGACTCATATGCCAAACTGTATTGAACTTGTTTGTATATGTGTTTATTGATTTGACTATCTTGCCCATGAAAACTTTGTTTATGATAAGTAGTGAAACAAAAAAATAGGAGTATTAAAAAAAGGAAATAAAGAGGAATTAATGTAGGCAAAAAGAAGATGGGCCAGAAAGTCAATACAAATCAAGCCATCATATGCTCTTTCCTTGCAAGTAGTCAACCCAGTTCAATTCTCAGCACCACTGAGTACTTCTAAAAGTGATTCCTGAGCCCAGGGCCAAAAAAAAAAAAAAAGACCTGGGGAATGACCAGATGTTCCTACTCCTGCCTCCAACAAAGAACAAAAAGCTCTGGGACAGAGAAATAGTAAGGTACTTGTCTTGCATGCAGCAGAACCACATAGTCCCTAGGTACTAATCATAGAGCAGGAAGGAAGGAAGGAAGGAAGGAAGGAAGGAAGGAAGGAAGGAAGGAAGGAAGGAAGGAAGGAAGGAAGGAAGGAAGGAAGGAAGGAAGGAAGGAAGGAAGGAAGGAAGGAAGGAAGGAAGGAAGGAAGGAAGGAAGGAAGGAAGGAAGGAAGGAAGGAAGGAAGGAAGGAAGGGAAAGGAAAGGAAAGGAGGGAGGGAGGAAGGAAGGAAAAGAGGGAGGGAGGGAGACAAGATAAGAAGCTCAGTGTATTAAAACTGTTCTGGCAATTTGAAAGAAATATCACAATTATTCACTTTTAAAAATATCTCCTTGGCTTACTCTTCAACCCCATGTTCTCCTTTGAACACATATCTCACTTGTCTTTGTTTTTGTGCTGCTGTGTTCTTTTGAACACATTTCTCTTCTTTCCTCTCATATCATTCTGAGAAAATTTTAATAAAAATAAACTACTTTATTTCATCAAAAGATTTTTTTCTGTCCACAATAGGGTTCAATGGGGCTGGGGGGTTATTAAGGGTGGAATTCAGGGAAGAAATTGTACATATAAAACCTTAAAATAATACCTATTCCATTGGGTGTAAAATATGAAAATTCATACCAAGTAATTGGCACAGCAATAGATAATAGTACTCAATATTTTAAATTATTTTATTCTTAGTCATAGCCAGGAAGAAACTGTTGGATATTTGATGAGGTTGAAGAGTCTGACTGAAACCTAACAATATACCCAGGAAAGTCATTTTAAGGGGAAGCTTTAAGAAGGGCAGCAGAATTCATGTGGTTATAGTGGGATTTCAATTTGTCACTGTGGCATAAAGGAAGTGAATCCAGAGCTGAGTAAAAGAAGAAAGATCTCCAAAATTGTTACTTTTCTCTCACCCTTAACATTTTAAGATTTAAACAAACATAAAGGTCTTATTTAAAATGAAGAAAATGGAATGATAACAGTGGGTTCCTTGTCTCTATATCTCTTTTTATTTTCTCAATCTACAGAAGGTAAGGTATTTCTCCTCCATCTCAAACAAAATAAGAAAGAACTCTATCATCGTGCTCCTTCTCAGCAACATAGTAAATACCTTTAAAGAAAATTTTGATAGAAGGTGAAGATCTAACCCAAAGGATAAGCTAAGAGGGTTTATTCAAAAATAGAAAAAAATGGGGGCTGGAGAGATAGCATGAAGGTAGGGCATTTGCCTTGCATGCAGAAGGATGGTGGTTCAAATCCCAGCATCCCTTATGGTCCCCCGAGCCTGCTAGGAGCGATTTTTGAGCATAGAGCCAGGAGTAACCCCTGAGTGCTGCTGGGTGTGACCCCCCCACAAAAAAACAAAGCTCCCCCAAAAAAGAAATAGAAATCATGTCATTAAAAGAGATTAAAAATTGATTAATAAACCCACTAATATGACATTCGTGATGTCTATCACTGAAGTAATGTGACAAGTCTGCTCAATTCTTTTTATACAAGTAAAACTATTATTACTAGTACTACTTCTACCACCAGCAGCATTGCTTCTATTACTGCTGCTGCTGCTGTGTCTACTACTACTATTATCACCACCACTACTACTATCACCACCACCACCACTACTACTACTACTACTACTACCAGTATCACCTCTATTATTGCTGCTGTGCCTACTACTACTATCACCACCACCACTATTACCACTACCACCATCACCACCACCACCACCACTACCAACACTGCTGTTGCTGCTGCTACTACTCCCTGACTGCTTCAAAGAAGCTCCTTCAAGCATCTCTACTACTATTAATATACTTTCTTTTTTGTTGTTGTTGTTTTTTTTGTTTGTTTGTTTGTTTTGGTTTTTGGGTCACACCCAGCAGCACTCAGGGGTTACTCCTGGCTCTACACACAGAAGTCGCTCCTGGAAGGCTCAGGGACCATATGGGATACCGGGATTTGAACCACCATCCATCTGCATGCAAGGCAAATGCCCTACCGCTGTGCTATCTCTCCGGCCCCATAATATACTTTCATGAGTAGAAACTCTTTTTTCTTAATTTTTTTGAGACCACTGTTAATTACAAGTCTTTCATAGTTGTATTCAGGTGTTTAGTGACAGTAAATTTGGGCCATTCTTATCACCAGTGTTGACCTCTCTTCACCAGAGTTCCCAGCATGCATCCCATACTTCCACCTTTAGCCCCCTGGTCTACCAGTGTAATAGGTCCATTTTGTGTTTAGCTTGTTATAATTTGGATCGCTTGATTCTATTGTCATTGATTTTGGCTTGGGTATTTAGATCTGATCTTTTCTTTTTATTATTATTTTTCACTGAATGTTCCTGAGTCAAATTGGCCCCTGGGCCCTATCTCCCCAGACAGACCAAAATGATTCAAGTTCTATGGTTACATGAAAAAGGCAGGAGTCCTTATCTAGATATAAGTAAAATTAAAAGAAGAAAAGAAAAAAATAGGTGGGGAGAGGGATGGTTGTGTTTATTTTTATTTATTTATTTATTTTTGCATAGGCATAGCAAGCATTGGAGAAATTAGAAAGAGGAACGTTGGGGCATTGGTGTTGGGGATGTCCCTTTGGTGAATGGTGGTGTTCTTTATATGACTGAAACCCAACTACAATCATGCTTGTATTCAAATTGTATTAAGACATTAGTAAAGAAAGAAAAAAATCTAAAAAAGAAAGAGGAACTTTCAGTGGAGCAAATCCTCAAAGGTTTACTGATACCAGAAAAATTCTCAGGATTCTCAGAAGATACCATTTGAAGGCTGGTATTATCTCCTCTGTACTAAGAAAAATTTAGCCTAGAAATAACTTTACTTTGAGGCACTGGTCAGCCTGCATTTGCGCAATGCTAAAGGGAATGTTTACCATTCATTCTACCTATCCTCTCCTCCCTTTTACTTTATCTCTGTGATCGTTTTGGCAAAAAATCTGAAACATAATTCAGTATCACATAGGAATTCAAATCTCTGTTGAATGTTATTCTCTAATATGGTATTTGTTATGAAAGAACTAATTGTCATGTAAGCTTTCAGCCACAAAAATGATCTATATTGTAAGTGCACTTATCATAACACTATGTCTTAAAAACACTGGCAGAAAGCTAGATAATCATTCCACAAATTATAAGGAAGACATCCCAAACTCAAACTGATCTTACTAAGCCAAAGGTTGGCAATTATAATATATTTTATCAGATTGAATATTTTGGAACAGTTTTCTGCAATAAAATTTGCTGATAAAGTAATCCTTTGGTTTGCAAAAACAAAAATTAGGCTTTTTTAAAATCACATATAACAAAACCTGTAAAGAAAACAAGATCCCATCTGCATTGAGAACTCTTAGTTCCTATACTCTCAGTAGCCTATAGCCTTCTAAACTAAGCAGGAATAAAAATATTATGGCACTGCTATATTCCTCAGAGCACAGTATTCACTTTGATTATAGTCGTACTAGAAACCTTCCTATTCTCTTATATTTATCAAAGTAAACTAGAAAACTATCTCTTAAAAGAAAAACAATAGGCATATAAAAGAAGACCAAAGTTTTCTATTCTTCAAGATTTTGAGACAGAACTAAATATTCAAACTACTTAATTCTTCATTATCAAAGTAAATGTGCCACCATCTCTTCAGACACAGAGAAACTCTTTGAGACTATCCAAAAACTTTGTCACCCATCTCAAATCCTCTACAGTTACTGTCCTTTCCTTCCCTTGCTCTTTCTGTGCCAATGCTTGGTAAAAGTCCATACACCTGGCAGACCTAAGTGCAATTCCTAATTAATGGCCACACAAGCTTAAGTCTCTACCCCCTTACTTTTTTAACAACAAAATACTGAGACCTTTAACTTTCTACCTACTGACTTTTACCTTTGTTTCTTCTCAGAGCAATATCTTGTTTACTAGTTTCCCCCCCCTAATGGAGTCATAACAAAATTAATTTTAGCAAAATCAACTTCACATCCATTTTATTTTTTAGAAACCCTAGAATATTTTCAAAAATTATTTTTTTGTTTTCTTTGTTGGCTATATCTGATAATGTTGCAAGGTTACTCGTGGCTGGCTCAGTACTTGTGGGTCCCTTGGCTCCTTTAAAGAACATCAGTGTGAGTTTTTTTTAACATTGTTTAGACCACTAGGAAGGAAGGAATACAGGATAGGGAGAGGATGACACAGTCTATCACAACTTTTTTCCTTCTCATTGATAAATACAGGTTGAGAAACAATAGGAAAGCTCCTGGTTTGCTAAAAGGTGCTAAAAGAATATTAAGGTTCTTTGTTCAGAATAAAGAACTCATCCCTCTTAGAATGAGTCATAGTTAAACAATTGTCTTCCCAATTGATACCACCTCTAACTACCTATAGGAGGTGATCTGATACCAGTCTCTCTATCAGATTTTCCTGAATATGACTCTAGACCATTCTAACCACCAGGTTTATGTCTCTAAAAATAGCTCCCCAGGATCCATACAAAGACCCTTATCCACTCACCTGCAATAGTAGTGGCGGCCAAATTTGGCCCAGTGATCTCGGACAATTTCTTCCACACTCTGCTTCCGGGCAGCTATAATAGATAGCCAGACCAAGACAGCCCAGAGGCCATCTTTTTCACGAAGGTGATCAGAGCCTAACAAAAAAACAATACCTGGGAATTAATTCCTGCAGGAAATGTAAAAGAGAAATAAATTACAAAGATCAGCTAGCAAGTGAACATTATATTTAAGTGGTTAGAGATATCTTTTTTCTTTTCCCCCATAGGGATATGCTTATTCAAAAATATACATTCCATGTTTACTTATACTTTCAAAATATGTTTCTGAAATTCAAATAAAATAATATTAAAAATAAAAGTCTTAGAAACTATTGGAAGGAACAAAAAGCAAAGTTGACATAAGATTTGCCAATAGTACCATTCATTCATTTAATCATTTTGATTATCACTTAAATCACTTAATCCTTAGGTATGTCAAGCATCAAGTATTAGTTCTCAGTATTAGAAACACAGGGATGCAGACTCCATCCCAGGAACAACATAATGACCAAGACCACCAACTACAGAAGGTGGATTAAAACGACACTGAAGAAGCAGAACTGCTAGAACCACAAAGAAAGATTTCATAAGCTCCATTCCCTGAGCTGCACAGTCACCAAGATCTCTAGATACAAAGGTCTGATTTTACCATACAAGATGAAGCAGAAGTCTTCCATACACCATGAAGGCACACCGAGGGGAGAGTAAATGATCATGCAAGGAGTTTATAGTTAATCCCATAACAGTATACTTCAGGGGTGGAGAAACCCTGTATCTCCTAGGCCAAAGAAATTCCCTCTACAATATCCCCAATAGTTACTGTGCCTATGAAGGGGGAAATAGAAAAGAAAAAAAAGCACAAAACAATAATTTTTCTACATATTTATTTATCGATTGATCGATTTTTTTGACGTCTTTATTTTGGTGTAGAGATTGAAGTTGATGTCTCCAATATTATTTTATTTTATTTTATATCATTTTATATTATCTTTCTCTTTCTTTTTGCACTCCAGCATGATTTGATTTCAGAACCGAGACTATTGTGTGGTGCTTGTCTTTATTGCTGTAGTGCTCACTGGAAATTTAATTTGATATTTCTTTCTGTATTGTGGTGGTGTTTCAATTGCCTTTTTCACATCCTCTCTCAAACAGAGGTTGAAATCCTCTGGAAGGACTCTGCCTATTTTCAGCATATTTGACTTCTTTTTTTTCTCTTATTTTGTACCCCAATCTATTGCTTTTCTTTCCTTCAAACAAAGCCACGTAACTCGATTTATCTAGCTCTGCTTCTTAAATAGAGGGGGAGACGGGGGAGGGTACCAGGACCAAACAGATATATGATCACTAATAGTGAGTAGGACAAAGAGGGGACCACCTACTCTAGCAGTCCGGGGGGTGATGGTGGGGTATATGGGCTGCAGAAGGGGAACTGGGATGGGGGGAGGACAAATTTGGTGATGGGTATTCCCCTGATTCAATGTTGATATGTACCTAAAATACTACTGTGAAAGATATGTAAGCCATTATGATCAAAATAAAAATTAAAAAAGAAACACAGGGATGAATAAAAGAGCTCTTTTAGGTTGTAGTCATACCTAGTGGTGTCAGGGCTTATTCCAGACTCATTGCTCATAGAACCTTACCTGGCAGGGCTCAGGGGATTGTATAGGGTTCCAGGGATTGAATTTAGGCGAGCCTTGTACAAGGCAAGCACCTTACCATTCACTGTACTAACTCTCCAATTACTTAAAATAGCTCTTTAGTTGTGAAGTTTGATTCAATTAGTTCACTGTAGGCAACAACAACAACAACAACAACAAAAACAAAGAGAATTCTAGGAAGCATCAAATGAGGACAGAACTATAAATAAAATGGACTGTGAGATGTTGCCACAATATGTGACCATAGCTAATATTGTTTAACTTAGCTCATATAATTATAATTCCATGGTTAAAAAGTGCCCCCTTCAAAATATATACATATCCCAAATATTTATTTTTATTGAAACAACTGTGATCTGCAAAGTCTTTTATAGTAGAATTTCAGATATACAATGAGTCAAGGCCCTTCCCACCACCAGTGTCAAACTCCTTCCACCACTGGATCCAGAGTGCATCCTATCCCACCACTCTCTGAGCCCCAGTCTTTCTTTTATTTTCTATTAATTTGGGGATGGGTGGGCCACACCCAATCATGCTCAGGAGTTTCTCCTGGCTCTGTGTTCAGAAATCACTCCTGGCAGGCTTGGGGGCCCATATAGGATGCTGGGCTTGAACCCAGTCCATCCCGGATTGACTGCATGCAAGACAAATGCCCTACCACTGTGCTATTTTTCTGGCCCTCTTTCCTTTTAGTTTTATATAAAAATGCAGGAATATGTGTTAAATAGAGTAATTTGTGTCCCAAGGTTCTATGAGAAAGGTGGGAGCCCCAATTTAAAATATCAGAGATTAAAAATACAATAAAAAGGTGTGTGTGGCTATTGTTGTTGTTTTTTGCATAAGCACAGAAAACTTCTACACAAAGATGATACTAAATCCCATGACAATTATCTCCCTCCACATCAATGGACTAAATGCACCAGTTAAGAGACACAGAGTGGCAAAATGGATCATAAAGCCAAATCCAACATTTTGCCACCTACAAGAAACACATCTGAATAGTCAGAACAAACATAGACTCAAAACCAAAGGTTAGAGGACAATCATCCAAGCACACAACTCCATTAAAAAAGCTAGAGTGTCCATATTAATATCAGATGACACAAACATTAGACTCAGAAAATATAAGGGAGAAGATGGATATATCATAATAATCAAGGAGTATGTACAACAGGAAGAAATCACACCCCTGAACATATACACACCCAATAAAGCACAAGCAAAATATTTAATACAATTGTTGATAAAACTGAAAGAAGATATCAATAGCAACATAATAATAGTGGGAGACCTCACACTACCCTGTCACCCCTTGATAGGTCAATTCTCTCCTGAAAGAGTTCTTCTTTGAGTCAGTTGAATTGTTAATCTATAGATTTCTTAATTTTGCAGGATAGTGACTCCTTGATTTCATTGCTAAACCATTAAGTGTTGGTTTTAGATGCTCATCTATAAGGTTCAGGCATTTGGGTTAACTTGGAGATTTGCCAGAATTTTTCTCCATATCCTGCAGAGTAGATATCTTCTTTAGCTTCCCCATTAATCTTTGTTTGCATTTAGTGGCTTGGAGTGTTGGAGTATCAGGGTGTTTATGTAAGTGATCTAGTGAATTGTTTGTATGAAATGTGACTCAAGGTATATTTTCTTAGAGGTTATTTTTCTAAACTAGCTAGGTTGTCTAAGTATAATAAAAATATTGCATACTAGTTTATTGATTTGTTCAGCTGGTCTTTGAGCTGTATATTTTTAAGAGAAAGAAGTACTAGATCAAATCTGCCAGGAAGTCTATGCTATTAATTGAAATGACTTCATTCAAATGCACCTAGTGTCCATGCAGTTTGGAAAAAGGAGGACTGATGGGAAGGAGGGAGATTTCAGTAATGGCACTGAACCCAGAAGGAGGCTAAAGAAAGGCTGGAAAGGAAGCCCCGTTTATGCTTGCTGGAGGGGATTAGGATGAGAATGTCCTTGTTCCCTCCCTTACATATTCCAAATCTGTGAGTGTGACCATATATGGGCAAAGTCTTTGTAAACATAACTAAATCAAGTATATGTCATAAAATCATCCTGACTTGTCCAAGTGAACCCTGACTCCATTAGCAAACATTCATTTAAGAGGAGAAGACAGAGAAGAGAAAATATATAGAGAGAAATGTGTGCTAAGCAAAGACAAAGGCATAGATTGAAGTTATGTTATCACAGAGCTTCTAGAAACTCTGAAGAAGCCAGAAAGAGTTCTGAGATGCAGAAAGAGTTCTCTTCAGAGGCTCCAGGCAGGAAGTATATCCACTCCTTGAGTTTCAACCTTTGGCTTCCAGAATTCTAGGAGAATAGAGCCCTGAGTTTGGGGTAGCAGTGTCAAGAAATGACTCAAATTGTCAGGGTCATTTCTGTGAGATAATGCTTTTGGAGCCAACACCTGAGGAGCCAGTCATACCAAGATCAGAGGACAAAGTGTTCCAAGCTACAGGAGGCAACCAAAAATTCTTTGAGGCAGGGCATGACCAGGAATCTTAATCTTCCAAATATTTAAGTAGGAAGTTCATATTGTGCTATTCACATACATAAATAGAGCAGTCTAAACAAGTAATTTCTTGTATGAAAAACTAACAGAAAAGAATGTGTTCCAAACCCACTGAAACATCTCTCTATTTAAGTGCTCTCTTTCTCTCTCTGTCTCTCTCTCTGTCTCTCTCTCTCTCTCTCTCTCACACACACACACACACACTCCTATAAGCTTTCTTTTAAAGTGACTAAAACCCTGAATAAAAAGCATGTGCTGTATTTATATGAAGAGCATAAACAAATAAGTAAAAAAACATAACAAAAGACCTAAGTATAGCATGATGTTTACCAGAAAAGAATGAAGAATGAGAGTTGATAAATCAGTTCAAAGGAGACAATGTGTAGTGATGGATGGAAACTATTAATAGCAATAATAATAATAATAATAGCAGCAATAATATAGCAATAATAAATCAGTATTTATATAAAGCAAATAACAATACTATATATCTGACACCTATGTGATGCTTAGGTCAATGCTTCTTTTTGTTTTGTTTTGTTTGGGGACTACACCAGGTGACACTCAGGGGTTACTCCTGGCTATTCACTCAGAAATCGCTCCTGGCTCAGGGGACAATATGGGACACCAAGAATGGAACCCGGGCTCATCCTGGGTCAGCCACTTGCAAGGCAAATGCCTATCACTGTGCTACTGCTCAGACCCCTAAGTCAATGCTCTTTTTTAAGAAAAATAAACAATATTATTTAAAAGAGAAATGTATAATGGTATAAGAAATAAAAAATGATCAGACTTAAACACCAAATCCAAAGCCAACTACAACAGAATCGATACACAATCTACAAGCTAGACACAGAAAGGACCACTTATACTAGCAGCCCAAGGGGCAAAGGAGGGGCAATATGGGATGCATTCTAGGAACAGGGGTGGAGAGAAGACAACATTGGTGATGGGAATGTCCCTAATTCAGTGTCACTATGTAGCTAAAATACTACTGTGAAGATTTGTAATCCACTTTGGTCAAAATAAAAATTATTAATAAAAAAGATTAAAAAAGAAACATGGGTAGTGCATATGTGCTCTTTGGGCCCATGCACACGGTACCTGCATGCACATGTCAACTATATCTCTCCTCTTGAGATGTACTTTCCGAATTTTATCTGGGTTATGTATTGGTTCTATCCACTTTTTGGAGAAATTCATTTTCTCTCTTGAGCATGGTACTCTATTTCTCATTCTCTCCCTTCCCTTCCTCAACATCTTTGAATAAAGCCTATTGTAACTTCAAAAAAACAAAACATGGGCAATTAAAAAGGCAGAATAACTTGGAATTTTGGTTTTAAAAAATGCCATTTCCCAGGTATGTGGTACGTTATTGAAAAATTGTTAACTTTAATTAGCCTTAATTTAGCATTTGTATGGGACATCCCATAGCCAATTTTGTAGGATTGTCTTCTTATTTAAATTAAGTTCAGAATCAAACTGTTCACATTCGAATTCTGTATCTACCACCTTTCCTTTGCTTCACTATCCTCATTTGCAAACTAAGGATGTTAATGTTCCCCATGGGACTGCTATCAGAATTAACCAATTAAATATATCTAGCTATTTAGAACAGTGAATAGGATGTTACCAGTTGCTCTTTACGATACTTGTTAATTTATATAAACATGGTCAACATCAAGTTCTTGACTACTGGTAACATACACTTTGAGCTGTTGTTCATTAATCATTAAACTCTTAAAAGGTTTAATAAAAGGGTTCATTAAACCTTTAAAATATAAATCTTAGTGTCTTAAGAGGCTGACAACAGAAGAAGACCATCCTTAGAACAGAATAATGAGAATGGAAAGGAATACTCTATTTCAGTATTGTGGAGTACATTCAAAAAATCCTTTAAAAGGAGAACTAATGACACAGACTTTTTAAACCTTACAGATGATTGGATAAAGAAACAATGGTACATGTACACAATGGAATACTACTTGGCTATAAGAAAAAGAAAAGCATGAAATTTGCCCCTAAATGAGGCAACGTAGAGATACAGAGAGTATCATGTTGAGTAAAGTTATTCAGAAGGAGAGGACAGATACAGAAAAGTCTTCATCATATTTGAGCCAGAAAAATAGTAAGATAAAAGAAAATGACTGAAGACAGCAAAACTGGAGAATTGATCTTCAAAGGAAGCTTATCAGAAAGGGTGTGGAGGTTATCTGATGAGGGGGGACAGTGAGACAATAGTGGAAGGAAGTAGACATTCTGATGTTGGAGGGTATGGTGCTGGAATTGTTAAACTAAACAATTAAGAATTTTATTGTGATCTGCCTGTCTTCTGTGCTGTGCTGCATTTTCGGCCTGATTTCATCCTGTGTGTGGCTTATCTGCAGATGGCTCGCCTTTCCTGGAGCCTTCCCTGGAGGTGAGTTTACAAGCCCAGAAAGGGAGAAGCTGCTGAACTCTGCTGGAACTCAGATGCCAGCACCCCTATCTGCCTGTCTTCTGTGCTGTGCTGCATTTTCGGCCTGATTTCATCCTGTGTGTGGCTCATCTGCAGGTGGCTCACCTTTCCTGGAGCCTTCCCTGGAGGTGAGTCTACATGCCCAGAAAGGGAGGAGCCAGAGGAGCACGGCCCCTCTGCTTCCCTTTGCAGCTGTGCACATCATTTAGCCAATGAATACAACCAAAACACGTAGAAAAACCCACAATACAGTGTGACAATGGGGAAACAACGCAGGCCAGTGCCAGACATAGAGAATGAAGATGGCAACTCTGATGACTTGAACATGACCAACCAACTAGTCAGTCTCTCAGATAAGGAGTTTAGAGTCGCAATATGGAAGATATTCAAAGAACTCAAAGAAAGTATAGAAGAGAACACTAATAAGAATCAAAAGAATATGAAGATAGAAATCAGAAAACTCCAAACTAAAATTTCAGGTCAAATAACAGTTCTGAAAAACTCAGTAGATGAATTGAAGAAAATCATAGTTGAGCTTTCCCACGGGTTAACAGTAGCTGAGGATAAAATTAGTACACTGGAAGATTAGATGAATAACAATTCCATACAGCAGAAGAAATTGGAAAAAAGCCTTAAAGCAAATGATCAAACAATGGAAAAATTACTCAAAGAATGGAAACAGATGAAAATAGAAGTCTATGATAAGATCAACAGAAACAACTTAAGAATCATTGGAGTCCCACAGATCCAGGAAGAAAATCTCCATGAAGAATCAACGGTCAAGAACATCATTAAAGAGAAACTACCAGAGCTAAAGAATACATGCGATCAAATCCTGCATGACGAAGAGTACCAACTAAAAGAGACCCCAGAAAAAACACCCCAAGACACATTCTAGTCACAACGATGAATCCCACAGATAGAGACAGAATTCTGAAAGCAGCAAGATCGAAAAGAGAAAAAACATTCAAGGGAACATCCTTGAGATTTACTGCAGAACTGTCACCGGAAACACTCAAGGCCAGAAGGCAGTGGTGGGACATAGTGACAAAACTCAATGAAATAAATGCTTCGCTTAGAATACTGTACCCAGCAAAACTCACTTTCAGGTTTGAAGGAACAATACATGGTTTCACAGACAAATAACAGCTAAGAAACTTCACAGACTCAAAACCATTCTTAAAAGGAAAACTGAATGGCCTACTTTAAGACAAGACTGACCAACAGACACACCAAACTTTGATATAAAGATGGCACTAACTCCCAGGACAATTCTTTCTCTCAATGTCAATAAACTAAATGCACCAGATAAGAGACACAGAGTGGCTAAATGGATCAAAAAACTCAATCCAACTTTCTGCTGCCTACAAGAAACACACCTGAATAGTCAGACAAACATAGACTCAAAATAAAAGGCTGGAGGAAAATCATCCAAACAAACAACACCCATAAAAAAAGCTGGAGTGGCCATACTAATATCAGATGATGCAAACTTTATACTTAGGAAAGTTGTAAGGGACAAAGATGGACATTTTGTATTAATCAAGTGATACGTACAGCAGGAAGAAATCACTCTCTTAAACATATATGCACCGAATGAGGGGCCAGCAAAATATTTAACACAATTGTTGACAAATCTGAAAATATCAATAACAACACAATAATTGTGGGAGACATCAACACGGCATTGTCAACACTTGACAGGTCAACCAGACTGAAACCAAACAAGAATATACTAGACTGAACAGAGAAATGGAAGAAAGAGGCCTAGTAGATATATACAGGACACTCCACCCCCAGAAGCCTGGATACACATTCTTCTCTAATGTACATGGGACATTCTCCAGGATAGACTATATGCTAGCACATAAAACATACCTCCATAATATCAAGAGGATAGAAATTTTGCAGACTACCTTCGCTGACCACAAGGCTCTGAAATTATTTCTGAATTCCAAAGGGACTCAGAAAAAAAAAAACTTTAATACCTGGAAGTTAAACAGCCTCATACTGAATAACCAGTGGGTCTGAGATGAAATCAAAAAGTAAATCAAAACCTTCCTGAAAACAAATGACAATGGAAACACAAACTATCAGAACCTATGGGACACAGCAAAAGTGGTACTGAGAGAAAAATTTATAGCTTAGCAAGCACACAACAGGAAAGAAGAAGGGGCATACCTGATCAGCTTAATGATGCAGCTCATAAAATTAGAAAGTGCTCAATAAAAAGACCCAAAAATAGGGAGGCAGAAGGAAATAACAAAGCTGAGAGCAGAAATCAATGAAGTGGAAACCTGAAAAACAATCCGAAAGATCAACGAAAGCAGAAGTTGGTTCTTTGAAAAAATAAACAAGATTGATAGACCACTGGCAAAACTAACAAAGAAAGAGAGAGAGAAACTTGATAACTCATATTAGAAATGAAAAAGGAGAGATCACTACTGATATGGTAGAGATTCAAAGGGTAATCAGAAACTACTTTGAGAAACTCTATGCCACTAAAAATGAAAACCTGAAAGAAATGGATAAATTCTTGGACTCCAATAATCTTCCACGGTTGAAGGAAGAGGATGTAGCATATCTAAACACACCCATCACTATTGAGGAAATTAAGACAATAATCAAATGTCTGCCCAAAAACAAAAGCCCAGGCCCAGATGAATTTACTAATAAATTCTTTCAAACCTTTCAAGAGAAACTACTACCAATCCTGGCCAGATTCTTTCATGTAATTGAAAAAACAGGAACACTTCCAAATAGCTTTTATGAAGCTAACATCACTTTGATACCTAAACCAGACAGAGATGCTACCAAAAAAGAAAATTACAGACCAATGTCGCTGATGAACACAGATGCAAAGATCCTCAACAAAATTCTGGCAAATAGGATTCAATGCCTCAGTAAGAAGATCATCCACTATGATCAAGTAGATTTCATCCCAGGAATGCAAGGATGGTTTAACATCCATAAATCTACCAACATAATACACAACGCCAACAAAAAAAATAAAAATCACATGATCATATCAATAGACGCAGAGAAAGCATTTGATAAGGTCCAACACCCATTCTTGATCAAAACTCTTAGCAAGATGGGAATGGAAGGAACCTTTCTCAATATAGTTAAGGCCATCTACCACAAGCCAGAGGCAAATGTTGTCCTAAATGGAGAAAAACTGAAAGCCTTTCCTCTAAATTCTGGCACAAGACAAGGCTGTCCTCTCTCACCACTCCTATTCAACATAGCACTGGAAGTACTTGCTATAGTGATTAGGCAAGAAAAAGATATCAAGGGAATCTAGATAGGAAAGGAAGAAGTCAAGCTCTCACTGTTTGCAGATGACATGATACTCTACTTAGAAAACTCTAAATTCTCTATGAAAAAGCTTCTAGAAACAATAAACTCATAGAGCAAGGTGGCGGACTACAAAATTAACACAAAAAAAGTCAATGGCCTTTCTATACACCAATAGTAATAAGGAAGAAATGGTCATTAAGAAAACAATCCCATTCACAATAGTGCCACACAAACTCAAATATCTTGGAATCAACTTGACTAAAAATGTGAAGGACGTATACAAAGTGGATACATAGTGGATATACAAAGAAAACTATAAAACTCTGCTCCAAGAAATAAGAGAGGACACGTGGAAATGGAAGAATGGAAGCACATACCCTGCTCATGGATTGGCAGGATTAGCATCATTAAAATGGCAATACTCCCCAAAGCATTGTACAGATTTAATGTGATCCCTCTAAAGATACCCATGACATTCTTCAAAGAAGTGGATCAGACACTTTTGAAATTCATTTGGAACAATAGACACCCTAGAATAGCTAAAGCAATCATTGGGAAAAATAATATGGGAGGAATTACTTTCCCCAACTTTAAACTGTACTACAAAGCAATAGTTATCAAAACAGCATGGTATTGGAATAAGGACAGGCCCTCAGATCAGTGGAATAGGCTTGAATACTCAGAGAATGTTCCCCAGACATACAATCACCTAATTTTTGATAAAGGAGCAAGAAATCATAAATGGAGCAAAGAAAGCCTCTTCAACAAGTGGTGTTGGCACAACTGGCTAGCCACTTGCAAAAAATTGAACTTAGACCCCCAGCTAACATCATGTACTAAGATTAAAACCAAATGGATGAAATACCTCGATATCAAACCTGAAACCATAAGATATATAGAAGAACATGTAGGTAAAACACTCCAGGACATTGAGACTAAAGGCATCTTCAAGGAGGAAACTGCACTCTCCAATCAAGTGAAAACAGAGATTAACAGATGGGAATATATTAAACTGAAGAAGCTTCTGTACCTCGAAAGAAATAGCGCCCAGGATACAAGAGCCACCCACTGAGTGGGAAAAACTATTCACCCAATACCCACAGATTAGGGGCTAATCTCCAATATATACAAGGCACTGACAGAACTTTACAAGAAAAAAACATCTAATCCCACCAAAAAATGGGGAGAAGAAATGGACAGACACTTTCATTTCATTTTCATTTCACTTACAAATTTAAATTATGTTCTTTAAAAAGGTAAAGCATAGAAAATTGTAAAGACAGTGAGATTTTTTTTTAAAAAAAGAATCAGTTTTCAGTTCTTCCTACACACTGATTGTGGTCTGCAATGACCCTTTCTCATCTTACATTTTTCACTGTGAAGTAATTTCATAGTATTATGAAACAGAAGTATACAAGACACTGGGTTAGCTCCTTGACCAAATTCAAATGAAATAAAATAAACCATTAGGTACTGTTAAAGCTTTGAAATAAGAAGTCATAATTTAGTGGTAAAGTTCTATAAGCATTTGTTTTAAACTCACCTCAACCATTTGTAGCCAATTCATAAATTCATAGAAAATTGGAATTTTTTTCTTGGATATACTTACCTGCAAGTCAAGCATTTGCCAAGATTCATAAGGAGCAAATGATTGAGTACCTTTTTTTTTTGAATTGAGAATAAAGATGCTACTGATGCTGCAATTACATAGATGTTTTTACTGGATTCTTAGAGTGTTTTTGGAAGGTTTGGAGAGATAAAGCTCTTTTTTTTTTAAGAACTCTTTAAGGCAGTGTATGTAATATCATATCAGGGACAGCTAAATTAAACATGAAAAGCAAAGAAAGACAAAGGTATAAAATGTGTTTCTCAAACCCACCATAAACAGTAAAAATGGAAAGAAGATTTTATATTATAAATGACAGGAATAAGAGACTTCATATTAAAACAGTTTTAGTAAGTCAATATTAAAAAAGGAAATTCTAATAAAAAATATGTAAAACAACATAAGCAATTTTCAAAAGAAAATCACTAATAGTAAACACTTGAATAAATATTCATTAACACTGTAGTCAAACTCCATAAAATGGAATATTATTTAAAGATTGTCAAATTTAAAAACTTGGTTAAGGAATACCTCATATGGATGAATATGTTCTTACTGGGGCTTAGGGCTGCTTTATTTGGTCTATTTCTTAATCTTTACTCAAAAAATGGTATGCATAAAAGTAGCTATGAGAAGACAAAATGCTAAAAATGCTTCTAATTAAAGAATAAGATTCTGAGATAAGATTCATATAAAAGCAATTTATGGAAGAGAAAAGGATGGACTTTGGGACAGAAATGGTGGGATAATGACACTTTGGTGTGCCTAAACTTGCAGTGGTCCTCAAACTATGGCCCACGGGCCACACATTGTATTTGTATCTGTTTTGTTTCTTCATTGCAAAATAAGATATATGCAGTGTGCATAAGAATTCATTTATAAGTTTTGTTTTTACTATAGTTAGACCCTCCAATGGTCTGAGGGACAGTGAACTGGCCCCCTGTTTAAAAAGTTTGAGGACCCCTGGAACATTTATATTACTGTAAACCATGAAAGCTTAATGTTCATAAAGGTTTTGTGGAGACAAAGTATCTATGGTAGCTCAACAAATGATGTTTATTCAATTTTAACAAGTGGGCAAAATCAATTTGTAAAGCATAATATTTCATGTTTTTTTTTTAAAAAAGGAGTTTTGCATCTGTATATGTGAAAGAAACAGGAAGGTAGGTACCAACCTATGAAGAAGGACTATCTCTGAAGTGTTGCATCTCAGGCTTTTATTTCTTTTCCTTTACTTTATTTTCATCATGAAAATATAAAGTCATTCATTACTTCAGAGCATTAAGTTCTGAAAAAATCCACTAGGCTATTTTATCCTTATACAAAAGCCTAATTTGTCTAATTGGACAAACCTAGATGGAACAGTCTATAGCACAGCAAGGACATATAGTATAGTTGATTGGGTCCTCTGCCATATCTTAGGTCTGTCATTCAACAAAAAAAATCATTAAGTGATTCATTATTGAATTACTTTCAAAATGAAAAACAATAACTTATTGGTGCGTAAAAGTTCACTTCTAAAAACAATAAATTCCATTTATCAATGACTAGTTGTAGTAGTAAATGGATATATCACTTATGAACAAGTAACAAACTTTCTAGACTAAGAAACTATTTTTAGAACAAATATTGAAGATGAATTCTTTGTGTGACTCACAAGTGTTGGATTATGCTTCAGTATCTGATGGCAAGTGAAGCTGGGGGATGGCACTACTGAAGATGTCTATGTTAGCATAGGAAAACATTGGCAGGGAAACCATCCCCCGTCACAGGTAGCCTCAACAGTAGGTCACAACAGTAGGTCAAAGAGAGATTCATATCAACAGCTTCAGAGCATTTTCATTGTTAGAATAGTTTACCCTACAACCTATGATTCATTTCCTTTATTCCCAGGTAAACCCTGGAAATTTAGTCTGTTACTAGCAAATCAAGCCATCATAGCTAAAACTTAGATCAGGAAAGTCTAAATTTTTAATTAGGAAAACAGAAATTATTTTGTACATGTTGCTGATTATAGGCTAGACTAGAGATCAGCAATTCTAAATCCAGGCTGTTCCTTAACATACTTAAAGAACTTATAAAAATTGTCAGTACTCAGCATCTTCCCTGAAATCAGTAAAATCAGAACTTTGGCAGTGAGACCCAGACTTTAGTATAATAACAATAATAATTACATAATTACTAAGTTCTATTGGTGATTCACATGGGCAGTAAGGATTGAAATTTGATTTCCTGCCAGAAGTTTTATGATTTTAAGACTTAGATTCAAGTTCTTTGTACACCGTGAGTTGATTGGGTAGTGTCTGAGATTCAGGTCCAGTTCTATTCAATTACATGTGGCTATCTAGTTTTCTCAACACCAATCTGATTTAAGAGATTATCAATTCTCCATTTCTGGATGCATTTGATATCAGTTTATTATTATATTTAAACTATTATTTTATATAATGAATTATTATAAAATATATATTAAATTATTATTAATTATAACTTCTTTATGAGATTTCCATTAATCTTAATTATTTGGATTTTTTGTTTGTTTATGGGCCACACTCTGTAATGTTCAGGGGTTACTCCTGGCTATGTGGGAAGTCATGGGATTAAACCGTAGTCTGTCCTGCGTTAGCCTATACAAGGCAGATGCCCTACCGCTTGTGCCACTGCTCCAAACCCTTAAGTATCTGTTTTAACTTCAATACTATCCCCTCTAATTACTAGCTAGTTATTTGGTTTGAACTAGAAGCAAGCAGAGAGGTAATAGCCTCATATAAATGACAGTGACTGAAAGACATCAGACACCTTCAGAGGTCACATGATTATAATTCTAATTAAAGAGAATATTTAGAGAAGATCAATCCCATGATAGTAAATGGATCATCATACCAGAGGCCAAGGAGAGGAAAGAATGTTCAGAAACTGCTTGATGACAAGGGATTCTACTTTGGAATGATAAAAATGCAAGACCAGAAATAGCACAGCGGGTAGGTTGTTTGCCTTGCATACAGCTCGGCATCCCAGATGGTCCCTGCCAGAGTAATTTCTAAACACACAGTCAGGAGTAAACCCTGAGTGCCTCCAGGTGTGGCCAGAAAACCAAAAAACAAAACAAATAATTGAAAATGCATTGGAACTACATAGAGATGTTGGGCATACAACAATGTGAGTATATTAAGTGCCACTGAATTATTTACTTTAAAATTATTTGGGGCCGAGATGTAGATCCAATATGAATCACTTATTTTGCATGTATAAATCACTGGCCTTGATCCAGTACATCATATAATAAAATTAAATAACATTAAATTATTTAACACACTGCAAAACAAAATTAAATAAGATAAAAAGTACCTAAGTTTGGGACATGTTTCTTAGAAGCATTGAATTTATTTTTATTTATTTATTTACTTAAATTTTGGTAGTGCTCAGGGGTATTCATTTTTCTGCACACAGAAATTAGTCCTGGTAGGCTCTGGTGACCATATGGAACACCAGGGATCAAATCTAGTTTATCTGTCTGCAAGGTAAACAAGCCCTACCCACTGTACTATCTCTCTGGACCTAGGACTTCTAAAATTTGCCTCTTCCTCTTTTTTAATTTTCTTTCAAATTTGACACTAACAGAAAAGGATCACATATTGTTTAGTAGATGCTAGAGGTCTTGCATAGGTAGGTGGTTCTCATCTTCAGCATCATGGCTTCTTCTTGATCTTTCTATCTAGAAAACTTGTGATTACTTTTCTAACTTTGGGTATCCAACTCAACTTGCCTTGACTGGAGTGTTCTCAGTTTGAGCCCTAAATGTCCTATATGCAAAAAAATCTCTTAGTCTGAAATACCAGAAGTGTTGATCACTTGATAAGCAAGATAACTAACTAAAAAAGGATCCAGGTGGTTTTACAAACAGGTGTTTGGCACATAAATTACTCAATACACAAATATATATATACATAATATACATACTTATATATATCATATATGTATATGTATATATATATACATATATATATATATACACACACTTGGTCTTGAAGATAGATTACAAAGCCAAGTAAATTCTATTCTCCAGAAGCAACAGTAAGGAACCTGGCACCAGGCTCACTATTTCACATATTCTATGTCATTTCTATAAATCTATAGAACTATTTTATAGATAAGAGGTTATGCCATTGGTATAAAGTTATCCAAGGACTAGGTGTAGAAAAGAGACTCATATCTGAAAAGTATAATGCCATAAAGGTAAGCACACTAGAACAGTCCAAAAAAATGAAAGTGGCCTGTAGGCATTGCTGCCCACCTTACTGAGAATTTTAACTGCCTTACTGAAGATTTGGATGATTAACTTGCACTATGTCCTTTTCACAGATAAAAGTAGTTGGTGACACCACCGGGAGAATAAATGATCCTGAGCAAAGTCTAGAGCTGATCCCATGACAGTATACTCCAAGGACGGAGAAACCCCATATTTCTTAGGCCAAGTGAATTCCTTTTCGAATGACCCCAATATTTACTGTGCCAGGGCAGGAGGGGAAAAAACAAAAATACAAAAAGCACAAAACCTTGGTTATTTTATATATATACATATATATATTTTTTACCTTCGTTTATTATTGTTATTATTATTTTTATTTACCTATCTATTTTGGTCGATTTCTCTGTTTGGGTGTGATTATTGAAATCGTTGTCCCCAAATATACTTATTTTTTTTTCTCTTCTTTTCTCTTTTTTCGTTATGTGCTATGCCATGTTTCTTATTTCAAGACCATGGCGTGTTTTTGGTTTGTTTGTTTTTGTTTCTTTTTTTTTTTTCGTCTATTTTTTGTGGTGCTTATCGATATAGCTGGAGTCCTCACTGGATAATTGACACTTTTTTTTTTTTTTTGGTACTGGTGGATTGTTTCACCTTCTTTTTCTCCTTCATCTCCCAAATCGATGATGAGAGCCTCTAGAAGGATTCCACCCATTTTCGGAGTATTAGACTCTTACCCCAGTTTATATATCTTCTCTTTTTCCGGCAAAACCATGCAACTTGAACTAGCTAGTCCTGCCTACAGTTAGAGGGGGAGATAAAGGAGGCATCAAGACCAAACAGGTGCAAGACTACTAGGTAGTGGGTTGGATACAGAGGGGACCACATATTCTAGCTGCCCTGGGGGTGAGGGAAGAGGAAATGGGAGGTAGGACAAAAACGGAGGTGTAGGGAGGACAATTTGGTGATGGGAATCCCCCCTGATTTTATGTAAATATGTACCTAAAATGTTACTGTCAACAATATGTAAGACACTATGATCAAAATAAAAATTATATTAAAAAAAAAGAAACAAAATCATCTTGGAAAACTAAAAAAAAAAAAAAGTTGTAAAGTTTTCCTATACTTCTCTCCTGTTTTTCCTCTCCTTTACTTTTCCTATTTCTTTCTTTTACAAATGAAGTTCATTAATTTGCAATAAAAATCTTCAATACCTTTTATAAATTACTCAGGCAAGAATTTGTCACTGAGGTGCTGGAGTGATAGGGCAGTGGTAGGGTGTTTGCCTTGCACACAGCTGACCCAGGACAGACCTGAGTTTGATCCCCAGCATCCCACATAGTCCCCCAAGCCAGCAGCGATTTCTGAGCGCCTAGTGTTACTGAGTGTCACTGGGTGTGTCTCAAAAACAAACAAACAAACAAAAATAATTTGTCACTGGAACTTTAGTAGTGGAGCAGGAAACTAAACTTAAAATCTTATAATATTGGGGCCGGAGTGGTGGCGCAAGCAGTAAGGCACCTTACCTTGTATGTGCTAGCCTAGAACAGACCGCAATTCGATCCCCCGGTGTTCCATATGGTCCCCCAAGCCAGGAGCAATGTCTGAGTTCATAGCCAGGAGTATCCCCTGAGCGTCAATGGGGGTGGCCCAAAAACCAAAAAATTGTTTTCCATAATATTGATTAAACTACTAAAAAGTGGATAAAAGATTTTTTTACAGTCTAAAAAGTTTCTTTAAGTATCTTTATAAACAACGGATAACAAACATAAATGAAACTATAAGATACAAAGATAGAAACATAGGAGATATACCCCAAGATTTCAACACCAGAAATGTATTTACAGTCTCTGCTCCAATGGCAAGGAAATCAATAGTTAACAAGTAGAGCTACAAAAATTTTAAAAGGTTTGATTCCTGGCACCCCATGTGTTCCGAGTTCCACCAAGTGATTTCTGAGCACAGAGTCTGGAATAAGTCTTGAGCTTAAGTGGGTGTGACTCACAAACAAACAAAAGACAAATTTCAAGACTTGAGAAAATTATGATAGTTACTAGAGAAAAAAGATGAGGATGGTGGCAAAAAAAATAAAGGCATCTCTTTTGGTGTTGGCATGCCACTGGAACTTTGGTAAAAGAAGAAGTAAGAATTATAAATAAAAATATGTCTGAAGTTAAACCCTTGACAGTCTAGAATATTATAAGCCAAAACTTTTTATATTTAAATAAATATATAGTATTAAATTACTATATAAATAAGAAACAAGTAAAGGAACAATTCTAAATCTGTACAATAGCATCACTGGCTCCAATCTTGAGTCTGGATAGACATAATGATCTTGAAAATGTTATGAGCCATAGGACTAGTAAGGAAAATAAAAAATGATGTTTATTCACAAAGCAATCGGAGAGTGAGTCAACAAAATAAATGACAAGGAAAAGAGCAGAGATTGTTTATGCAAAAGGCCACAAGAATTTAGTACATATAAAAGATCATGAAAATTGGAATATAGCCCATAAATACACATGGCAATTAACAAGCAATTGTCAGCAACCACATGCATAGGAAGTAAACAAGTTAATAAAACAAATCACAACTATTCAGTATATGTTGCTTTACACAGATTTTTGGAAGGAGTATTCCCAGAGCTTTGTTAGCTATTATTTATTCTGATTAATTACTTATGCAGATAGTCATATGATATTGGCAACTTCACTTTATGTTTGATACAATTTTAATTTTACTGAATTTATTATGTTATTCTTATTCATATCCAATTGGCCTCATTTTGTTTGAATTTTTATGTGTGAGTCCTATAAACTTTGAGAAACTCTAATGCTCAGAACTACAAAATACATCCATTCAAGAATGATTAAAATATGATTACTAATAGTGCAGAGAAAAAAAGCCAAATAAATTATTTGTTTCTTAGTTCCTTCTTTCCTTCAATCCACCTTATCTCATCAAGGGGATTTCTTTAGTCTTTCCTTTCTTCCTTCATCCCTTCCAAATTTTTACTAGTCCTTTGATCATTCTGTCCTTCCATACAGCTACACTTTCAGTTCTGCATGTACCAAAGAAATAAGGATGAATAAGATAGATATATCCCCTAATTTCTATACAGCATGCAGAAGAGTCTAAAAAAAATCTCAAAATATATAAAGATTCTTGAAATTTTATGTCACTTAGAATGTACATATAATTCTGAACATCTCATATTTTCTGCTAGAGACTAGACTGATGTAAAAATAACTAGCCTCAAAAGCAACAGACTGTACCCTATAAAGTTCATTGAGGAAAATTTGGTGTGACAATAATAGACAAGGTATGTTGGTTCCAGAAAATCTGAATTTAATCCCAAATTTTAAAAAGAGACAAATGTGGGATCAGTGAGAAGGCGGTTGCCTTGCATGTGGCTGGCCCAGGTTTGATCTATAGCACCCCATATGGTTCCCTGAACCCACCAGAAATGATCCCAGAGTTGAGTCAGGACTAAGCCCAGAGTACTTCTGAATTTGGTCCCCACACCAAAAAGAAGATAGAGAAACTTGCTTATAAGTGGTTCCACAATGCCCCAACTACCTATTAAGTGTTCATTTATTGAGAAAATTTATCAAAGAACTCTTTCTAGAAAGTAATGAATGGTGCAGTCTTGACTGACTTTATTTGGTAATTTTGTATGGCTATTAACAAAAATTTGCATGACTTAAAATTTTAAATGTATATATTTAAGTATAAATTCACGTTTAAATATATACTTTGTGGATTGGGGGAGGATTCCGAACTACTCACTGGGAATCTGCAGTAGTCTCACAAAAGATCATCAGACAGTTGGGCCAGCAATTCAATACAGGAACTTGAAGATGGATGCTGCTTGAACTCTGTACATACTCAGCTACCCTAACAGTGCAAGGGGCCTCCAGAGGTAAAGTCAGGTTATTGAAGGATAAGATATCAAGACCAGGTCTGGTCTAAGTGAGACATGTGTCCTAACTACATATGCCCTAACTTATGGCTGCATGCAAATATATACAAAGATATCACACATATAATAAAAATAGTAAAATTCAAGAAATGTATTTATCTTGGAACTCTTTTAGACATTCACAAAAAGAACATTACTTTAATGTTACCCATGAAGAGACAAGTTCTTGATTGCGACAATTCACACACTCCCAAAATGATATGGCTTTTTAGAAAACAGATTATAATGATGAACTCCATCTTAGTTCTAGTATTATAATACATTGCCTCCCCTTTTGTATATGGGAACAAGTCCAGAGCCATTCAAATTTGGAACTTTAGAAAAGAAACCAGAATGCCATTTAGATGAACAGTTCTCTATTTAAATCTAACATTTATTAAACATTCTCCTTTCTCCCTGTAAATCAGTTTTAAATCTCCTTCCCAGAAAGTAGATCTAACACAAAAGATGATTTTGCTTCTTCATTGGCCTTAATTCTTTGACAGAAAAGTAACCAGAGGTTCCCCATGATCTAGGACTTAAACTTTCCAGAGAAGAATAGTTCTAACTTTGATTGTTCAGTTTGTTACCTTAAAAGTTCTGGGAGCTCAACAAGGGAAATTCCACTCAGGTTATATCTTGCTCATCTTGGCCAAAGATCATGGAATTCTTGAGTCAAAGGAATATTCATAGTATCAAGCTTTCTTGGCACCAAATTTTGCATTCCTAATTGGTACATAGATCCATGCTAAAGAACACTGGAAAAGACTTCACTTGAAAAACTTCAACCAATATATTTTATTTTCTTTATGAATTTATTATTATTATTATTATTATTATTATTATTATCATCATCATCATGGTTTGGGGCCCACAGATGGAGTGTAGGGGTTTGAATCTAGGTCAGCTCTGTGCAAGGCAAATGCCCTACTAGCTTGTTATTGCTCCAACCCAAGAAGTCTGGATAAATTTTAAAATTATCTCCCTAATTTCAACTCTAAACCTTTTAATCACTTTGCTTTCTCCTCCCCTCATTGGTCTATTTGACTGAAAACTCCATTTTAAGGAGTTCCTATGATCAGTTGAATTCTGTATATTGGAATTGAAGATTTAAGGAGTCACTCGAACCTAATATAAGGTGAAGGTCTTAAATAATTGTGTCTCTCATTCCTGGGTCGCTAGAAGTTCTCGATTAAACCTGGAGAGGGCTCTCAAGTGCATCCTTGTTATTATTCATGATGAAAAACAAAGTACTAGTTTTCACTAGTGATATTTCTGATTCCTAACTACACATCAGAATCACTTGAGAAGAATTACTTAATACAGATTACTAGGTCTTACTTTGTCAAAATATCCAAGTAGGGAGGCCTACCATGTTTGTAGTATGTTTCCCTGGTAATACTAATACAGTTGCTCACTATTTCTTCAATAAACAGCATTAAGCAAACTCAGAATGAGAACAGAATAAAACCACTTTTTTTTTCCTTCCAAGACTGAGGGGTCCATTTCCTCATACATCCTAATAATCATCTACTGTTAAATGCTTGAAAAACAAAATTAGTCATTGCTTTTATTGGAACTACCAATCTGCACAGTGAAATGTGCAGGCGACCAATCACTGTGCTCAACTATACTTAAGAGACCTTTTACTAAGTTTTGCGGCTATGGGCAGGTCACTTAACTATATATTGGGCCCAGGAGCTCCATCCATCAAACCAGGCTAATGTCACCTAAACCTGCAAGGTGGTGATGGTGGGATTCATTTAAGGATTTTACACTAAAATCTAGCTTACTCTCTTTGAAAAGGGAAAGATTAATGAAAAGAGCAGTGAGAAATTAAAATTCCTTTCCAATTATAGTCTCCATTTTGCAATTTGCTTAAGTCACTGAAAGTAAAGCTTATTGCAAAGTGTTTGCAAGTAGAACTCTCTCTCCTGAGCTGGCCCTGGTTTTCTATTTCCACTGGAATCAAGTACCAACATGGAAGAAAGACAGGCAACAAACTTCAAAAGTTGGCCAAACTTCACTCATATTTCCAGTGCTTTTCTTGATATTCCTTCTCCTACCCTATTTGTCAGAGATTGGTTAGCTATGACCCAAATTTGGATTTAGACCTAATTTTCTAAGAAAAGTTTTATTTAAACCTGCCATACTCATTAGATTATGTCTTGGCTATGGTTGCTTTTGTGTAAAGATGGGTTGAGTAATTGTAAAGGAAATCATAAGTAGACACTTAATATATAAAGCCTAAATTATTTACTACCTCTCTTTAAAATTGTCTGCTAACCTCTGCTGTACATAAATCTTTCTTAGATATTTTGGGCCTTGGCTTACAATAATTATAATTCAGAATGAAACCTACTGTGCATGTTTAAAAGCATACATTTGTCTTAATTACATTAACCTTTACTAGATGTAAAACATTCAGATAGTTTCTCACACATTATTCTGTTGTAAATTGTTTGTGACATACTAATCTCATGATTTCAAGTGAGTCTTAATCTATATTTGGAAAGGCACTGCTCTAGATCAGGGATTCTTAAAATTTTTTCCACCCATATACCCTTTTTTGTCCAAAAGATACAACCCAGGAGGGCACTGCCAAAAACACCTTGCATTTGTTATGCAATTAGTTTTAAATTAACTTTTGGTTCTTGAACATTCAGAAACCCTGTACAATTGCCACTTTTTTGTGGTTGCTGTTGTTTTTGCAAATACAACATTCAGTTGTGCCACCTCTATGAGTTCACAACTCAAGTTAAAGAAGGCAGACTCTAGGGATACTGCACTGACCATTTACACATCTCCTGCCCTCCAAATATTTTTTGCTGTCTTTGCTTTAATCCCTCCATCTGACAAATTGAGACCCTTTCAAACAAATGTGTCTGATATTTCTATTCCATAACAACTAGGTTGTCAATCCTCATTTCTATCAGGAAGTCATTTTTGAATCTCAAGTCCCAACACATGTTCTCCTTTTCTCAGCTACCCCAGGGTGTTTCTAGTCCTTTATTGTGAAAGTTTAAAATTCAAACCTTTGTTTCTCCTCCTCCCCTTACTCCTCCTCCACATCCTCCTCTTTGTCCTTACTCCTCCTCCACATCCTCCTCTTTGTTCTCTTCCTCCTCCTTTTTTTTAGGGGTGTGTGTGTGTGTGTGTGTGTGTGTGTGTGTGTGTGTGTGTGTGTGTGTGTGTGTGTGTGTGTGTGTATGTGTGTGTGTGTGTTTCTGGGATTTTTAAATTTGTTTTGAGTCACACCTATTGGTGCTCAGGGGTTATTCCTGACTAATGATTGAATGCAGGTTGGACGCAGACAAGACAAGTGCCATATATGCTGTATTATTGCTCCAATCCCATGAAGTTCCAGCTTTTGAAAAATAGTCATGAGTAACTGCCTAATTATATGTATTACAGAACTAAAGGATTCTTAGGAGTGTATTCTTAAAACCAAATCAAACATTTGCATTCTGACTGAAAAACTACATTAACAGAAGGAAGGAGGATGGTAAAGAAGCCCAGAGGGGTATTTGAGTGGTTCTATGGTATGGCACCACACATTTGAGAAATGTGAACTTGTACTTCCCAAACATACACAACAGTGCTGTAAACCAATGTTACCTTAATTTAAAGATTTCAGATATGTACACAAGTTTCACATTGCATCTTTAGGTGATTTTGAAAGAGTGATAACCTTGTTTACCAGTCTAGTTTACATTCTAGTTTCTAAATTTGCACTTAATTAATAACCAATTGACAGAATTATACACAATATGTAAGCCATGCCATTTTTTTTAAAGGAGCAGTTGAGAGGGAGAGAGAATCCTGTCTCCATTCTTGTTTCTAAACTTTATTTCATGATAACTAATGGGCAGAATCATATACAATAACATACCTTGGAGTTTGTATATATTTGTTTTTAGTTACAGCCATTGTATTATATCCATAGAATGCTAGAGAGAAAGAAAACTTTCTATTTGTTAGCTCCTCAGCAGAGAGAGGGTTTGATAATTTCCTGTCTAAAACACAGCTGCTCTGCAAACAGCTTCAGTCCAACCTCAGAATGAAAAGTAGTATTTGAGGGAATGTAGTATGGTCTCTTTTATCTCCAAGGAAGCAAGGTACTGGCTGTCCATGCCTACTTTGATTAATAGTAATGCTGCTAGGCTCTAAGTGAGTTCTCCAGACTGAAATTGCTTCCCGAGCCTCAGTATATCACAGAACTCTAGCATTATAAGTGTTTAGAGTGATTTTACTGTAATATGTTTAAGTATAGCCAAATAGGAATTAGTCTCAGTAATCCAATTTTGCTTTTTATCAGTAAAGTAATCATTATAGTTCATTTAAAAATAAAAGTCACAAAATAGAAGAGAGGTGAAAAAGCAGATTAATATATAACTAGACTATGAAAGAGACTGATAAATTCAGCAGCTATTTCTTTTTTTATTGTTTGTTTGTTTTTTGTTTTTGGAGGTCACACCTGGTAGCGCTCAGGGGTCGCTCCTGGCAGGCTCGGGGGACCATATGAAATGCTGGGATTCAAACCAATGACCTTCTGCATGAAAGGCAAACGCCTTACCTCCATGCTATCTCTCCGGCCCCCCAGCAGCTATTTCTAATAAGATTCAAATGAAAGTAGAAAAAATATCAGAGAAAAACTGATAAAAATGTAATGAAATAAAGAGAAACCATCAAAATAGATGGCAAAATATTACATTTATTTCTCTGAAAATCATGAACTATTAGTTTTTGCTTATTATTATGTTGAATGAAGGAGTTAATTCATTTTGTAGTTAATTCAACTGATAGGAAGATAAAACACCAACTGATTTTATGGTCATAGACTACATGATTATATACCTAAAATAGCCCAAGATAATGTAACAATATTAAGAAAATAAAATATTATGATTAATAGCAGAATGTGCAAAGCAGTTTAGTCCAGATATGCATAGTTTCTTATTTTTATATAAACACTAAATTACAAAGGAATAAATATTATAATATTAAAGCTATTAAAAGTTTTATAGACATATGACTCATTTTTCATAAAAAATTTTAGAAAAAAATGACAAAAGGGTGATAAATTATTATATAAAAAGACTTAATGACATATCAGCTAGTAAGATCTCTAGAATTATATTTAGAGTTGATAATCAGAGAATTTATTAATAAATGACTTGGAGGTTTCACATATCAATTTGTTGTTAGGATAAGTACATATGTAGGAGAATACCATTCCCATCCCAGCAATAAGAAAAGACCAGGACTTCTACCAAAGCATAACTCATCATAGATCTGAAATCAAAGGCAATAAACACAATAAAGTGAATCCCAAAGTGAACCACTCAAGAAGAAGCATAAAAATCTTAGTGTTTCTAGCATCTCAATTTTGTCTCAGTATAGGAAAGATACTTCCATACAAGTGAAGAATGAGGTCATATGAGGGTTTTAAACACTTACTATAAAGTCCAAATATAGTTCAACCCTATCAGTATAGAATTTCTTGGAAACCAAGATATATGGGTACACTTCTTTGGTCTCAGATTTCCATTGGATTCTTACAATAAGGAGTAGGAATGGAGGTGGAGGGAGTGGGCGGGCTGGAATGATAGTATAGTGGTAGCATGCTTTCATTGCATATGGACAACTTGGGTTCTGTCCCTAGCACCCACTATTTTCTGAGCACAGAGCTAGGAGTAAGCCCTGAGTGCCACCAGAGGTGTCCTCTGACCACATCCCCCCAAAAATTAGGATGAAGAAGGAAACATTATTGTGGTTCTGCTTTAGGAAATGAAGGGCTGCTGTTGAGAAAAAACGATAAAGTTCTCCTTCATAGCAAAAGTAGCGCCTCCTTTGCTTACTTTCATAGAAAAAAAATCCCTTAGGTGTGTGAGCTGCATACTTTTCTATTACAAACTTTCTCGAACAAATATCCAATGTTATTGGAAGATGGATAAAAGTAAAAATCACTCTTCCCCTAGATAAAATATTAAAAACTATCTATGGACCCAGAAACATATACTAATCAAAAGTCTGCTTTCATTGGAGAATTATCAGAAGCATGGGAAAAGAGCTCTATTTTGTGTTCCAAACAGTGATGCTGAAAGTTGAGAATAAATCAGAAACACTAAAAAAGCATTTTAGCAACCCATCCTCACTTTTGGCACAAAGAAAAGCTATACTATTTCTGGAGAAATTTTAAACTTTTATTACACTTAAAGTGATAACAAAAGCAATAAAATACAAAACAGTTCAACTCCTGACTAAATAAATGTAAATTCACATGATGATGAACAATAACTTGATAAAATAGGAATGTTCATTTTATATGCATAAATACTGGTTACCCAAATCTCAGTTATTATTACATACTATACATCAATTTATTTAATATTTATTTATTTAATTATATATATATTTAATTTTATAAAAATGATATGTAACAAAATGATGAAAAAACAAATCATTGCTTCATCCAGAAATAAAACAATCAACCAAACCAGAGTATAGATAAATTAGATATTAGACAACCAGAAAGAAGGTTGAAAAGACTATGCTTTATCAGCTTTTTTCTATAACAGAAAACATAAACAGTATATATAAATAGATCATTTTATCCTAGATTTGGTTATTAAAAAGATACAAAGTAAAACTAGAAATAAAAAACAAAAAATAAAAAAACATGATTACAAAGATGAAGAACTTCACTAAGCTCAGCAGCAGATTAAACACCATTAAGGAATACACACTAGACATATTATAAACTACTGGAAATAAGAGATACAAAAATGTATTGATGATAGTTACAGGTTCCATTTGAGAGAAATAGGAATAAGAATCACAGTTCAGGGTCCAGAGCAATAGTAAGGTGATAGTATTTGATTTGCATGTAGAACCCAAGTGTGATCCCTGGCAACCCAAGCACTGCCAGGAATGATTCTTGGGCACAGAGCCAGGAATTACCCCTGAGCACTACTGGTGTGTCCCCACCACCACCAAAAAAAGAATTATTGTTTAACTTCTCTAATAACATTAGACTAGCTTAGCTAGTAGACATTTGAAGAAGTTCTCATCACTACTAATTTATAAAGAATTGAAATAAAAATGACAATAAAAAATCAACTCACATAGTGAGAATGACATATATCAGAAACATCAGAAAGAATTCGTGTTAGAGAAAATGTCAGGACAAAGGAACACTTGGAGCTGGACCTATAGTACAGCAGGCAGGGGTGCTTTCCTTTCCTCTGGTTGACCCAGGTTTCAATCCTCATCCTCTCATGTACCCCCTTGGAAATGCCAGGAGTAATCTTTGAACAAAGAATCAGGTATAATACCTACAAGGGGAGTGTCATTTAAAACTTGTGAAAAAAAGAAACTATCATTCATATGACCAGTGATTTCACTTCCTGACATCTACCCCAAGAACATACAAATAATTAATTTGGAAATATATAACCACATATATTTCATTATAGTACCTGGTACAATAGACAGGTTATGAAAATAATCCAAATAGCCAATCACAAATGAATGGATAAAGAAATTGTAATGTATACAATACAAAAATAAAAGCCCTCTGCACTCCTGTATTCATTGTAGCACTGTTTACAATAGCCAGAATCTGGAAGCAACTCAGGTGCCCAACAACAGGTGAGTGACTAAAGAAACTGTGGTACATCTACACATGGAACACTATGCAGCCATTAGAAAAAAATAAAGTCATGGAGTTTGTTTACACGTGGATGGACATAAAAATTATTATGTTGAGTGAAATGAGTCAGAGGGAGATATTTGGGGCCTGGCGGTGGCGCTAGAGGTAAGGTGCCTGCCTTGCCTGTGCTAGCCTTGGATGGACCGCGGTTCGATCCCCCGGTGTCCCATATGGTCCCCCAAGCCAGGAGTGACTTCTGAGCGCATAGCCAGGAGTAACCCCTGAGCATCACCGGGTGTGGCCCAAAATCCAAAAAAAAAAAAAAAAAAAAAAAGAAAAGAAAATAAGACAGTTTGGTAACACTATCCAGAGACAATAGAGATGAGGATCAGGAGGACCAGTCCATGGTAGGAAGCTTACCATGAAAAGTAGAGAGGCATTTAGAGTAGAGAAGATTCTACTAAGACCATGATAGTTGGAAAGGATTGAACTGCACAAGAACTGGGTGCTGAAAGGGAAAAATAGTGAGATCCACAGCAACCCTTCATTAACAATAGTGCAAATCACAGTTTCAAAGAGAGAGGGAGGGAGGGAGAGAGAGAGAGAGAGAGAGAGAGAGAGAGAGAGAGAGAGAGAGAGAGAGAAGTGAAATGATTGCCCCCCATGTGGGAGGAGGGTGGGTTGGAGGGAAAGTGGGGACATTTGTGGTGGAAAATGTGCACTGTACTGCAAACCAAAGATTCTAAAGGAAAAAAATGGAAAAGAGAGAAAGAGAGAGAGAAAGAAAATATCTACAGCATAAAAACCGGCTAACCTTTGCAAAAGCTGGCTCCCTGTGTGTGACACCAGGCAGGGAAAATCCGCGAAAGTACACCGGCCCAGTGGGGCTCAGCTGTGAAAGACTGTGAGTGTGACCTGTCTATGTCTGTCTACTGTCCTCTTGCGTGAAACTCTTGCGAGTGGGGCAAAAAGAGCCTCCAGAAACCTCGCTCGCCCAGACGCCATTTTCAGGGAGGGACTTCAGAGCATAAAAACCGGCTAACCTTTGCAAAAGCTGGCTCCCTGTGTGTGACACCAGGCGGGGAAAATCCGCGAAAGTACACCGGCCCAGTGGGGCTCAGCTGTGAAAGACTGTGAGTGTGACCTGTCTATGTCTCTCTACTGTCCTCTTGCATGAAACTCTTGCGAGTGGGGCAAAAAGAGGCTCAGAGGAGCATGGCCGCTCCGCTTCGCTACGTGGCCGTGCACTCTTTCTAAGGAAAGAACTCCATTGCAACAAGAAGGAAAAATCACACTAAGAACGGCGCTATATCACAGAAGCAAACATTTCTCTCTGGACTGTCTTCTCTGTTGCATGCTTGGGCCTAAGATTTGACCCAGTGAGAGGCTTCATCCACGGAGGACTCCCCTCCCTTAGAGGCAAGTCAGCCCATCCAGAAAGGGAGGAGCCAGAGGAGTGTGCTGCCTACATCATATAGACAATGAATACCACCACAACACGTAGAAAAACCCACAATACAAGTGTGACAATGGGGAAACAACGCAGGCCAGCATCAGACATAGAGAATGAAGATGACAATTCTGAGGACCAGATAATGACTGAACAACTAATCAACCTCTCAGATAAGGACTTTAGACTAGCAATATGGAAGGTGCTCAACAGACTCCAAGAAACCATGGATCGAGTTGAACAGAACACTAATAAGAACCAAGAAAATATGAAGGCAGAAATGACAAAACTCCAAACTGAAATAACATGTCAACTAACAGGACTGAAAAAGTCAGTAAACGAAGTGAATGACAAAATGGATAAGCTCTGGGACAGGGTATCAGAAGCTGAGAATAGACTTGGTGCTGTGGAAGATGAGATACATAACAATTCCATACAGCAGGAGAGATTGGACAAAAAACTTAAAGCAAATGAGCAGACAATGGAAAAATTAGTCAAAGAATAGGAACAGACGAAAATAGAAGTCTATGATAAGATCAACAGAAACAACTTAAGAATCATTGGAGTCCCAGAGACCCAGGAAGAAAATTTCCAGGAAGAATCAATGGTCAAGAACATCATTAAAGAGAAACTTCCAGAGCTAAAGAATATATGTGATCAAATCCTGCATGCCCGAAGAGTACCAACCAAAAGAGACCCCAGAAAAACCACCCCAAGACACATCCTAGTCACAATGACAAATCCCACAGATAGAGACAGAATTCTGAAAACAGCAAGATCAAAAGGGGAAATCATGTTCAAGCAAGCTTCCCTGAGATTTACAGCAGACCTGTCACCAGAAACGCTCAATGCCAGAAAGCAGTGGTGGGATATTGTGACAAGACTGAATGAAATGTATGCTTCACCCAGAATACTATACCCAGCAAAACTCACTTTCCGGTTTGATGGAAGAATACATGGTTTCACAGACAAAAAACAGCTCAGAAATTTCACAGACACAAAACCAGTCTTAAGAGAAAAACTGAAAGACCTAATCTAAGACAAGACTACCCAAAAGGCACACCAAATTTTGAAATAAAGATGGCGTTAAATGCCAGGACAATTCTTTCTCTCAATGTCAATGGACTAAATGCACCAGTTAAGAGACACAGAGTGGCTAAATGGATCAAAAAACTCAATCCAACCTTCTGCTGCCTACAAGAAACGCACCTGAATAGTCAGAACAAACATAGACTCAAAATAAAAGGCTGGAGAAAAGTTATCCAAGCAAACAACACCCATAAAAAAGCTGGAGTGGCCATACTAATATCAGATAATGCAAACTTTATACTCAGGAAGGTTGTAAGGGACAAAGACGGACATTTTATATTAATCAAGGGGTACGTAGAGCAGGAAGAATTCACTCTCCTAAACATATATGCACCGAATGAGGGGCCAGCAAAATATTTAATACAACTGTTGACAAATCTGAAAAATAATATCAACAACAACACAATAATTGTGGGGGACCTTAACACGGCTTTGTCAACACTGGACAGGTCAACCAGACTGAAACCCAACAAGAATATACTAGACCTGAGGAGAGAAATGGAAGAAAGAGGCCTAGTGGATATATATAGGACACTCCATCCCCAGAAACCTGGATACACATTCTTCTCCAATGTACATGGGACATTCTCCAGGATAGACTACATGCTGGCACATAAAACATACCTCCATAAGATCAAGAGGATAGAAATTTTGCAGACTACCTTCGCTGACCACAAGGCTCTGAAATTATTTGTGAATTCCAAAGGGACTCAGAAGAAACACTTTAACACCTGGAAGTTAAACAGCCTCATGCTCAATAACCAGTGGGTCCGAGATGAAATCAAGGAGGAAATAAAAAGGTTCCTGGAAACAAATGACAATCAAGACACAAACTCTCAGAACTTATGGGACACAGCAAAAGCAGTACTGAGAGGAAAATTTATAGCTTTGCAAGCACACATCAGGAAGGAAGAAGGAGCTTACCTGAGTAGCTTAATGACACAGCTAATAGAACTAGAAAATGCTCAACAAAAGGACCCAAGAATAGGAAGACAGAAGGAAATAACAAAGCTGAGAGCAGAAATCAACGAAGTGGAAACTCAAAAAACAATCCGAAAGATCAACGAAAGCAGAAGTTGGTTCTTTGAAAAAATAAACAAGATTGATAGACCACTGGCAAACCTAACAAAGAAAGAGAGAGAGAGAAACTTGATAACTCGTATCAGGAATGAAAAAGGAGAGATCACTACTGATATGACAGAGATTCAAAGGGTAATCAGAAACTACTTTGAAAAACTCTACACCACTAAAAATGAGAACCTGGAAGAAATGGATAAATTCTTGGACTCTTATAATCTTCCACGGTTGAAGGAAGAGGATGTAGCATATCTAAACACCCCCATCACCATTGATGAAATTAAAACAGTAATCAAATGTCTGCCGAAAAACAAAAGCCCAGGTCCAGATGGATTCACTAATGAATTCTATCAAACTTTCCAAGAGGAACTACTGCCAATCTTGGCAAGACTCTTTCATGAAATTGAACAAACAGAAACACTTCCAAATAGCTTTTATGAAGCCAACATCACCTTGATACCTAAACCAGACAGAGACGCTACCAAAAAAGAAAATTACAGACCAATATCACTGATGAATGCAGATGCAAAGATCCTCAACAAAATCCTGGCAAATAGGATTCAATGCCTCGTTAAGAAGATCATCCACTACGATCAAGTAGGTTTCATCCCAGGAATGCAAGGCTGGTTTAACATCCGTAAATCTATCAACATAATACACAACATCAATAACAAGAAAAATAAAAACCACATGATCATATCAATAGATGCAGAGAAAGCATTTGATAAGGTCCAACACCCATTCTTGATCAAAACTCTCAGCAAGATGGGAATGGAGGGAACCTTTCTCAATATAGTGAAGGCCATCTACCACAAGCCAGTGGCAAATATTATCCTCAATGGAGAAAAACTGAAAGCCTTCCCTCTAAATTCTGGCACAAGACAAGGCTGTCCTCTCTCACCACTCCTATTCAACATAGCACTGGAAGTACTTGCTATAGCGATTAGGCAAGAAAAGGATATCAAGGGAATCCAGATAGGAAAGGAAGAAGTCAAGCTCTCACTGTTTGCAGATGACATGATACTCTACTTAGAAAACCCTAAAGACTCTATCAAAAAGCTTCTAGAAACAATAGACTCATATAGCAAGGTGGCAGGCTACAAAATTAACACACAAAAATCAATGGCCTTTCTATATACCAATAGTAATAAGGATGAAATGGACATTAAGAAAACAACCCTATTCACAATAGTACCACACAAACTCAAATATCTTGGAATCAACTTGACTAAATATGTGAAGGACCTATACAAAGAAAACTATAAAACTCTGCTCCAAGAAATAAGAGAGGACACACGGAAATGGAAACACATACCCTGCTCATGGATTGGCAGGATTAACATCATCAAAATGGCAATACTCCCCAAGGCATTATACAGATTTAATGCCATCCCTCTAAAGATACCCATGACATTCTTCAAAGAAGTGGATCAGACACTTTTGAAATTCATTTGGAACAATAAACACCCTCGAATAGCTAAAGCAATCATTGGGAAAAAGAATATGGGAGGAATTACTTTTCCCAACTTTAAACTGTACTACAAAGCAACAGTTATCAAAACAGCATGGTATTGGAATAAGGATAGGTCCTCAGATCAGTGGAATAGGCTTGAATACTCAGAAAATGTTCCCCAGAGATACAACCATCTAATTTTTGATAAAGGAGCAGGAAATCCTAAATGGAGCAGGGAAAGCCTCTTCAACAAGTGGTGTTGGCACAATTGGATAGCCACTTGCAAAAAATTAAACTTAGACCCCCAGCTAACATCATGTACAAAGGTAAAATCCAAATGGATTAAAGACCTCAATATCAGCCCCAAAACCATAAGATATATAGAACAGCACATAGGCAAAACACTCCAGGACATTACAGGCATCTTCAAGGAGGAAACTGCACTCTCCAAGCAAGTGAAAGCAGAGATTAACAGATGGGAATATATTAAGCTGAGAAGCTTCTGCACCTCAAAGGAAATAGTGCCCAGGATACAAGAGCCACCCACTGAGTGGGAGAAACTATTCACCCAATACCCATCAGATAAGGGGCTAATCTCCAAAATATACAAGGCACTGACAGAACTTTACAAGAAAAAAACATCTAACCCCATCAAAAAATGGGGAGAAGAAATGAACAGACACTTTGACAAAGAAGAAATACGCATGGCCAAAAGACACATGAAAAAATGTTCCACATCACTAATCATCAGGGAGATGAAATCAAAACAACGATGAGATACCACCTCACACCCCAGAGAATGGCACACATCACAAAGAATGAGAATAAACAGTGTTGGCGGGGATGTGGAGAGAAAGGAACTCTTATCCACTGCTGGTGGGAATGCTGTCTAGTTCAACCTTTATGGAAAGCGATATGGAGATTCCTCCAAAAACTGGAAATCGAGCTCCCATACGATCCAGCTATACCACTCCTAGGAATATACCCTAGGAACACCAAAATACAATACAAAACCCCTTCCTTACACCTATATTCATTGCAGCTCTATTTACCATAGCAAGACTCTGGAAACAACCAAGATGCCCTTCAACAGACGAATGGCTAAAGAAACTGTGGTACATATACACAATGGAATATTATGCAGCTGTCAGGAGAGATGAAGTCATGAAATTTTCCTATACATGGATGTACATGGAATCTATTATGCTGAGTGAAATAAGTCAGAGAGAGAGAGAAAAACGCAGAATGGTCTCACTCATCTATGGGTTTTAAGAAAAATGAAAGACACCCTTGTAATAATAATTTTCAGACACAAAAGAGAAAAGAGCTGGAAGTTCCAGCTCACCTCAGGAAGCTCACCACAAAGAGTGATGAGTTTAGTTAGAGAAATAACTACATTTTGAACTGTCCTAATATTGAGAATGTATGAGGGAAATGTAGAGCCTGTTTAGGGTACAGGCGGGGGTTGGGTGGGGAGGAGGGAGATTTGGGACTTGGGTGATGGGAATGTTGCACTGGTGATGGGTGGTGTTCCTTTTATGACTGAAACCCAAACACAATCATGTATGTAATCAAGGTGTTTAAATAAAAAAAAATTAAAAAAAAAAAAAGAAAGAAAATATCTATGCTACAGAGATTGGAAGGGGAGAGGGCATTTGGGAGGGTGAGGAGGAACCTGGGGACATTGGTGGTGGGAAATATGTACTGGTAAAGATTATTGTACATTGTATGACTAACTCAATCATGAATAACTTTATCTGTGAGTATTATGAACAATCTTGTAATCACAGTGTTTAAATAAAACTTAAAAGCAAAAAATAAAAATATAAAAAATGGTGGTGTAGGGGCCAGAGAGATAGCATGGAGGTATGGCATTTGCCTTGCCTGCAGAAGGATGGTGATTCAAATCCCGGCATCCCATAGGGTCCTCCAAGCCTGCCAGGAGCGATTTCTGAGCGCAGAGCCAGGAGTAAACCCTGAGTGCTGCTGGGTGTGACCCAAAAACCAAAAAAAAAAAAAATGGTGGTATATAAACAATGGAATATCATGCAGCAATAAAAATAAAACCATGCCATTTGCTACAAATTACTGGTAGATGAAACAGGAAGATAGTATGGTAAGTCAGAGGAAGAAGGAGTTATACCAAATAATCTCACACGTGTGGATGATGATTAAAACTAGAGTGCTAAACACTTAGGAACTGAAGGTGATATTCTTTTTATTCATAATTTTAAATTTAAATAATAGAACTTAAATAAAATGATTTCACATGAGTAGTGGGGTAGAGGACAAAGATATTATAGGGTTTTAGGTACATGCTTGCCATGTAGCTCAATTCCCAGCCTCACAGGGACCCTCAAGCATTGATAGGTGTGACCTTGGTAGTAACCTGCTAATCTAGTCAGCATCATATGGCCGAAGTAACACCTCATCCATAGATCATTACATTGAACTGCAGGACCACTGACTGAAAATTTCCAGAAGTTCTTGAGTCTTCTATGCACTACATGATATCCCCTCCGACCAAAAAAGAAGTGGGTAAAAGAGGTAAGAGTCACAGCACACATTCCACTAAGCATCTATAACCATTTTTTCTCTTTTTTAGTTCATAGGTCTTAAAATGCTGCATTCACATTCTCTAGTAATATCAACCCAACTTACCAGTGCCAAAGCTCTCTTCTCCACACAGAGAGCATCGTCCTGAGTCCATTAAATTTGAGAAGAATCTCCATCCAGCTGGGGTTTCATATACAGGGACTTTCATGGATTTGGCCACTCTGAAAAGTAAAATTTGAGGAAACTGTCAATTTATAGTTGATGTCTTTGCTTTCTCAGCACAGAGAAAATAATTAAACTTTACTATAAATTCCATAATTAGACTTTAGAACATCCAGAACATTTGACAATTTCCAATATTATTCAAAGCATAGGTTTAAAAAATCATAACTAGTACAGAGAAATAGTACAATAGTTAGGGTGCATGCCTTATTCACAACTGATCGGGTATCTCCTATGGTCTCTCTAACCTTGAGGAGAGCCAGAAGTAAGCCCAGAGCACTTCTAGGTGGCCTGACACCAAAACATTATCACAAATAATCTATACCAATTGCTCTCAAGCTTGCTTTTTCAGTAATGTAAAAAATAGGTTAAAGTATAGAAAATTTTTTATATATTTACATTATAAATTTTATATTCACATTTTCTATCTATAAATTTTATGTATGCTTATATTAAGTATACTTGGAGAATATAAGAATCTAAATTAATATGGCTGCTTAATATGAACACTTTGGAATATTGTTTGACCAGTGTCTTAAACATAAATGTCACATATTCTATGAATCAATAATTCAACTCTTAGAAATTATTAATGACAAGTCAGTTAATATAGTGGCAAACTGCTAAATTTTACCATGCACATGAATACACACAAACTTTAGGATGTTTATAATTGAAATACTCATTCTTCCAACTGGTAGGAATATTAATCTTCAACAACTCAATAGATATAGCTCTCATTGTCTGCCAAAGAAAAGTTATTCAAAATCATACTATCTTCCCCATGTCTATTCACATCTATGAAAGATGAATATAGATAAACGTTCTTTGTTTCTATTTGGCTAATTCTCTAGGATCATTTAACTCTAGTGCCACACCCCACCACACATTTTTCCCCACTCCCATCCCCCACCTCACCACACACACAGTAGGTGTGGAATAGGCCTTTGTTGTGGCTGCATTGTAATTCAATTTCTCTAGCACAATTCTCACTCATAACTCAATAGCATAGACACTGGAAGAAAAGTGTCAATTTACAGCAAAAAGGAATAAATTTTTTCAAGATTTAATAGACTTAAGGGCAAAGCTAAGTTTAGATACAAATTTGCTTAATATTTTCGCTAGTCCACTCCGCTACACAGTGCTGTCTCTTGATCTCTCTAAACATTTTGGTCATTAAAGAGGTCTCAAAACAAACTGGGAAGTAAGCTGATGCTACATATAGATAATAGTAGGAAGAATTTCATCTTATTCTCATGCAAATAACTAAAAGAAAACTTTGGCTGGCTATCAGAAAAGTTTGCATCTTTGAATGTTCTAAGAGCAGAAAGCGGTCCTGAAGAGGAGCCAGTAAGAGTGTTGTGGGGAAGAAAAGGAAAAACAATGTGCACAGAACAAAGTCACAGTATAATGACTTTTCTTTGGTTTGGTCTGTGGTCTTTTAGAGGAAAAACTATCCAGAAAATTCTGATGTAGAAACATGAACAACCCCCATTTCATAACCTGTATATCATTAATGGATTTAAAATATTGAAAACTAAAAAATTATCAAAAACTTTATTATCTTTCAACATTGTTCTGAAAAGGGGCACCTTTTAGATGGGCTGGTTCTACATCAGGATTTCAGCTTTTTTTTTTATTCAGTGAACTAAGGAAGATGTACAAACATGTTCACATTCTAATTGGAATCATGACCAAGTTCCCCTCCAAATCACAGAGCAAAGTTAAATTTTGAGAACCATTAATTTTATGGGCAGAAGCTCAAGGAAGAAGAAATAAATGACACAGAAGCTTTCCTGGTATAGTAGATGGGAAAACCTAGATCAAAAATAATTTAGCAAGTCCGAATAGTTATGATTATCAAGTAGAATGCACAAGGGGCAAAGGTGAGGGTAAGAGAGAGGGTGAGAGGGTGTGTATTATTATCAAGCTAAAGCACTCTTGGTTCAAAGTCAAATGGGCAGATCTGAGAGGAAGGGAAAGGATTTCCCCAGCTCCCACCCTTTCCAATTAATCACTGCCAAGAAGTCATCAAGCTGAAAACAGGTTAGATTTTAAAGTACCAGATACTGTGTGTATGACAATGAGCCATAATGGCAGAAATGCAAGCTAAGATAACACTAGGGTAATTAAGTTTTGGTATCCTGAGCATGAGCTGATTATATTTTAGGGTCAGAAAGGAATTTCTTACTCCTCCAACTCCTGAACTTGGGATCCAGCCCAAACATATCAGTCAGTTGATAACTTTAGCTAGAATGGTTTTTGGTAGAAAGCCCTGGACTTCTCTGAGATTTGTTGGTACAAAGTCTCAAAATCAAACTGCTCATTCTGAGGACCTGCACCCTCTCTTTGATTGCTGCTTCCATGCACTGGAGATAAACATAAGAACTCATTTTCTAGAAAAGACCAGACTATGAAGGAAAAAATTTTAATCTATTCTACTAGTTTCCTGAAAGTGAAAATGGGCCCTGATAGCAAAAGTGTTTCTTTTGTTTTGTTTTGTTTTGTTTTTTGTTTTTTTGCTTTTTTAATTCTGGATTATTTAGGGGCTGGAATGAAAGTATGGCAAGTAGGGAACTTGTAAGTTGGGTCAATCTCTGGCATCTCAAACACCACCAAGAATGAGTGCAGAGCCAAGAATAAGCTCTGAGTACTGTTAGGTGTGACCTAAAAACAAAAACAAAGCCATAAAATTGTGGATTCTTATATATAACCTCCTCCAAGTGGATTTTAAAAATGTCTAAAAATGTAGTATTTGGTTGCATACAGCTGCAATGTATCTTTTCATCTGCTTCTCCCTTACTGTTCTCTACATGTTCCTAACAAACTAGATTATCACTCTTAGTTTCCAAATAGGCATTTGTAGTTTGGCTCTTATTGCCTAGCTTAGTATTTTCCTCCATGATTTTCATTTCACCTGAATCGATCCTCTTTCTATATCTCTGTTAAAATCTCTGTTAAAAAATACTTCAATATGCTTCAAGACACCTTTAAAAAATAATTTCTTTATTTAAGCACTGTGATTACAAAATGTTAGTAGTTAGGTTTCAGTCATAGAATGTATACCACCCTACACCTACAACAGTGCAACTTTCCCACCACCAATGTCTCCCATTTCCCTCCCCACCTCTACCCCTACCTATCTCTGGGACAGGCATTCTGCGTGCCTCTCTCTCTCTCTCTCTCTCTCTCTCTCTCTCTCTCTCTCTCTCTCTCTCTCTCTCTCTCTCTCTCTCCCTCTCTCTCTCTCCCTCTCTCTCTCTCCCTCTCTCTCTCTCCCTCTCTCTCTCTCACTATCATGATAGTTCTCAATGCTAGCTGTTATGAAATCTGTAGCAGTTATCAATAGGTGATCAATAACTCTGTCTCTTCTTCAGGACACATAACTCAACCACAGTACGTAACTCCTTTCCATTTATCTATGACCACACTTCAGAATTTACATGAATGAAATCTGAGTGTAAATGATGTTTGCCTTTTCCAGACCTTGACCATAACACTTCTCATCCTCCATGTTCTTTTTTCCTCTATGATTTTGATATGGACAAGCCCAGAAATCAGTGGAGGACTGAAGTGATAGTACAAATGGAAGGGCATTTGCTTTGCATGTGCCAGCCTGGGTTTGGATCCCTGGCATCACATATGGTTGCCTGAGACCACAAGGAGTATTTTCTGAGTACTGCCAGGTATGACCAAAAACCAAAACATAAAAGAAGGAAGAAAGGAAGGAAGAGAGGGAGGGAGGAAAAAGGAAGGAAGGGAGGGGGAGGGAGGAGAAGAAAGGAAAGGAGGAAAGAGGAGGGGAGGAAAAGAGAAATGGTGGGGGAGAAAGAACAAAGGAAACAAAGAAATAAAATGACGTTTTGAAGGTGGAAGACACAAAGATAATATGGTCCAGATCTCTGAATCCTTTGGAGCTGAGACTATTAGAACACCTGCCTTTAAGTTTTGATGATTGAGAAATTTTCTTTACTGTGTTCAAGACATTATACATTTCGTAGCAAGGACTCTGTTATTATAATAAATTTTATTCTTTCCCCCATTGTAACAATTAATGCAAAACATCTCTTCTTCCTGACACAGATTTCCATTTTTTGGCATGTATATTTATGGTCACATTGTCGTTGTATACATTTTCCCTCTATACACAGATACCGTCACACCAATGTGTTAGAAAGTCCTTAAAGGCTTATCTTTACAGCACATTAATGCCTAGGATAATGTAGTGCCTTGTCAAACTTGCACTCAGTAAACACCATCTGATTTCAGCTGACTAATATCCATTAAGGAGTATTGTTGGATAGCAGGGGATGAGATAATTTTATTTTATGATCTCTTCTTATACATCCTAACATATAAATAAATATTTCTGCATGATTTATTGAATTTAGTCATTAGGACCTAAGGGAATTTCTCCAAATTTTAATCAGTGGAATTACCAGGATAGGACAAGGCATTTCTTGAAAATAAAAGTCCTTTCAGAATTTGGTCAGTAACTCAATGAACATCAAGGTTTGATGTCCATTGTTTTTAATTTTCCATTCTGCTGATTCCTAGATATCATATGGTCAAATAGGATGACAATTACAAAAGGAAACTAAAAGTGCCCTAAAGGTTTACTACAAGTAGAGGGGCTGGCAAATCTATGCTTAGCCTCCCAAATCAAGCATAGAGTATTCCTATCTAATAGGCTTTCAAATATCTGTTGTAATAATTACACAACACTATCACTGTGTAAAGGAAGATAATAGTCTACTGGAATATCAATGGTTATTGCTGATCCTATTTTTTCAATCATCTTTTTTTTCTCTTGCAAAGAATAATAACATAAGAAACTTTGATTATATCAAATGGAAGAAACACACCCAGATACTCTTGGAATACTAATCAAGAAGTGACAAGAGCTTTTATGTATATTGTCTCCTTTTATATATATATTGACTCTTACTAAAAATCTGGGTCTATAAGGGTAGGACTATTTGCCTGCATTGTTCACTGATATCTTGTGACTCTTAACAAATATTTAACAATATTTGATCCTCCAGATATATTTAGTGAATACTTAAAGAAATAGTTTATATATTTCAAGTATTTTTAATTTTGTTTTATTAAGTTATTTTAATAGGGAAAAAGTGACAATAGTTAGAAAAGTAGGTCCCTCTTTGCTTTATCTTTAAATGTACATTTCCCTGAGAGCTTAGAAGGACTCAAAGTGTTTCTGCATGCTCAACTCACTGACATTTTGAGAGATGGTAAACTGGATAGACCAGAAAAAAATTTTATATTATACAGATCCACAAAGGCCTATATGCATTTTACATTTTAAAAAAACCTCTTCTAAATACATTTTAAAGCAATCTTTAAAAGTGAGGGTAATGGGGCAGGAGAGATAGCACAGTAGGCACACCTGCCTTGCACATGGCTACCCTGGGTTCAAACCTCAACATCCATATGGTCACCTTCAAGAATTTTCTTGAAAGATTTCTGAGTGCAAAGCCAGGAGTAACCCCTGAATATTGCTGGGTGTGATCCCATAACAAAAACAATAAATAGATATAAAATAAAGAGGGTGAAGTTGTAAAGAGACAGTTTACAAAAATGATATATGGAAGACTTGATAGGCATATAAACAGTCTACATCATTAGGCATCAGGGAGCAATAAATTAAGGTAGTAATACGTAGGTCCTGAGAGATAATATGGGGTTAATTTATTTGAATTGTATGTGTCTGGCACTAAATCAATCCCTGACACCCCACAAGACCTTGAGCACCACCTATGTGTCTCTTGAGGCATCAGAGTACTGTCAGAATGGCTAGGGAACACTATAGGGGAGGGACAGCAGCACTTTCTCAGATCCTAGCATTGAACTGCCCTTCCTGAATTGCCAGATCTGTTCCCTAGGCCTCCTAAGCTCTACTTGTTTGAGCTGGTGCCCCTTGTAATGGCAGCAGCAGCAGTGACTAAGCTCCACCCTGCTTCTGGTCATTAGCTGAGGGGGAGTTCTTCGGTCCTGGATGCACTGGAGGAGTGAAGTTGACCCTTTCTGGCCTACAGGGTCAGCACAGCTGGTCTTGAGAAAAAGTGTACAGTAAAGAGGGGGTGCAGACATGTGAGCTTCTTCTCTGCTGGTCCTTCCCTCAGTAAACATGGGAGGGCTTATCTCCCAGGGAGCTGGAGATAAGAAGACTTTTTTTTTTTTTTTTTTTTTTTTGGTTTTTGGGCCACACCCGTTTGACGCTCAGGGGTTACTCCTGGCTATGTGCTCAGAAATCGCCCCTGGCTTGGGGGTACCATATGGGATGCCGGGGGATCGAACCGCGGCCTGTCCTACGCTAGCGCTTGCAAGGCAGACACCTTACCTCTAGCGCCACCTTCCCGGCCCCAAGAAGACATTTTTCACCATTCTTATTCGCTGAAATACTGAAATGAGAACTAAGGAAATCAGTACTTCTACTATGGGGATCTGCATGTGACCATGCAGAACCCCAGGCTCTAAAATGAGTATCTGGTGAGATTCAGATCTGGAAGCAAACGTTGATGCAGCAAATAATCCACATAATGAAAAGGGATAAGAACAGGTTCAGGAATCCAGCACTCAAGCAAGGAATATAACCACACAAGCTTTCTGCTTCTAAGAAGCTTCAGCAGCTTAGTGGAGGAAACCCGAAGAATGAGCTGATGTTTTTTGAAACTAAATGCTCACTTCGTGCTGCAAGTTTCTTATGTTTACAAAGAGCACTTTATGGCACTGACATTTTATTTAGTCCATGTTGGCAAACACTGATTAAATGAGCTCAGAGGATCATATGGAAGTTGTGCCTGGCCATGATCTGGTTGCCATCAGCAAAAATCCTAGTGTCCAGGTAAGTCAATTCTCTTCCCCTGATAAGTTGAGCCAGAGATTCACCTCTGGGCAGTTGGGGTAGAAAAAAGAAAGGAGAAGCGGCTGTTTCCAATCAGGGTGACCCCTAGAGGGCCAGCTTCAGCTGAGACAGACTCTGTGAGGGCCTGGTTGTCTCTAGGGAACAGTAGGACTAAAATAGGTTGGCAAGAATACTGTGAATACTATGTTCCTGAAGTTAATGGAGAAACAGTTTCTTTGGGGACATAAAAGTCACTCAACTGCCAATTTCCCCTGTCACAGAGACTGAAATACAAAAATGAACATGGAACTGTTGTGGGTTTTTTTTTTTCATATGGTGGTTATGGCTGAATTAAAGAGGGAACTTGGGAGACACTTGAACACAAAGAAGAAAGGGTTAAGTCAAGATAAGAGGACATGATTGTTCCTGAGAATTGAGAAGTGAAAATGGCTGCTTCTAGTGGAAGAACAATGAAAACTCTTCCAGTCAAGCTCCCATATCCTCCATGAAGAAGTAGTAGAGGTGAATGGAGCAGAAGCACCAGATTCTACCTGTGTTCTCTTAAAACCTCAATCATTGCCAACTCTGAAAAAGCATAACAAGGAAGATGGCTTTCAATGAAAAAGACTACTTCTGGTCATTAACTGAAACACTTTCGATACAAAGATTTAAATCTGAAGTGTGCCTCAGATGAAGATCGGTCACAGGGAATAAGAGAGATTGTTAAGAGAGAGGTCATCTGGACTCAGTAACTGTATAGCAATCTCACTACACATAAGCATCTTAGAAGCTGATGATTTTCAGTTCCTGTAGCACTTTCCTAGTATAGTATGAAGTAGCTGACTCCACCTATACCAGTCACCCAGATGAACAATGCCTGGGAACGGCATTGTCCCAAAGTTCTTCACAGTCTTTATATTATATATACATATACATATGTACATATATGCATATGTATATATACATATATGTATATACATACAAATATTAATATATAAATATACATATACATTTATACATATATGTATATAAATATAAAAATATACATATTTGGGTTTGGCGCCATGTCCCGTGGAACTCAGGGGTTACTCCTGGCTCTGGGCTGAGAAATCACACCTGGTAGACTCTGAGGGACCAAATGGGATGCCAGGATTGATCCTAGTTTGGCTGGGTGCAAGGCAAATGCCCTACCCATTGTGCTATTGCTCTGGCTCCACTTCACAGTCTTTAAACTGCTGAAGTCATAGCTTTGAGTACTACCATTTTTTCTTTTATTTTGTTTATTTTAGGGACACTTTCAGTTACACTCGGGAGTTTCTACTGGTTCTGACTCAGGAATTACTCCTGGCAGTGCTTTGAAACCCTATGGGATGCCAGGAATCAAACCTGTGTCAACAGAATACAAGGCAAGTGTCCTACACACTGTACTATCTCTCTAGTCACACTACATTTTTCACCCAACTCTATTTGGAGGACTTACTCCATGAGTGAGCATATAGAAGAGGGAAGGGCTCACACTACCTCATACCAAACACATTAAAATGCATCCACATCTCACCTAAAAATTGACTTTTTCCTTCAAAGCAATCTCGAAAGGATGTTTATAATTCTGATTGTGAAACAATGAGACTATAAGTCATTCTATTAATTAACATTTGGCAAAAATTTATCATCAAACATGCATGCTCAGGAATCCTTTTCAAAAATGAGAAAATATAGACTACAAATAAATTTATGATATCACAGTGATTTATTGGATAAAAAATTGAACTATTAAATAACAATATGCTGCACTTTAGAAACACTAAACTGGCAGATTTCTCTATATATGATCACATAGTACTAAAATTCTATATCCTGTTTATATTCCTCTATCCTCTGGCTTATTTCAATAAGCATAATATACTTTAAGTTTAGGTGTGTTGTTGCAAACAACAGGATTTCATTTTTCTTTTGTAGGGAAGAGACTAAGCAGATTAACTAAATCAAATGTAAACAAACTCTTTGGCTCTTAGTAGTTACCAGAAGGAAAAGGGTGGGGATAAATTTTGAGGAAAGGAGTAAATGTTTCATAAAGGATAATTGTGCAGTGAGCTCTCTCCAAACAAGTGAAAGCAGAGATTAACACATGGGAATATATTAAGCTGAGAAGCTTCTGTACCTCAAAGGAAACAGTGCCCAGGATACAAGAGCCACCCACTGAGTGGGATAAACAATTCACCCAATACCCATCAGATAAGGGGCTAATATCCAAAATATATAAGGCACTGACAGAACTTTACAAGAAAAAAACATCAAATCCCATCAAAAAATGGAGAGAGGAAATGGACAGATAATTTGACAAAAAAGAAATATAAATGGCCAAAAGACACATGAAAAAATGCTCTACATCACTAATCATCAGGGAGCTGCATATCAAAAGAAATATGTGGTACCATCTAACACCACAGAGATTGGCACACATTACAGAGAATGAGAACAAGCAGTTCTCATCTGGTGGGGGTGTGGAGAGAAAGGAACTCTTATCCACTGCTGGTGGGAATGCCATCTAGTCCAACCTTTATGGAAAGCGATATGGAGATTCCTCCAAAAACTGGAAATTGAGCTCCCAAACGATCTAGCTGTACCACTCCTAGGGTTATACCCTAGGAACACAAAAATACAATACAAAAATCCCTTCCTTACATCTACATTCATTGCAGCACTATTTACAATAGCCAGACTCTAGAAACAACCAAGATGTCCTTCGACAGATGAATGGCTAAAGAAACTGTGGTACATATACACAATGAAATATTATGCAGCCGTCAGGAGAAATGAAGTCATGTAATTTTCCTATACATGGATGTACATGGAATCTATTACGCTGAGAGAAATAAGTCAGAGGGAGAGAGTAGATGCAGAATAATCTCACTTATCTATGGGTTTTAAGAAAAATGAAAGACATTCTTGCAATGATTTTCAGAGACAGAAGAGGAGGGCAGGAAGTTCCAGCTCACTAATGAAGCTCATCACAAAGAGTGATGAGTACAGCTAGAGAAATAACTACGTTGAGAACTATCCTAACAATGTGAATGAATGAGGGAAGTAGAAAGCCTGTCTAGAGTACAGCAGGGGTGGGATGGGGAGGAGGGAGACTTGGGACATTGGTGATGGAAATGTTGCACTGTGAAGGGGCTGTTCTTTACATGACTAAAACCCAACCACAATCATGTTTGTAATCAAGGTGTTTAAATAAAGATATTAATTCTAAAAAAATTGTGCAGTGAACTTAATATATGTTAAACAGATGTTGATTTTCAGTGATATTCATTTGAAATGTTATAAAACAATGGTATCTTCCATTCAAATGAGTGTATATAAACCAGGGAGAAAGCACAGGTTTAAGGGATTTGCCTTGCAGACAGACAACCTAAGTTCTATGCCTGGCATTGCATGTGATTTCCAAGCATCACTAGGAGAGACCCTTGAGCATAGAACCATTAATCAATTCTGAGCACGAATGGATATAAATCCAAACCCAAAATAGTAGATAAATAAAAAATATAAAATAATGTCTAGAAATAACAAGCATTAAAGCACTTGTAGACTTGTAAGGTACACCTTTCCTCAACTTCCTGTTTCCCTAACCTCTTCTTTTGAAATATTAATTCCACCTGAATGATCAGACCCACCACTCCTGGGATGAGGCAGGCTGTTTATAATAAAGAATAAAAGAGTCTGCCTTGGGGAGGTGAGAAAGAAGCAGAAAGAGGCAGAGAGAAGACGCAGCAAAAAGCATAGTGGAGAAACAGCAGAGAGCTTGTGAGAGAAAGACATGAATTAGGCAGAGAGACTCATGGCAGAGAAAGGCCATGGAATAAAAGTGAGCTGACTCCGATAAAACTTTAACTGACTACTTGTGAGCTATTTTTCCACTACTACCTTTCATCAGACCTGTTGGCCTAAGGCAGGGGTGGCGAACAAGTTTGATACAAAGAGCCAAAATTTTAAACTGTGAGAGTCAGAGAGCCACACTATACAGTGACCTGCCAAAACAAACACTCCCACAAAAGCATCTAATTTTAACAATAATATATTAAACACATATTGCATTTTGCCATTTTGAGTGAGGGTCAAAATCCTGCAGTGATGGTGAGGGTGTGCTGCGTCCTCCACACTAAGAACTAACGTTAGGCAAGATGTGACACAACATGTGACACACGGTCCCCCACCCGCTGGCCCCTTGTTGTTGATGGGAGACAGGACTACATGCTCGGAGATCTCTCCTCAGAGGTACCTCCTCAGAAGCAGCACAACAAAATCCAAACTTGGCAAAGAGCCATAGTATACAAGATAATGATAAGAGGCAAAGAGCCACATTCATTTTGGCCGGGAGCTGCAAGCGGCTTGAGAGCCATGAGTTTTGGCCAGGGGTTAGAAACACAGTGCCTGGGGCAGCCTCACCCAACACATGAACTTTATATTTTAAGTTTTAGTTCTACATAGACTGATCACCACAAAGTCCTTTTTTTTTTTTTTAAGAAAAACTACTCTACTTAATTGTTTTAAGAGAAAGTAAAATTATATAATGAAACATATCACTCCAAAGAAATGTAAGTGTGCTGTTAATTATGTTGTTCATTTTGAGCCTACTAATTGCTTTCAGGTCTCCAGTCTTTAATCTAAAAATATCAAGCACTCTGGGCAAGTTGTAAAGAGTGTCAATAAGTGATAATATGATCCTGATGTATGTAGTCATGTGTCAATGTATGTTATATTCAGCATATGCATGTGTCTCTGTGTTGGGATCAAAGGCAGCTAAGGTAACTCTGTCAGAGCTTTAATTTATTGTATAATAAATTTTCAAAAAGAATGGTTTATCTCTTATAAGCCCATTACTTTTAGTAGAACTATATATCTTTTCTAAAGGACTTACAATTTTAATTCTGAACATTTCATATTGGAATTCTCTTCACTAGCTCTCCTTTTCTCTGCCAACATTAAATGCAGCTGACTAAGCCCATTTGTAGAATCAGAAACATGCATTCCCAGAACATTAACCTGGATCTAGGGTATTGACTGAGTTCTCTAAAAATATCAAAGCAACCTTCCAAGTATCAGAAAAAGAAATGATCAATCATTCATAACAGACCTTCTAGCTGAATGACATGACAGTTGAGAATTTTCCACTATTAAAACAAACATGGGTCTTCAATCTATATAAAAGTGCTTTTCATATGATAGAAACATTCCTTAATATAATATCTTCAGTGTTCTCAGATAGTGTACTTAAATAACTGCCCAGGCACACAAGCCCATAAGCCTGAGAAAGTTTTCCTCTTTTTTTTTTTTTTTTGGTCACGCTGGTACTTAAATATTCAGGTTTTCAGAAGAGGCAAATGCTTCCCAGAGCTACGAAAGCAATTCAATGAATTAGAGTTTAGGAAAAACATACACAAAGCCTCATGTTCTATGCCTGGCACCTCACAGCCCTTGAAGCTCTTCCAATTTTGTCCTGGTGGACCCCAGTTCTGCTGACCCTGAGCATTACCACATCACTGGGCCTATTCTCTAAACTTCAGATCCACATTGCTAAGATCCTGACCCCTGCTTCCTAATTCTTAAACACTTCTGAGACAGTTCTCCCCAAATTAAGTACACAATTCCTCTGCTAGGCAATTTTGACTTAGTAGTATTCTAGGTTAGGGTCTATGCATATAACAGGTAGTTCTTATTTTTAGAAGACTCTTATTTCTAGGAAGGCTTATAAAATACTGAGTTAAGAAAACTATATGCAAACAATGACAATAACTTTATCTGCTCAACATCATCATCTGAATGATTAACTGATAGAGGCTGGAGTTATGAATTAAAATGTTAAAAACTGAGTTTTGAAGAACAACTTCTATGGTATTTAAGGAGTTCTCAAAGAATCTGATTGGAAATTGGAATTCAACTGACACCAAGAGATGACTATGTTGTGTGAGACTATAGGCTAATGAAGAATTTTAGAAGGCTTAAGTCTAGCTCTTTCCTTACTTCTGCATTTCTCACAAATTCTTAGACACACCAAGCCCCCCTTTCCTGTATCATTCTGATTTTGAATTCTAACAAGCCTGGATTCTAAATTTAGCTCTTACAGCTCTGAACATTGTGAGTTTCCTAGGTCAGTCATTCACTAACTCATTATCTTAAATTTTTGCACTTCAGATGTTGGAATAATAATAAAATCTGCAACTGGGAGATGTTGGTTTGACTTCTCTGTTCACTTTTCATGGATTTTTTTTTTTTTTTAGCTTTTAAGCCACACCCAGAGGTGCTCCGGGGTTACTCCTGGTTCTGTACTCAGAAATCGCCCTTGGCAGGCTGGGTGGGGGAGGGGGATCATATGTGATGTCCCGGTGGAAGCCTGAAGAGGAGGGTTTGGGCCACCCCTCGTGGTGCTTAAGGCCTCTTCCTGGATCTGTGATGGTGGTTACCATGGTCTATATCTGGTGCTCCAGAGCAATATCTGGCTTTGTGCTCAGGAGTGTCACTAGATGGCACTTGGGGAACAATGTATAACACCAGAAATCAAACTAGGATTTTCGTGTATGTGAAAACCTTATCTCCTGCAACTCTCTCCAGTTTTTCTTTTCTCTCTTTTTTTTTTGGGGGGGGGGCCCTACACCCGGCAGCACTCAGGGATTACTCCTGGTTCTATGCTCAGAAATCACTCCTGGCAGGCTGAGGGGGCGGGGGAGGAAACCTTATGGATACCGGGATTTGAACCACCGTCCTTCTGCATGCAAGGCAAATGCTCTTCCTCCATGCTATCTTTCCGGCTGCACTCTCTCCAATGTTTCTTCAAGAAATCTTAAGAAGGTTGCAAGTTCCTGGCCATCGCCTCATAAATACTTATAATAGAGAGAGAGGGAGCAAAACAATTGTCAGGACTAGTCTGCTAAAAAGTTCTCACTGAAATCCAATTGTGAGATGAGCATTTAGTGAAAAGCAAGGCGTAGATAGCAGTCGGCAGTGAATGTGGATCCCTGTGAAAGTTTTCCCTGGAGCTTGGTGACAGCAACCCCGAGTGATTTATGTGTCCAAGGGACACAGAACTTGCAGACACCAACTCTGCAGTGGCAAAGAAAATGGATGGCTTGCCTGAGCCGTCTGCCCCGCACACACCATGTTCCCATAAAAGGCCTCAAGAGTATATACACTTCTAACAAAAGGCAGAACTAAGTAGCAGCGGGACTTCTCTTCCCCTTATATGGTCAAGGACTGCGATGATGCCCTCTCTCCTATTTTATGAGGCACAAGAGGAAAGAATGTCAATCAGAAGATGTAGGGATGTTTTCCTAAAGTGAAGATAGAAAGCTCATCTCACTGGCAAATAACTTATAAGTCCCAAGTGGAACAGAATGCAATCTTGCCGAGGCTTTTCTTTTTAAAACTCTGAAGAATAAACACTTTTATTGCTCTCTCAAATATCAACATCTGAAGAAGCCAAAGAACATTTAGAACTTCCCACCCCCAACTGAAGAATCAGAGTAAAATAAAATTAGAACTTGCAGACTTTGAGGTGGGAGTGACAGTGCAGCAGTTCTTGCTGCCTTGCACATGGCCAACTCAAGTTTAATCCCTGGCACCACATAGGTCCCCCAAGTCCCTCCAGGAATGTTCTCTGAGCATAAATCCAGGAGTAGGCCCAATGCACTGCTGGGTTTGGCCCTCCAAAACAGATCATTTGCAGGGGCTGGAGCACAGTGGGTAGGGTATTTGCCTTGTATCTGGCCAACCCAGGTTTGGTCCCTGGCATGCTATATGATCCTCCGAGTCAGCCAGGAGTGATTTCTTAGTGCAGAGCCAGGAGTAACCCCTAAGTGCTGCCAGGTATGATCTAAAAACAAACAAAACAAAACAAACAAACAACTTGTAGAATTTTATGTTAAAATTTATCCACCTCAAGATCAGGTGGGTACAGAGAATAGGGCATTTGTCTTGCATGTCACCTACCCAGGTTAAATCTCTGGCATCTCAAATGGTCCCCTGAGCACAACCAGGAATGATTCCTGAGTGCATGGCCAGGTGTGACTCCGAAAACAAAACAACAAAAAAATGTACCTACCTCCCACCTGGTTCTTTCTTTTAACTATTAAACACTCATACATCACACACATACATATATATATATATATATATATATATATATATATATATATATATATATATATATATACACACACACATATATATATACCAAACCATATACACAATCTACAAACCATACCCATATATTTACAGCATATATACAACCAATCAAGCATTTGCAAAGAAGGAATAATTTCATTTAAAACACAACATAGAAGGCCGGAATGAGGATAAAGTGGAATGAGAGTATAGGTGCTTGCCTTGCATTTTACCAACCTGGGTTCAATCTTTGACACCACATGTGGTTCTCCAAACTACCAGGAATAAGTTCTGGGCAATGTCAGGTGTGGACCCCAAAACAAAAATAACAAATATTTTAAAAACACAATTCAGAAATAAAACAAATCAGCTTGAGTTCTTAATATAAAGGGGGTTAGCTATATCATATAATCAAGTACCCCTCATTTTCTGTCCTAACATTAGAACTAATAAAGAGCAGAGAGTTTATCAAAGGAGAATTGGGAAGAGTTTGTCCATTATAAATCCTATGACCCTATGATAATGTTTTCCTAGAAAAACATTTTAATTATATGTTTAGTTAATACACAAATAGGTTTCTTTAATATAACCAAGTATACATTATGCCACTGTTTAAACTATAATCACCCTTGCTATAAGCTACTTTCACTTGGTCAGGACTGTGAACCTATTTATAGTCAAAGATTGTCTAAATAACAAAATTCTTCTGATCTGCCTCAAAACATTCCTCAAGAAACCTTTGGGTATTTTCTATAGGTGTCAATTTTATATTACACAATTAATCCTAGAGAGTTAGGCATTATATGTACCAAAATATATGCCTCACCATTTACAGACTGCATGTGGTGCATCTTGAGTATTAAAAATCACTGAAAATTTTTCAGATAGGTTTTAGAAAAGATTTTAAAAAGTTTTCAGATGCAAGACAACATTAAGGGAAAATAATGAATCATGTTGTCTTGCATGTAACTCCCAATGAATTGTGCTTAATTTAAAAGTGTAGATATGAGGCTTGCAAGTCTTTTTTTTTTTTTTTTAGCAAAGGAAGAAGGTTGGGCCTGTTGATTCTATGAACTTATTTCTGACTCTACTCAGTGATCATCTTTGCAGTGCTCATGGGACCATTTGAAGTATTAGGGATTAAATCTGGGTAGCCATATACAACACAACTTCTGTACTATCTCCCCAGCCCCTTCTTTTTCTTTTAAAATTTTATTTGAATCACTTTTATTTCCAATACAAGGTTTGTTGATAAGATACAACATTCCAAAAAAAAATACAACATTCCAACACCACACTCTTCACCACTCTGGCTTCCCTTCACCGTTACCTAAGTGCCTCCCTTTACCTCCAACTCTATTTCCCCACCAGTGGAAGTTCAATGTTGTAAACCATTTCACATGTTCTGCTGTTTTTGTACATTTCTTACTCCCTTCCTATATTTTATAGAGACCATTCTGTATCCCTCTCCTTATGACTAACTTTATTCAACATATTACTGTCCAAATCTATCCCACACAGCAGTAAATTACATAATTTTGTCTTTTCTTATAGTCATTATATTTATTATATCTATTACATATAATTAAACTTCTTTTTTAGTTTTGAGTCAGAAGTGCTCAGGGGTTACTCCTAGCTCTGCACTCAGAAATCACTCCTGGCAGGCTTGGGAGACTATATTGAGATGCCCGGGATTAAACTGGGGTCAGCTACATACAAGGCAAATGCCCTACCCTATTTGTATAGCTCTGGCTCTGTCATTAAACTTCTTAAAGGCAAAATTGTATTAAACCATATCTTGCTGATTCCAAAAGCATCTCCTTACTGAAAAACATTCCATGTAAGAGCTTTGTATGATTTGCTCAACAGAAATGTTCTCTGTGCCCCAAATTTCTATCCCAGCCTTAATTACTACTACATTTAAGATAGAATGAGACACAAAAAGAGTACAGGGGTCCTGAGCGTTTGTGTTCCCCATGTTCTATACAGTGGCAAAGGGTATCCTAATTGCCCCAGAATCCAATAGTTCACACAATTGTGGGGAGGGTTTTAGATAGGAATTTGTAGGTGTATATCTGTTGCCCAGCTTTAAATATTTTCAAGGGTCTACAATTCCAAATGAGAGAGTTCCTTTACAGGGATTGGGCACCAAATAGCATGTGTGTAAGTCTATAAACTTGACCACTTGTATCAGATTTACTGTGAAATGCAGATCCTTGGGCCCCATTAGGAATGAACAAATATCATTGGGATAAGGATTTGCAGTACACTTTATAACAATGCCATCTCCACTCACCCAATTTCCATGAGTATATTGTGCACTTTAGCATCTAAAAAAGCACACTCTAAGCATTGAAAATAATTCTGTTGAATTTAAGTCTAACACTTAGCTAAGGCATACATGCAATCATAGCCCAAAGTAGATTTTTTAAGACTTCTAGCCAAAGGAGATCTTAGGAAACAGAAAATACCATCTCTTCTTTCTTTAAATAAGTGAAGCAAAAGAACAGGCACAGTAATTGACTTACCCTGAAGTCTTGCTGCGAGGTTTCGCATTCTAGTCTATTTCCTCATATATTGTTTTTCCTATCATAAGAACCACTACTTTCCTAGCCCCCAACCACTACACTGACACCTATGGACACATACTACAGTGCTCCTTGTGTTTAAGCTGTAGACCACCTCACCACAGTGAACCACAAACTTTATTTTGTCTAATATGCAACAGTTTCTCAAGATATAAAATGACTTTGTTTTATTTTTTATTCAAGATGATCCCCTCATCCTTAGCAAAAAGAGGGCATGTGATTCAAAGGAGGTGGAGACTAAAAGGAAAATAGGGGAAATAGTGATTGAAAGGAAAATGGGAAATTGTTGAAATTTCTCACTTGGTCTAGGTGCTGATTCTCTGAAAAGATTGCCCATACATAATCTTTCCCATTCAGCTTTTTCTTTGATTTTGAGAGATGTCCTTTATTCCATTGCATTCTGAACCCTACATCCTTCCCCAAAAATCATAAATGAATGAGCATTTGATTTGATTTTATAGAAGGGAAAGCCAGGGGTTAACTATCTCCTTTGGGGATGATTCCAACTCTGTACTTGGATGAGAGGAAATGAAGTTAAATTAAAAATCCAGTCTCCACCAGCATTTAACACTTTACTCATTCCAAATGGCCTAGTATTACTGCTACTGGTCCCCAAATCCCCTATCCTAATTAAATGGTGTAAGATTTTATCTGTGTAGCTTAAATAGAAATGGTCATGAAGCCACAATTACCACGCGATTCAAATGACTTATCTAAGGAGTGAATGTCTCAAGATACAGTGCCAAGAAGTTACTGGGTTCAGCAACTCTGGAGAAGTTAGGTCCTCCTCTTTTGAGGTCTGAATTTTATCTTTAATATCCTCACTCTAGAACATAAGTCTTCCTGATAGACTAGACATCTGCATGCAATTTCCACATAATAGGAAATAACTCAATTATTTTAAATCTACCAATATCAGTAAGTGTTCTTCCAGTCAAATCTCCCCTGAGGTATTTTGATTACAAAGCTTTGCAAATATTTTTGATTATTTTTGTTTGTCTTGGCTACAAGGTAAATAAATCCTTAGACTCTACTGCTCTTACTTTAAAATTACTGTCTTTCTCCTGCTGTTTAAGATTTCTGTTTACTGTGATTCACCCAAACAATCTCTAACTTTCTGCAGTGGAGTTCCAGAAATCAGATCATGATTCTTGGGTAGTTGCTCTAGAATAGCCATGTATAACCCTTAGCATTAAGAGAAGCTTTTAAAATATATATTATTTTATATTAATTTACAGTAAAATGGATTTTGGGGTATTTTTTAAAAATTACTTTGACATATATATATTTAATATTACTGTTACTAGCAACATAACCATAGGCCAAAACGTTTCTATCACCTTTAAGAAACCTCATAAAGTCATACCTATCCTCCATCCTAGCCTTAAACACACTGCTTTTTTTTATTTATTTATTTTTTAGGTCCTACACCCTAATCAGCTGGTTACACTGACCTTTTTATTTTGAACATTTGAGTATAAAATAAATGGACTCAATGTGTATGATATTGGGGACCAGGTACCTTTCATTCTTGAGACTCATTTGTGCATCAGAGTTCCACTGTATTGCTAAATAACTGTCCATTGTATTAAGATATTATAGTTACTCTTGACTCCTATTAAAGGACTTTTGAATAATTCTGACTGGGAATATTATGAGTGATGGTGCTATAAATATTTGTGCCCAATTTTTGTGTGAGCACAAGATTTTAGTTCTCAAGGATGAAGACAAAGGAGTAAATTTATAGTGTCATATGTCAGTCATCTATTCAAATTATATTAAGAAACTGGAAGAGTGAGATCGTACAGTAATTAAGGTGTATCCTTTGCATCATCTGACCTCGTAAGCATTAGTGTGTGCAGTTTAGAATGTACATCATCTGAGCACCACCAGTGGAGGCCTGCAGAACATGGGCAGTATGGCAGTGTTGGGTCCTGATTTTAACCTGCAACCCGGTTGGTCAAGTATTTAGAGTGGCCCCAGAATCCTTAAGCACTGCTTGGGAGGCCCCTCATATGTAAAAGGAAAAAAATTAACAAACTTTTCTATCTCCCATTCCACATTCTCACAGGGAAACTCTGGACTTGTGTCTTTGATAGCAATTTGTATCAGATGTGATTCTTATAGTCATCTTTATCGTTATGGTAGTAGTATTCTAAAATAGTTTGTTTTTTTATTTCCTAAAACTAGTGATGTTGAATATCTTTACATGTATTTATTTGGCATTCTCTGTCTCTTTGGATCATATCCTTTGCCCATTTCTTTTTACAGGACTGAAGGTTTCCACTCTTCCAAAGTGTTAAAATTATACTTTCAACTATTAATTGCTTCAGCACTTTGGTAACAAACCTACAGATTAACTTTTTTTAGGTCTATTTCTCTATTCTCCATTATTTCCCATTGATCTATATTACTTACCTACACTATAAATTTAAAGAAATATTCTAGTTTAAATGGGTATAACACTGTAAATGTTTTATTTTCTCATTTGATCAGTGGTTTCTCTGCTCTAAAAGGCTAATAGACTAGATTATTTTATCATTATAAAAATAGATCCATAGTATGAGAATAAACCTACTGATTTTTAAAACTATATTGTGAGATTTATTTTGCTAAGGATTTTATACTGTTGTTTATTAAGGATATTGGTCTGCATTTTCCTTTGTTTAGAAGGGGAGTATCTTTGGTTTATAGTATTGAGTTAATGTTATAAGTTAGTCTCATAAAATTTGGAAGTATTTTTTCTCTTTAAATTTTGATAGAGATTGTTTAAAATGCTTTTAAATATTTTTTTCAATTCTCCAAAACATTGGTATTTGGAAAAAGGCTTTTGTTTAATTTCTGAAAGGAATTGGACATTTATCTAAGGTACTAAATTTCTTCAGAGTCATTTGTAATGTTTACTTATTTTACTGTCTCAAGGAACTACAGTAATATTTTTATTCATGATATTCAGAATCTGTATCTTCTCGCCTTATATTTATTGAAATTACTATATCGTCAATTTATTCTATTTTATAGGACTATCTCTCTCTCTCTCTGTATGTGTGTGTGTGTGTGTGTGTGTGTGTGTGTGTGTGTGTGTGTGTGTGGTTTTAAGGTCAGATCAGGCAGTGCTCAGGGGTTACTTCTGGCTCTGCATTTAAAAATAGTTCCTGGCAGGCTTAGGAGACCATATGGGATGCTGGGAATCAAACCAGAGTCTGTCCTGTATTGGCCATGTGCAAGGAAAACACCCATCTGCTATGCTATCGCTTTAGCACCTAGGACCATATATTTATTTCATTTTTGAGGGAGCCATACTGGTGATACTCAGGGCTTATTTATGACTCTGTATTCAGGCATCACTACTGAAAGTGTTCAAAGTCCATAAAGTATGCTGGGATCAAACTCAGGTCAGACACATGCAAGACATGCACTATGCCTATGCCTTTTGTACTATGACTCTGGACCCTGATTTCTAAACCATTTTATAATTTTCAAGAGTTTATTTCTTCTTTTTAAAATTAGTTTCTTTCTCCTTTTAGGTTTTATTTGCCCTTTTCTTGTTTTTAAGATCTTTATTTAAAATCTGTCATCCTTTTTGATAGTATTTCATGATATACCTGCCTTTAACATCATTTTATCTGTATGCAAACAGACCTTGATTTTGTATTTTGATTTTGCCCAAAATTATAACCCCTTCCAGGCCAACATTCTAATTTCACCTGGAGAGGCAGACCAGCCCACTTCTGGGAGGTATCTATGGAAGATAACAAGGAGGTTGCTTCCGGGTTGTAAAGAGGATTCCAGAAGAGAAGCTTGGGGAGAATGAACTGATGAGGTGGAGATGACAGAAACAGGATTGAATGGCAGGGCAGTTGAAGAAAGCCTGCTTAAAAGGTTTGTTTAGAAGCCATGAATGTTGGCTAAGGCCTTATTATTAATAAAGCTGATGTCTCCTGAAATCTGACTGCTGTGGATCATTTCTTTGCTGCTACCCTGAACCCGCAGACCCGCTGGATGGAAGGGGTTGCCAGTACCTGGCCCAGGATGGCAGAGAAAAGCCTCCACTCCACCCTCACCACCATCCACAACCATCCAGGACTCAATAATTAATATGTAATTCATATTCACAAAATTATTTTCAAGTTTTTCTCAAAACTTTATTTTAAATCTACTTAGTATTTATAAGCATTTGTTTAATATCCAAGTGCTAAAAATTTTCCCTGCTGTATCATTTTTGTTTTTGCTTGGTCTTGTTTTTGGAATACACCCTGTAGTCTTAGGTGTTACTCCTAGCTCTGTGTTCAGAAATTACTACCGGCAGGTTCAGGGGACCAGATGGGATGCTGGGGATTAAACCTGAATTGGGAGTATGCAAAGCAAACATCCCACCCTTTGTGCTGTCACTCTGGCCCTTTAGTATTAATTTTAAATCTAATTACTTTATAGCCAGTAATCACACTTTGTATTGTTACTATTCCTTTGTATTTGTTATTTTGCCCTTTTTCATGACCCAAGATATTTTATGCATTTGAAATGAACACATACTATGCTAAGGATTAGAGAGTTTTATAAATGTCAATTAGATTCTCTAATAAACACCTGTTCAGTCCAGATGTTAGAATTAGAATCTAAGATTTAGAATTAACTGTAACCTAAATGTTGATGTCAGAATATGGTGTACTTTTGCTTAGAAATAATATTAGAAATATCATTGCTTTGGCTTCTGTACTTTGTTTGCTTAAGGAAGTTATCTCCTGTAAACCTGACTTTGAGTTTTGCTGTGAGCCTAAGTGCAGTCATGACAAGCTGTAGGTTTAAGGTAGAAAGATTAGGCCCAGAAGAACAGCTACTTCCTGGAACCAGATTCGAGGGGGTAAATGCCAGAAATACATCTATATAAGGCTAAACAGCAGCTGACAGAGAGCCAGATGACAACTGCACCCTGGGTCTGCAGTAACAGACAGATAGCCAGATGACACCACACCCTGGATTTGGCCTAGGTACCCCTTTAAATTTGATATGTGAGCCATTCTCAGGGTCATCATTTCTTAGAATATGTAGGACCCCAGCATGCTGCAATAAACTCCCTTGGATTTACATTACTGCCTGTCTCCCTAGTGGTCTTTTGGGTGATGGCTCCAGAGTTCTGGACCTAACACCTCCACATCCCAACTGATTTTCTATCGGTTTTATCTTTTTTTTTTTCTTTTACAAAAGATTACAGAAAGTTTTCATGATAATCATGGATTTATCTTTTTTCTCTTCCTGTCCTTTCTTTTATTTTTCTTCATGTAACTTTGAAACACTATTAGGAACATCTAGTGTTGTTATACCATTTTAGCCAATTAATCCAACATCATTTCATTTTTCAAAGACTTGGCAGTTTAGATGAATTATCGAAGTGTGTTTATATAGCTCAAGGTCAGATCATTGCATGCTAAGCTCAGGGGTGAGCCCTAGTAGTTCCCACGTAGCTTTGAGTATCCTTTTCCCTGCCTTCTCCCTCTCTTTGATCTCCCTGATTCTTTCCAGCTTCCCTGGGCTCCTTTTGGAACTCTAAACAGAAAGTTGAGGATTTATTTACTTCATTCTGCCATACACTTTACATGCCTGTCCTGTTTTTGAAGGGAGAATGAGTCAAGCTATGAAAACAGAGAAGACAAAAAGGTAAATAAGATGGATCTCTCTCCCTCCAAGTTTGGGTTTGCTGCTGACCATGTAATGACTAATGTCACTGCTACCCCAAGTTTGTTTGCAAGTGATTACAGAGAAGAAAGAAACAAAAGAAGTATTTCCCCACAATCTCTTTCACTCTATCTCACTCTTTCTCAGAGATTCCTTGCACCAGAACAATAGGACATTTTCTTAAGTTCTTTCCATCCATGCTGTAGGATGAAAGTTCAAAATGATGGATATTGGACATGCATAAAAGATAAATTTATCACCATCTGGGGCAGGGACCCAGTCATGCAAAACTGTGATTTTTAAAAAAAAATAAAACTACACTTCTATATGAAATCTCCCAAATATATCTATTTATTTACTCTGATAAAGATATTCATGAAAAAAATTGTACAGTAAGAAAATCAAGAATGATCTCATCTATTTTGGTTGTTTGCTGAAAAATAACAAAAATTGTGTAAGAGATGAAAACCACATAATACTCTTTTTTCGGGCCACACCCTTTTGATGCTCAGGGGTTACTCCTGGCTAAGCACTCAGAAATTGCCCCTGGCTTGGGGGGACCATATGGGATGCCGGGAGATTGAACCGTGGTCCTTTCCTTGGCTAGCGCTTGCAAGGCAGACACCTTACCTCTAGCGCCACCTTGCCGGCCCCTCACAATACTTTTAATAGTAGTTCCATACACACCACTTTGGATTTTTGGATTTTTTGGGGGGTCACACCTGGCAGCACTCTAGGGTTACTTCTGGCTCTGTGTTCAGAAATAGCTCCTGGAAGACACGGGGGACCATAAAGGATGCCAGGATTTGAACTGCCATCAGTCCTGGGTCAGTCACATGCAAGGCAAACACCCTATTGCTATACTATCTCTCTGGTCCCATCGAGCAAAATTTTAAATCAAATAACATGGCCAAAATAAACCACACAAGAATAATAAAATAAACCAAGCATTCATCAGTTACCTTCACTGCAAAATGCAAGAAAGATTCAGGCACTGCAAACTACTCACATATGAGCCTGATCTCTCCATTTTTCATACAATGCTATTTTTATTAATTTTTATTTAAGCACCATGGTTACAAACATATTCATAGTTGAGTTTCAGTCATAAATTGTACACTCCTTTTCACCAGTGCAATTTTCCTGCCACCAATGTCTCCCATTCCCTCCTCCCTCACCCTCTGCCTATCTTCAGGACAGGCATTCTATTTCTCTCTCACTATAATTGTTGTTAGTGAAGTTTTTTCTCTAATTGTGCTCACCACTCTTTGTGGTAAGCTTCATATCATGGTTGGTCTTTCCGGCTTTCATCTTTATTATCTCTGGGTATTATTACCATACTATCTTTATTTTTCTTAAATCTCATATATGAGACTAATTCTGTATGTGTCTCTCTCCCTCTGACTTACTTCACTCACCATAATAGTCTCTATGTCCATCCATGTATAGGCTAATTTCATGACTTAATTTTTCCTAACGGCTACATAGTATTCCATTGTGTACATGTATCAGGGTTTTGTAGCCACTCAACTGTTTATGGGCACTTGGATTATTTCCAGATTCTGACTATTGTAAATAGCACTGTAATAAACATAGGAGTGCAGAGGGCATTTTTATATTGTGTTTTTGTGTTCCCTGGATATACCGCTAGGAGTGGTATTGCTGGATCATATCGAAGCTCAATTTCCAGTGTTTTGAGGAAATCCATATTGGAATAGACTTGAGTATTCAGAGAATGACCCCCAGTCATACAACCAATTAATCTTTGATAAAGGGGCAAAAAACGCAAAATGGACCAAGAAAAGCCTCTTCAACAAGTATGTTGGGAAATCTGGTCAGCCATGTGCAAAAAAGTGAACTCAAACATCTAACACCATGCACAAAGGTCAAATAAAAACGCATTAAAGACCTTGATATCAGACCTCAAACTATAAGGTACATAGAAAACATAACATTGAGACTAAAGGCATCTTCAGGGAGAAAGCATCACTGTCCAAACAAGTGGAAGCAGAAATTAACAAATGGGTTTACATTAAACTGAGAGGCTTCTGCACTTCAAAGGTAATGAGAGAAACTCATTACCTCTCTCTCACAGAATGAAACTACCCAATACTCATCAGATGAGGGCTAATATCTAAGAAATACAAGGTACTGACAGAACCTAACCAGAAAAAAAAATCCATCCCCATCAAAAATTGGGGAGAAGAAATGAACAAACATTTCCCACGTGAAAAGATGTTCCACATCACTAATCATCAGGGTGATGCAAATCCAAACAGCAATGAGGTATCATCTCATGCCACAGATAATGGCATGCATTGTAAAGAACAAGAACAATCAGTGCTGGTTTGGATGTGGAGAGAAAAGGACACTGATTCACTGTTGATGGGAATGTCATCTAGTCAAGTCCAGCCTTTCTGGAAAACAGTGCTATTTAAATCCAAATCTCATTGTTTTCAGCACTCCCCTACCAAACAGCTACCTCCTTTCGCTATCCTTAGAGGGAAATTCCGAAATCCCGCTAAGAATTCTCTGGAATCTCACAACAGAATTCTGGAAAAATATAACCTCCTTGGATTCTTAATAGTGCTTTCATCCCTGTATCTGTTATAATTCTGGAAAGTGCTTGTAAATAGATTACCTGTTGTTTCATGGTATTCAGGGATTACTCCTCATTCCGCATTCAGGAATCATTTCTGCTTGGCTCCCATGTATTGAACTAGGAACCACACTTGGTTCAACTGCATACAAGACAAGCACACTATCCATTAAATTATTGATCCAACCCATTTTGTTTCTCTTTCAAAGCTTAACCTAAGCTGAGTTAAGCAAGAGATTTAATGGCTGTATTAAATCTTGTGTTCTTTTAAAAAAAATGCTGTTGACACATGGATACATTGTTCATTATTAAAATAAATTATAATTTGAGTTACTATCAATAATGAAAAACTTATTACTTGAGTGTTCTTAGCCTTATCTGAACTCTTGAAACCTCTGTTTCTCAATAGAATTTGTCTCTGCATGCTTATGCTCTCTATTTCCATGCTCTAACTCACTTTTATCTAACCAACTTAATTGGTTACATGTGGGATCTAAGAAACCAAACAGAAATAGAGAAAAGAGTGACAACTGCCAGTGGCTGGGATTAGATGGAATGGAGTGAAAAAAATAGGGAGTTGCTGATCTCAGAATATTGTCACTTATAAGACTAGTTATGAGCATTGAATATACAGCATTTATGAGTTAACTAGAATTAATAACAAATCATATTTTTCAAAGTTGCTGAGAGTAAATCTTAAAAGTTTTACTACAGATGAGGGAGAGATAAGATAAGGGTTAAAACTTGGGTTGGAAAAATAAATAAATAAATAAATAAATAAAACTTGGGTTGGGTTTTGCAGGAGGCCAATCCCAGTTTAAACCTTAGCACCACATGATTCCCTCATGATCACCCAGTACAGGCTTGGGCCTAACATCGAACCTATGACCTGGTTGGATGAGAAATCTGCATAGGAGCAACCTCTCTGCATGTCTCCAAAAAGGAGTTTCACTAAGAAAAGTGAAATTATTGAGTAGTGAAAGTGAAAATTTTTCAGGTGGTGAATATGTTAACTTTATTGTGATAATTATATCTCAACACCAAATCACTAAATTTGCCTGTAAAATTTACATAATGCTAAAAGTCAATTATATCACTATAAAGCAGATGGGGAAAAAGAGACAGGGTTTAAATTTTTCACTAAAAATTATTTATTTTAACAGAAAACTATAATATTTGTTACATGCATTTATGGAAGTATTGATTATTCCAAAGTTAAAAAAATAACCTAATTTCCAAGAAGTAAATACTCTTCTGACTAGAAAATAATTCTGTTTCTTTTTCTGGTTGTCTTTGTTTTTGACCATGAAGTTAACAAGAAATAATAAAACCTTTGTACATAAACTGAATGAGAAAGAAAAAAAGGTATTTCTCTTAAATAAGAAGGTTAAACTAGAAAGTTGTTTTTATGCCTGGAATCAATGCCTGCAAATCTCCAAATTGGATATAATATCCAGGTAAACTTGATTCCAATAAAATTGATAAATGAATTGACCTAGATTAAAGCAACTAAATTAGGAAATAATGTTAAAAGGACATGAGAAAAGTACAAAGTTTTACATGAAACTTTCCTAGTTTTTCTATTATTTAATTTTTATTTTAATGAGATACTCAAATAGATTACAAGCAACGAGAATATGTAAAACAAAATAAATGCTGTGGAAAGAAAAAACATGAAATATATCCATTTGTATATTCACTTCATGAATATTTTTTTCATGGTTGTGCATGATATAGGAAATTGGTTAGGTTTTAAGGTATCACTACAGGAAGAAGAATTGGGAGATCAAATAAAACAAAAGCAGACATTCTAGACTAGGCTGGAAAATCAGCCTGTAGAATTATGAGCTATCCTGTGGTTAAATGTCAGAACTGTAGAGAACAAGACTGTGGATGTGGCTTTGTGAGAAAGCACCTGCCTTGCATCTAGGACACTGGGTCTCATGCGCAGAAAAATAGAAAGAAGAAAAAAACATTCTGTAGAGAAAGCAAAAGCAAACTATATGTTTGCAAAAGTGTTTTTTTTAAGCTATTTGAATGATATATACTTATTTTTCAGGCTCTTTCTAAATTTCAAACAATAATCAACAAGAATTTTTTTAAATTTGTTTTGCCTTTCAAATAGAGCCAAAAGATTAAAAGGATAAAGCAAACAATAACCAGCCTCAGGTACCAAAATAAACACTTATCCTCCACCCAGCAGTAAAATCATTGCATTCTTCCCTGGGTAACAGAATATTCTGAGATTTGACTCCATGCAGGGTTTTTAATTCAAAGGATGAGTATGGGAGATCTGTTAAAGAAGAAAATCTTAAATTGAAACAATGGAGATTATTTCCGAGAAAGATTTCCAAACCGTGTGAGCTGTTAAATTCTGAGTCTGAGGCTGAGAAAAACTGACAAGCTCTTCTCCAGATACTGGGACAGAGAGAGTAAGTGTTCTTTATTCCAAAATGGTGTAATTCATAAGAGGTAGAAAAAAATTACAAGTAGAAAAATTATCACCACCTACTAGATTATTTTGTTCCAAAATATGCTTGTTACTGTTAAATTCCAAAACACTTATAAACACCATTGTGAAGGCAGTGAGTTTTGTACTTTATAGGACATAGAGCAACAAACACTACTGGATGGAGTGTATTACTGGAGTTTCAGATTTAATTCTTTTATATAAATTGTATTAACCTTATGCTTTGACTTACTAGTATTCAGTATTATTTTGTTATTTTAATATCTGACTGCATTTTTTTTGTTGTTGCCTAATTGGTTAGTTAATTGGTAAGTTGATTATTTTCAAAATTTGTAGACATTTATTGCTCCAGAATAGGAAAATAAAGACTAAGTTAATTTCCCTCAGTGGAAATACATTTTTCTTTAGTTAAAATTCTATCCTATAGCAGCAGAAAAGGAATTAATATTTTCCTGGGATCCTTAAGGTACTAGTGGTTACTAACGTTTAATAGAAGTTTATTATAGCTTGGGAACTTAGCATTTCAAAAATGTTCAGCCTTTTTTAACTATGGCCTTCTTCCAAGCTTGTTTTATCCCTCTGGTTCCCCTGTCCTACTAGTTGGACCCCTAGTTTCATATTATGGCCCCCTCATTTATCCTGTTTTTTACTTGTGGTTCATTGGAATATCTTGGAAACTTAGAGGGAGACATATGCACCCCCACACCTATTGAGAAAAGCTGCTTTAGAGCATTAGTTCATATAATACAAAATATGTCAACTTAAACAAGACTAGTATGATCCTTGTTAAACCCCCCTTATTACTAGAGCAAACACTAAAGTCTTCCTTCCATTTAGTTTAGATCACAGGAAGAACATAGAGCAAAATTATTCGCTTTTCATTTTGTAGATGGGGAAGCAAAGAGCAGAAGCTTAGAAGATTTTCTTTAGGTTATCCAAATGGCAATAGAGGCTTTACCTGGAAATAAAGGCTTTTGAATCCTACAGTGCATCACTGATACTACTTTCCCAGTAAAAGAGCACTAATTCTATGAACAAATCCTGAATTGTGAGAACATGCTCCAAAATACAAAGATATAAAAAAATTACATACATTTCATTAAACTGCAGAATGTAGAGGACAGAGATTGCAATGGCCATGCAAACTGGGTTTCTTACAGCTGCTTTGAATTAACATTAAGAGTCAACATGAAGAAATAAGCACTGAGCAGTTTCCTCCAAGAAGCACTCTTGGAAACCCTGACTTCGTGCAAAATCACAAACTCCAGATATATATTTCCATACTCTTGACAGCTTGCAGCTGAAACACAAGACATGATCTTGGCTCAAGGAAAACAGGAATTAGCATGCTTTCCTGCCAGCCAGCCAAATAGGCAAGGGAAAAAATATAGACATGGGCATTTTTGAAATAAGAGCTGAAGGAAAAATGTCTCAAAAAATTGGCTCATCAATATAAATTTGGGATAACGAAACCATGAATAGGTGGCCAATAGTAAATCAAACCTTACCAAACCACTAATTCTTTGAGTGGGTATGAAATTGCAACCAATATCCCATGTAACACAATTGTTAGATTCATCTTCCAGTTGTCATTTAGAACTTACAGATCATTTGTATTCTACAGAAAAATTCCTAATACAAGAGCTAATCACTAATGAAATGGCAACCTTGAACATAAAACATATGTCTAGTCAGGTTAAAACAATTAGTAAATATTACTAAATTGGCTTTTAGTTTGTTTTTGTTTTGGGGCCACACCCAGCAGTTCTCAGTGGTTACTCCTGCCTCTGTGCTCAGGAATTACTCCTGGTGGGTTCAGGGATAATACAAGATGTCAAAGATCAGACCCTTATAACTTAGTTTAAGGCATGCTTCTCAAATAGTGAGGCGTGTCCCCCTGATGGGGGGCACAAGGCTCAGTAAAGGGGGGCCCATTTGACCTTGGCAAACACTGTCATAACAAGCTAAGCCCCATGTTTATGTCTCTGTATGTCTCTGGAGCTGAGAGTTGCTGTGTCCTGCTTCAAACCCCGCTTCGAAAAGCTATGCACTGCAAAACATGCTCATTGTAGCCATTAATCCAAACATCGCCTCTGATTAAAAATTCAGCTCAAATTATTTTATATATTTTTGTTTTGCAGGTTAAAGTTTTTTAAGTAAAGATACTATTTACAGTCAAACAGGGAGGGGGCGCAAAAATGTTTTCTTCTTTCTCGGGGAAGAAGACAGAAATAATTGAGAAGCACTGGTTTAAGGCAAGTGGTTTACTCGCTGTACTGTTGTTTTAGTACCCTTCCAATTGGCTTTAATTTGTTAACTGGACAGAAGATCAGAGCAAATCATAACTATCCAAAAGTGCACACATTTTAAGTCAGATGAGAGCACATTGGGAAGCCTTTAGAAGGAAATTATGAAATAAATTCTTTAGTATTTTCAATCATAAAGTGAACTCCAAGCCATTGTTTAGCAGAGCAATGTTCAACATGAAACAGGCTAGAATCCAAAATTTTTATCAGAGTGCGCTGAGAGTATCCATCCCCCAAATCATTACTAGAACTCTGGAGTCAAGTGGGCCTCTCACAATTTCTCCCCTTCAAGTTCAAGCTAATTCAACATTACAAGAGTCTTCAGAGCAAACCCAAGGTTGGTTTTCAGCAAGCCTGCCTTCAGAAAATGACATAGACTCCTCAAGAATTAATTGCAAAACAACCTGAAGTCTGAGGCCAAAGAAAACTTTTCAGAACTCTTTGTTTAATTTCTGCTTCCCTTACCCAAGTTTTCCAGGAATATGCAGGTGAGAAACATGCCATGTTTTAAAATGGATTTGTTCATACACAAAAGCTCAAAACTTCTGCAGTTGGCCACAGACACCCACCTCATAGCAGTCATGTCTATAGCAGGTGGCTTTACAATGCTCCCTAAGACCAAATGGGGATTTTCTGCTTCAGAGGGAATTTGGCAACTCTCCCTTGGCCCCTGCTGTGTCAAAGAACTCTTTTCACATCCTGGCTCTGACAATACAGCCTGGATTTCTTTGACACTGGATATGGCTATTAAACAATAAAGCAGACACTCCCTACAGACACACACACACACACACACACACACACACACACACACACACACACACACATCCCTCTCCCAGTATCTCAACTTCTGAAACTAGATTTTTGTAATAGAATGGCAAATATTATTAGTGAGTAAGATGATTAAAATATTTGACCAGAGCAAAGGCCTTCCATGAAATCACATTATATGGGTCCACTGCACTCTTCAATTCCTTCTAAAGGTATTCAGAAGTTGAAGAGTCAAGTGTTCCTCTCCCACTGGTGACTGTTTGTAGGGATGATGAGGATACCTGTGTTGAGTCTACCTCTCTATCTCTGGCTAATAGCACCCTTACCTGATATATGTAGTAACACTTTGATGATTGGCTGTTTTGGCAAGTCAGATGACTATGACTATAAGGAGCCTCTCCTGATTTTCCATCTGCTCAGCCTATTTCCATTGAATTACCATTCAGATCTCATGACAGGCCAGGCAAACCCAGATGTAAAGATATTTAAGAATGCTCAACTGAACCCTAAAATCAGGAGGTGGAGTGCAGAGGGTGGTTATAGTCAAGGATGTTTTGATAGAACCTAAAAATGAAAATATGGTCACCAAATGTAATCTCTGAATCTTGTTGGCTACATTCAAGAGGGCATTTAAGCACTAAGTAACATTCTATGAAGTTTACCAAAGGGAGAGTTATTTAGATGAAGGGAAACACTCAAAAGACAGGATAAGTTTTAAAAAAAAAAAAAAAAGCTCATTCACTCTGACTCTGTAATCTCTCTTCTGGAACTAGTCCCAGAGAAATTGGTCTCCCTCAAAAGCACAAATGCACAAAGATGTTTTTCAATGCATTATTATAATAGAGAACAACTGTAACCCATTTAAATATCCATCAGTAGAAAAAAAGCTAGTAAATTATAGCACAGCCATAAAGTCGATGTAAAAAGTAAAAAGTAGGACACAAATTTGTATGAGGTAAAATGATTGGAACCATATATACATGAACAAAGAACAGAAAGGAACTAAAATTAATTGCATGTACATCTGATGAACTTGAAGTTTACAAGTTTCTTTTACATGTTCTCATTAGATTTTAAAACAACCCTAGGGAATAAATAGTATGGTTATGACTCTACATTTGATCTTAATGCGTAAAGATTGAAGAGTAAGGTGATTAAGTGACTTTTCCAAAGTCTGAGCAGATAATTTAAACACAAAAATAATTATCTAAGTTCAAATTCCTTTTTCCCATTATATGACTTTGCTTCTAGAGAATGAAAATTGTTATTAGGCTAGTACACGTTAAACTTCATTTTTAATGCATTTCTATACATAATTTTAATGCTTTCAGACAGAAATTTAATTAATAGAGATGGTTATCATAGAGGGGACATTATAAACTAATAAGCAACAATAATAAGTTTAGTAGAGAACAGAAATCATTTTCTTCTAACAATAAAATTCAAGAAAGTATGTATCCTAGTTTTTTCATACAAAGTAATTTTTATCCTAGAGGTATAAAGTGATGTAGGCCATCTTTCTTGTCTCTTTCTGATCTTGAGATTACTGATAATTAAAGTCAAAGCTTTGCTTTCATGTGTTAATAATACAAATTGGTAAGGAGCTATCATACTGTTTAACTAAAAAACACAATTGCTTCAAGATGGTTCTTTCTTACGTGCAAAGTAGAAAATCATTTACTTGGAATGTCCGGCACTAACTTACTATGGATCAAAGATATTTCTGGAATTCTGGTATCTTGACTTCACATAAGACAATGCTTAGGACAGGATTTTATACAACCCCAACATCAGAGAATATGCTCTTGACTTTTCTATTCTCATTGTTTATGAAAAATGATACAATATTAAATTTACATTTGTGAAAATCTACAAGGTAAATAATGGAATGTCTGTTTATCTATGATACTAACAATATCTTTTTAGAATTTACATAGTTTAACCCTCAATCTTTTCCCACTTAAAAAGTAGACAGATTGTTAGGAATTAACAGATTTTATCACAAACACTTTTATCATAAGCCCTCTCTGTACTCCTTTTATAACAGTCCAATTCTTTCGATGTTCTACAATACCACCAAGGGGAGCTATCTCTCTTGCTTTTTTGTTTTTTATTTCCTGATTACTATAAAAATAGTGATAACCCCAATGCGGATTTAACTAAGAAAAAGCAGGAGCCCCATTCTAAAAGATTAACAAAAGGGTGGCAATTTTTGCATAGGTGCAGCATAAGTTGGGGAAAACAGAAAGAAAAAAACCTTTGGCCTAAAAACAGGGTATTCCCTACCATGAAGCATCCTTGTGTAGGTTTTATGCCCACAGGCTCTAGCTACACTAAGTTTTTTAACCTTAAAGTCTTTCTTCATGGTACCAAAAAAAGTTTTCTTCCATTATGGTTGTCAGGCTTCAGTAATTATAGATCTTGGTTTTTGCATGAATCCTATGTAAAAGTCAGACTGTCATAGAGCATCTTCGGCTTCACCTCACTGTAGGCAGTGAGTCAGGCAAACCCAACCTGAAAGCAAGTTGTTGCTGCTTCTAAGTTGCCTGAGTGTCATCTGAACCCACCCTGAAGCAAGTCAGATCTAGGGCCTTTCCTAGTAGAAGTTCTATTCTGGGTGCTGGTGCAGAAAACTGTGCCAGTTCCAAAGATGAAATCCAAGGTTCAGGAGTGAGCTTTTTTCTTTTTTGTGTTGTTGTTTAGTAGTTGTTTATTGTGGCTGTTGGGTATTTAGTTGTTGCTTTTTCTTGCTCAATTTTTTCTCTTTTCCCCCCTTTTTCTCCTTTTAAATTGATATTAATAGCTCCTAGATGGATTTCTCCCAGCTTTTTGTCTATTTTTTTTCCAACAGAACCACAGAACTTGAATCATTTTGTTCTGCTTCATAAATTAAGTGTGGGGGGGGGAGGGAGAAGGAGAAAGTGGATGGTGTCAGGAGCAAACAATCACATGAACATTGAGTGGAAATTAAGTGGGGGGAGAAAGTGGATGGTACCAGGAGCAAACAATCACATGAACATTGAGTGGAAATAATGATCAGACCTAAATACGAAACCCAAAGTTAAGGACAATAGAATCAAGATCTACAACAAGTTATATATAAAGAGAACTGGTTACACTAGCAGTCCAGAGGGTAAAGGGGGGAAGTACTGGATGCATGCTGAGAACAGGGATGAAGGAAGGTCAACACTGGTGGTGATAAATTGCCTAAATTCACTGTTACTATGTACCTTAAATATAACTGTAAAAGACGTATAATTCACATGTGTCTCATAAAAACTATAAAAAATTTCTTTTTTAAATTATCTTTATTTAATCACCGTAATTACAAAATATGATTGTAGTTGTATGATTACAGTCATGTAAAGAACACCCCCCTTCACCAGTGCAAGATTCCCACCACCAATTTCCCAGATCTCCCTCTTTCCCACCCCACCCACACCTGTACTCAAGACGGGCTTTCTATTTTCATCATTCATTCACATTGTTATGATAGTTTTCAGTGTAGTTATTTCTCTAACTGCACTCATTACTCTATGTGGTGAGCTCCATGTCATGAGCTGTACCTACATGGGAAGATGGGGGAAAATAAGCGTTGGGATTGAGGCAGTAAAAGATTAGAAATGAGCTTTGTAGGGCAGTATCAAGGTCACAATACAAGATGGATATTATGCATATATAAACTATATGCATACAATACTATCAATAGGAGACCAAGGAGAAAAAATTTCCAGTGACTGTCCCAACATAAACCAGTGCTAGAACAGCCTGCCCTCTTCCCAAAGCACATTCCTATTAGTGTAGGGAGAGGTAGGGGGAAAGCCTGATGACCCCTATAGAGTCCACCTGGACCATCGTCCAGGGAAGGCCTGGAGTCAGGGGAAAAAGACAGGGATGGCTGGGGGCCTGCCAAGCCTCCTAGCACTCCCCAGGCTAGAGAGAAGGTCTCTGGTATGGGGACTCTCCAAACCCTATACCTGGCAAGAGCTGGCCTCCAGAATCAAAGGGGAAACCAGAAGCCAGATGTCTGCCCGCCCTCCTCCCCATGCACCTCCCCCCCCCTGGAGTACAGAGGGAGGGGGGAAGGCTGAGGACCACTAAGAGTCCACCTGAACCCACTTCTGGCCATCTGAGCTGGCACTCAGGGAAGGCCTGGAGTCAGGGGAAAAAGACAGGGACGGCTGGGGACCTGCCAAGCCTCCCAGTACTCCCCAGGCTAGGGAGGTCTCTGGTATGGGGACTCCCCAAACCCCCATACCTGGGAAGAGCTGGCCTCCAGAATCAAAGGGGAAACCAGAAGCCAGATATCTGCCCGCCCTCCTCCCAATGCACCGCCCCCCTGGAGTATGGAGGGAGGGGGGAATCCTTAGGACCCCTAAGAGTCCACCTGAACCCACTTCTGGCCAAAAAAAAAATTCTTGACATGTTACTTTAACTGCCTTTTGGAATTAGTACAATTCATTCAATTAAAATCTTCCCTGACTCCAACATAATTGATAATATTGAGTTATTTTTTATGTTTTAAGTTTAATTTTATAGAACAACAGATTTAGATAACACATGTATAGAACTCAGCATTAATCATATATAGATACATTATCAAATGCAAAATAAATTACATTTCTCAGAATGGTTTCTATACTGAAATCTCATATTTTTTCTAGTTTATTTCTATTTATTTTCTATTTTATTTTTATTTATTTATATATATTGTATGGCAATAATGTTCTTATCTCATTTTAAAGATCCTATCTGAAACCTAGCTAACACAGACAGTATAAAACATCTTGTTGGTTATTATAAGTTTTAAATAAGAGTTATAAAAACTAAAAACTTTTTGTTAATCAAAATTTTAAAATTATGCATCAGAATATCAGATCTCAAACTTTACTTAAAAGCTTATTCTAACAAGCTCTCAAACAGATTCAGTGTATATTCAAATTCTAGTTATACTTTTCATTTTATTAATATTGGGGTTTTGGTGACTTATCCAGTAGTTCTATGCTCCATTAACTCTAAGAAAATCTTAGAGGGCCCCATGGTGCCAAAGACCAAACAAACCAAGGTTTGTTTGCATGCAAGGCAAGGCAAGTGTCTTAACCCCTCTAATGCTTTTCTGGCACAAGCACACTATTTTAAAGTAGGGGAACAAAATTTACATATGTATCAGTTTATTAGACATTCATTTAAGTTTTTTGTTATAGTATATATAAATATTTATTTTAATGTTACACACATCTAAAATCTATATGATGCTATAACACAATATTACTGAAGGGGTTATTTAAATTCTATACCTTCTTTCTGCTTCACAAGTTGCTGGAACTCAAGGCTTAATGTAATATCCTTCTATAGAATAAATGTATCATTCAAAGTTCATGCAAGAATGCAGAATCATAGAATTGACTATTGAAATAATTAATTGAATAAATCAAACAAATAACTAAAGTATTTAGAATTATTATTTATGCGGGAATAATATAAATAAGAGTTTTTCAGGAGACAAACAACAAAGTAAATCACCCAGAAAGCAGCAATAATCAGTCACAACTTTCAGTCCTGTAGGCACAAGAAGAGCCTCTTTACTCAAGCCCTCCCATAGGAACTAGCACCTCACCTCAAAAGGAGAGGATACTGGCCCATGAGTAGGTACCAAAAAACCTGTAGCTCCCTGAAATAGAAGTAAAGTAGGGATGCCAGAAATGGGTGCAAGAGTGGAAGTGAGCAGAATATGTCTACTCTCAGAATTGTGATACCTTGTGACACTGTGTGCCCTGACAAGGACATAGATATCAACATATTTACACACATATATTGATCATATATTGATCTATCTATTGATCACACACTTTTTATCTATTTTCCCTAACTTCCCCATCCAAAGAAGAAATCATTAATGTTCAAAGTATGAATCTCAGGGTAGTATTTAAATATAAATAACATATATGAACATAATACCTTATACTCCACTATCTTATAGCACATTCAAAGTCAAGTATGCATTTCCACTTCAGTTTCCACAACTACCAGTGAAGCCATTCCTGTAATTAATACCCTGTAATTAATATTCTGAAACATCAAAGTGTTTATTTGCATCAAAATCTAAAATCTTAAACTTTTTAGGCTCTAGGACCAAAAGTATCCAGTCTTATGATGAGTGCCAACAGTCAGAGGTCAGATCTAAGTTACCACATCTGGACATAGACTAATAAGTAAGTGAGGCTATTAATCAGAGGCAATAGTCAGCCTCTCCTAATTAACTTGAGGCATAAAGGTACTCATTTCAATAAAAATGCATCATAGCAATAGTTTGCATAGTTATGACAGCTGACAAAGTATCTCCCCTGTTCTCCATTTGGTTTAATAATATCCCCCCGATATATTATGAAATAAACCTATACCTAACTTGCATACTTCGTAGTTAATAAGTTCATGGTCATTGGGCTTGATCTGCTGGAGAGAATGAATTGTCTTCATATGTAATATAAACCTTACATCCTGCAGCACAAATTCAAAGGAGTCCATTTCATTGATGTATATTTAAGATCATATAGTCTTGGTCTGCTAAATGATAGGTTTCCAAGATATTCATTTCATCCCATTTCTGGGATTTTTTTTACTCAGCTCTTCATCCACACTCCGGCCCGGCTGCTCTACTAAGCCCACAACAGAGGACATCTCGGTGGAGCTCTTGCTCTTCAAGATTCCCTTGATGGGCTGGTGCTAGGCTGTCCAGGATACCATTGTCCAACTCTGATGGTTGGCTCGGCGTCGCTGTTAGGTGCCAGCTCTGGGGAGGATAAAGTTGGGAGCGAGCAGACACTAGCCAGACAACCACGGAGCCTGCTCGGGGGAAAGCAGGGTACACCTGCTGTAGGAGAGGGCCAAGAGACAAGGACCCTGACACTAGAGCCGACACTCTGGGCCACTGGCTCCTCACCTGTGCCCCCCACCTCCCAGAGAAACCAGCCTAGTAGCTTTTCACTATTTTCATCTATAAAAACATATAATCAAGGGCTGAAGAGATAGTATAACATGCGTGGCTCTTGAGCCAAGGTCAATCTTTCTTTCCCACTCCATATGGTCGCCCAGCCCTGCTCAAAATAATCTCTGAGCACAGAGCCAGGAGTAGGCTCTGAGCACTGATGGGTGTGGCCCCAGAACCTAAAACAAAACAATAGACAGGAATAAAACATGATTGCTATTTACTGAAACATGACAATATGTTTATTAAAAATTATCAAACACCTTAGAGTATCAAATCTTAGAAAAGTAATAAAACAAATTATCTTAGTCTCCTGATCATCTTCTTTCCAGATCAGACAATATCATTGTGCCTGTATTTCTTTCCTAACTAAAACCTAATAATCACTCTATAATCAAAACTCGTTATTCATTGTATTAATCAAACTGAGTTCATCAGATTTGTTTCATCTCAGTTTTTCTGTAAAAATCTTAAAGCAGGAGTCGGAGCGATGGCACAGCAGTAGGGCGTTTGCCTTGTGCTCAACCAACACAAGAAGGACCCCAGTTCGATTTCCGGCATCCCATATAGTTTCCCAAGCTGCCAGGATCAATTTTTGAGTGCAGAGCTAGGAGTAACCCTTGAGCATCACCAGATGTGACCCAAAAACCAAAAAGAGAAAAAAATCTTAAAGCAGAGGTTTGGAGGGATAATTTAAAGGCCTGGAGCACATGCTTTGCAAGCAGGAGACCTGGACATGGTCCCCTCATTTCACCACGAGAGACTCTGGAGCACTAAGCCTAAATTAGGTATTAAGCATTGCAAAGTGTGCCCCCAAAAAAGCAACAACAAATTGTAGAGATCTATTTTGACATTTGCAATGGGACAAGTAAAGTGACGTTCCAGGTAAGACCATGAAAGAAATAATGACTTTTGTTCAGCAGTACCTGATCCATATCATCTCCTCTTTTAACATCTGATGCTAAAGCTCACATAAGCTTTCTCCTCATAGTCTCACATCCCCATTGAAGCCAGTATCTCAGAATCTCCTTCCTCCCTAGAACTCAGACCCAGGAGTTCAAGCAGGGCAACCTGGCAGGAAGTGTCCTGAGGGGAGGAAGAGGGGGAGTTGATAGGGCAGCCAGCTGATAACACCAACTCCCCAGAGCTCAGACAGGATTATGACAGGTGCCACCAAAGGCACAGGGGCCCTCTGGGAGCCATGAGTCATTTCTGCTCAGGCAAGCAGACCAGTGGGAAAAAAATAAAAGCTGCCAGAATTAGCCATTGCAGGCCTGCTTCCTGTCTTTCTTGAACACAAAGTGTCCTTTCTCCTATGAAACTTTATTCTGTTCAGGACAAGCTATCTGTGACAGGGCCCACTTTTCAGAGTGCTTCTCTCTCACACACCTACCTTTGCCACCACAGGATGTCAACTGAAAGGGCAGCAAGCTCAAAATAACAGCAACTGTCTGGAGGGCTCAGCTCTGGGTTCAGAGCACCAGATGCCTTTGTATAAGTCTGAGATAAAAGAGAAGTGTCAGAAAAGCCCCTGGGAAGCACCTGGGGCTCCTTTCTCTAAGTTTAACCTGACATCAATCACAAAGCTCTCTGGTTGATTTGCCTGGTGGAATTGGGACACTGGAGTCTGGTAGATAGCTCCAGTCTCTAGAGTTGAAAGAAATTTGAGATTTGCCATGGTTAGAATCAGTGAATAAAACATGGGGTCCTTCAGGTCATGAGAAGAAGCGTGTAATGCAGGATTGTGAGAGAGGTGGGGCCGTCAAGAAGAGAGAGGCTCTCAGTGATCTCCAAGAACATCTCTGACTTTTGTCAGGACAGAAAAAGAACAAAAAAGAGACCATCAAAATTGAAGAACCATATCCCCTGCTCCAAGAGAATTCTGGTCACTGGATGTCTCAAGGGACATGTCAGCCAGGCAGGAAACACAGGAAGTGTGCTCCTCACACAGAAAGTGATTGAAAAGGACCCCAAGAAGATAGTAGCAGGGAGACATGTGGTTCAACTAAGGCAGAATGAAGAGGTTTAACTGGCTTCCCTGGAACTATGGCTATGCCATCACATCTGAAGAATGTGGGTGGCAACAGAGAAGACAGATTTTTCACAACAGCCAGAAGACAGAGATGTTAGCAGCCACCATTGGGAAACTGATCTAGCTTTTCTTTTCTTTGCATTTTTCTTTTTTTAATTTTTCTTTCTTTGGGGTGGGATTGGGCCACACCTGGTGGTGTTGAGGGGTTGCTCCTGGCTCTGTGCTCAGAAATTGCTTCTGGCAGGCTTAGGGGACCATATGGGAGGCTGGAAATTGAATCTGGGTCCGTCCCAGGTCAGCCACATGCAAGTCAAACGCCCTACCACTATGCTATCACTCCAGCCCCTGATCTAGTTTTTGCTATTCCCTCTTCCAGCTTGGTTTGGTGAACAATGTACTTTCAATATTCAAGCCACCTCTAAATACAACTTAGTGGTTTAAAATTCCTGGAACTAGAACAATAGTACAGAGAGCAATTCATTTGTCTTGCACTCATCTGATTCTGGTTCGATCCCAGACACCATATGTGCTCCCCTGAGCACCTAGGAGTGATCCCTGACCACTGTTGGATAACTTTTTCAAACTCAGCAGATTTCATACATAAAAATCTCCCCTAGTCATCAAAACTAGAAACAACATTTTTTGAGATGTCATACTTCAAAGAACTGTTAAGCCAACAAATGTGTTTCAGGGGCCAGAGCAGTAGCGCAGAGCGGTAAGGCATCTGCTTTGTCGGTGCTAGACTAGAATGGACCACAGTTCGATCCCCCAGCATCCCATTGCTCCCTCAAACCAGGAGCAATTTCTGAGGGCATAGCCAGAAGTAACCCCTGAGCGTCACCGAGTGTGGCCAAAAAAAAAACCAAAAAAATAAAAACAAAACAAAATGTGTCTCAAATCTATAGATGTTGGATCACCCCTGACATCTTAAAATTTTATATTAGTATCAGACCAGCAGTATCACAGGAAATCTTATTGGAAAATTACATAGAAATCTATCAAGCTTAGTGAGTCTAAACAGTGACACAAATAACTCAACTAGCACCAAACACAACCCAATAAACCCTTGGACACTAATTTTATTAACACCATGGAGAGATTTAACAATTCTTTTAAATTGACCCTTGTTGATCTAAGGCAGGGGTCCTCAAACTTTTTAAACAGGGGGGCATTTCACTCTCCATCAGACCAGTGGAAGGCCAGACTACAGTTAAAAAAAAAAAACTACGAACAAATTCCTATGCACACTGCATAATCTTATTTTAAAATTAAAAATAAAATGGGAACAAATACAATATTTAAAATGAAGAACAAGTAAAATTAAATCAACAAACTTATCAGTATTTCAATGGGAATGATGGGTCTACTTTTGGTGGGGAGTGTGGTGCCATCACACATGTGCAATGTGGGCCTGCTAAGCAGGAACGGCAGTGGCAAAAATACTTGGAGAGCCAGATAAATGTCCTCAGTGGGCAGCATGTGGTCACAGATCATAGTTTGAGGACCCCTGATTTAAGTTTTGATAATTCCATTTGCCCTTGTGTTGAAACAAACAATATCAATTAAATTTGTTTGCCTGCCTGGGGCAGATTAGGAACTTGGGTGGGCAATTAGGAATACTGGTAAAGGAAAGGTCAATCCACTGAGAGTGGGATTGGTGTTTAAATGTCTGAAACAACTGTATCATTCCCCCCAACAACTGTATTATTAACAACTTGGTAGATTCTGGTGTTATAATTAAAAAATCATAAACAATCGGATCCGTATATCCAGGGAAAATAGTTGACACTTTAAAATATAATTAAATGAGAACAACAACAAAAAAGACCTTAAATCTTAATTTGGATTTCCCAGGAATGAATCCGAATCCTTCTTTCAGGATTCAAGGATCAGGTGTACATAATTGTTCCAGGGAGAGATAAAGGAGAGAACATGGTAAGGGAAAGGATAAAGGTAAGGCAAGTTATAAAATCAATTACAGTAGAGGATGACAAAAAGTTAATTTGCATAGACAGTCTGGGTGCCTGTGAAAATATATGTTTATGGTTCCAATAAGCATTTAGGGAGCTGAGATCAATCCTCATAAGGCACTTGAGCAAGAATTCCAAAGAGCCACCTGTGACTCTCCGTGGCCTCCTTGGACTCAATACACTTCATTATCCTTCTCTTATTATTTCAACTTTTGCTTATCTGTTTTTGTGAATACAGGAAGTCACTGACTAATAAATAACCAGATAGTAAGACGATTTATATAAGGAATTCCCCATATACTATGGCTTTCCATAAGCAAGGGCAATCAGATCTGGTAGCAATTTCATTCATTTTAAATTTAGACAGCATTAATTCATAAATACAACATACAGACCGACACCTAAATTGTTAAGTACTATGTTCTAAACATTTATTTCACCTTCCTCTCCCTATCTAGTTTTATCTTAAATTTTCCCACCTTACAAAGATATGAGGTGAAGCCTTTGGAGATAACTTATGCCTTGAAGGTAGAAGAACCCCCATAAAAGGAACTAGTGTTTTCATAAATCATAGGAAGTCCCCTTATCCTTTCCACTGTACAGTAATAAAATGACAAATCTGTGACCTGGGGAAGTGTCTCCACCCAAATACAAATACTGCAGCCAGTACCAGATGTAGTACTTGTAGCTTCCAGAGGAGTGAGGAAATAAATTTCTATAGTTTAAAAACTTCCCAATATGTGGTAGTTTTTAATAGTAGTCCAAATGAACTCAGACATTAAAAACATTTTAAATAAAAAAGACATATTACAATAACTAAAAGCAAAACCAGATTACTCTATATCAATCACCAAGGAGGAAACAACAAATGCCAATCATGTGAAAGTGAAAGAATTTGATGATAAAATGAATCTGAATTGTGAGTGAACCAAGTTGTTTCTGTCCTTAACAACAGTTCCTCCCAACCACAGGTCAAGGCCACATTTTCATCTGTGCACATTCCTGTGGCTTGGGGAGTTATTCCAGGTTTCAGGCTCTGTTCTGAATCTTTCTCCTTGTGTTCTAAGTTCTCCCCTAGCAGTGGTTAGGTAGGCTTGCTTATTCAGAACTTTGGCTACTCTTCCAACTATGATAAGAACTTATCATAGTCCTTGTTAAACTTACCTCCATTAAGTATTGTCTCAAAAGCTCCAAAAATATAGTTGATTAGATTGTTCATTTGCCTTTATAATTATGCTTTATACTCTTCCACTGCTTGTTGTCCACTGCTTGCCATGTGCTTTCTATTCTCCCTGCCACCAGACCAGAGGCTATTTAACTTACAACAACCCTCTGAGTACCTCTGGTCTTCTTATCTGTATCCTCCCATCATAAGAAAAGTTGATTCCTCAAATTTCTTCATGCTATCAATGAATTTTGTTATGATTATTTTTCTGTAATTATTTTTTTTCACCTAGAAATCTCCCACTGGTAGTTGATGCTCTCTGTGACTAAGGATATAACTTAGCATTTCCCTATAGATCTTCCCTCCCATACTGAACTGTGTGGATACCAATGTGACCAGGGCAGAGGATGGTGGTAAGGAGAAAGGAAATGAACTTACACTGAGTGAGGACAACATCTGGAACATGGTACATGTAAGTAATTAGGTACAAAACAAAGGAAGTGAGGAGAAAGTAATTAGTTGAAAATCTTTTCATTGTCTTTCACTCAGACTTAATGCCAGAGTCAATGAAATAAACTTGAAACATCCTGATATATCTCATTTGGCATTATGAGATCTCTGGTGAGATAACACTTATTTCTAATTTTTTTTTGTCTGCTCATTCTACCTTCCTTGCATTAAATGAGTATGAAGGACCTTTGTGGGCTGATTAAGGGGGTTAAGGTCACACTTGGTGGTGCTCAAACCAGGATTTGCGGTCCTATGTCTATGCTTGGGATCACTCTTAGCAGTGCTCAAAGGACCATGCTAAGAAGATTAATTCAGGGTCAACTGTGTGCAAGACTAGGGCTTCAACTCTGTATTCTCTCTCCATCCCCTAAAGGACCTTAATTTTTTATCTGAATGTGACAGTGTTTTCTTTTTCTTTACTTTTCACAATGCCTAAGTAATTATGAGCACTGAATTTCAAAAACATTGAGGTATTATGAATGCAATGTTATACACTTATACCTCACATTTTGTTAGCACTATAATTTAACTGATTTCTATCACAGATGCACTTATAAATACTTTAAATTCCTTAAATTTTCCAGAAGAAAATCTTAGAGCATCAATTACTTAATTTTTTAAAATCATAAAAAATTAGGCGGTCTTCTTACAAACAAGTTCCATAATGTTAAAGTAAGAGGTATTTTTCACCAATTTCAGCAGTAATATTGGTGGTGGGGAAATGTGCACTGGTGAAGGGTTAGGTTGAACATTGTATGACTAAAATTCAATCATAAGCAACTTTGTAATTGTGCATCTCATGATGATTCAGTTAAAAATAAAAATATTTAAAGTCAATAACTAAATTCAAAATAATAATAACAATAATAGTAAATAACCAGAAAAAGTGGATGATGTTTCTAAGGTTTTGAGAATTAAGGTCTGCATGCTGTTATGCTGATATTTTAATACACTTGAGGAAAACCACCGGAAGTCATTTCTTCCCATGAGAGAGAGTGTTATTGATAGATCTGAAGTGGAAAAAATGTTCACTCTTAATTGAAAGCCAGAATGGGTATTGCAGAAGGAAAATCAAGGGGAAAAAATTGAGAAAAAGAAACAGAGTAGGCAGGTTTAGTAGGAAAATGATTCCCTTGAAATAGAGAAATAGCCCCAGGATACTCTCAAAACATGCTGCTGTTTCAAAGTTCACATTTTGACAAATGGGACCACACTGTCCAAACAACCTGATCTCAGCCTAATCCTGGCTTGAAAAATGGAACCCACACAGTAACAACACATTTCCTACCACATTGATTGTGTTGATGTTGGAACAGATTTAAACAGATGTTTCCTGTGAAACTGTGAATCTTTCCCCCATAGAATTCATCAGCATCCTCAATCTCTTCAAGCTACAAATAAGACCAGGGTCCCCAAACAACTGAATTCCTCCCTGAACTCCTATTTGATTTGTTATTATAGTTATCCCTAAACCACTCAAAGCCCCCTAGAATTATATGTTCTCATAAATAAAACATGACACACCACAATATCAAAAATTCTGTGAAAAAAAATGGTTTCTGAAACCAGTGAGAAGAAATATTGTCTTTGAGATAATCAAGTGACACTACTGGCTTAAAAATTCTTACCATTTTAGAGGGAGATAGAACCCATGAAAAGATCGTGATATTTCCATAGAAATGGGTGCAATCAACAAAGGGTGATTTCACCAGCTAAGGAAAACCCAGGCATTTATGAAGAAAATCTGGCCACCTCTTCAACAGTGTACAGTTTCTATCTTAGGAAGTAGAGAACGTTGAATAAACAATGTAGGAAATAATAGCATATGATATCTATCTGGTCAGAATAGAAAAATCTTTGATAAATGTGTGACTATGCTGAGAAGTAATGTGCCAAGCTATATGTCAGGTTCACCTCCAGTTGCCAGAATACTGAGTTAAAAAGGCATCTGCTTCAAGAAGCAATTCTGAACACATTAATAACTAGATGAGGAATATGTTAGATAGGAAAAATAAGATAAACCTATATAAAACATAATTTCACTGAGGGTTTATTCTTTAAGATTACATATTACATATCTTTTGGTTTGCGTGACAACCTTTGTGGGATTAAACACTAGCGTTTTAATTTGACAGGTGAAAAACAATAACAGAGAATAACAATAACAGAGAAGTCAAGTAACTTTTACACAGCTCAGTCATGGTATTGCTCAAACTGGAAATCAGATCTTCATGAAAGCAACATTTTATTTGTTTGATCACCACACTGGAGCACTTCTTTTTCAGTGACTGACTTTTCCTAACCTGACTGATACAGGTTTCCCATAACTGAGAAACTATCATTGTCAAAGAATTTCACTTGGATTCAAAAATAAGATCAAGAATAAAAGGCCTCTGTTCTCAAGGAGTTTTATTAAGGACTTTCCATGAACAATACTTATTACCTAAGAGAGCAAAGTGCCATTACCACAACTCCTGAGGTTCTTGTGAGCTGTCTCAGGAAGACTTTTATAATATTCTTTGCTATGTCCATATTTCTCATAGTATCTATTGTCCTCTCTAAATTGCCTTTTTGTTGTTTAGTAAGCATTAGTCAATACAAAAACATCTGACCCAGAGAAAAGTACTCAGTAAATGTCTACTGGATGAATATGTGAACAAATTCATAAGCAATTGGTGTTAAAGACCGACATTTTCAGGGAAATGCCAACATTTTCTTGAATGTTCTTAAGTAATAAGTACTTTAAATGCATTAATAATACAGACAGTTGCTAACCCATAGATATTTAGTCCTGGTTTCCTCATTAACAAAAACTTCATTTTCTTATTGAAGTGAAGGTGAACTTACTAAATAGCAAGATAAATATTGTGCCAGACATGTTTTCAAACTTTTTTTTATCTTTAAAAAGACATGTAAATTAGAGAAGTTCCCTTTCTTTTATGAGACCATGTCATATGCAAAGGAAATAGCTAAAAAATGTTCACTCAAAACCAAAATCACATCCTGACAATGACAGGATATGAATCATTAAAGACATGGTTGAGCCAATAAATTAGCCTCTTTTAAACACATTTTAATAAGTGAGATACTCTTCCTTACTAATTATGTCACTTGGATCCACCTTTCATTACTTGCAATTTAAAAGTCACCTGACTTCCTTTCTCAAAACCTGGCTTTCCAATCTTTGTTATCTTTGTTATCATATCAGAATTCTGTGTTAGATGCTTGTTTCACACCAGCAGGTTCCTTCTGAGTATTTACTTCTTCACAAAATGGGGACATGATTCTCTAGGCTGATACACATTTTATCTTTTCTGTGGTAAATAATTCTCTTCTTATAACTGTTATTACTATTGTCATTTCTTTCATAATCCCAATTTATGTAATTAAAATAAAATTAAATAAATGTATTAAATTACATAAATAAATAAAAATTAAATTAAATTAAAGATTTTAGCATGTCAAAATTAGAGGAAACATTATCTACAAAGACATTAGTATTCTACATGGAATATTTAAAACATTATCTATCCCTATGACAGAGATAGTCAGTTGTCTCTGTAAACATTCTCCCTTCTTTTTGGCCATTCATAATAAAGACTCAATTTCCCAGTAGCCTGTCCAGCACAATCAAGCCATATAATTTCAGTCTGATCTTGCAAGGCATAAGCAAAACTGACCATCTACTGCTGGCTTACATGAATCTTCTTCCAAGCTATTTCATCAAATTTTATACTATTTGTTTTTGGTTCTTTGGTCCAGTAGTTTCCTAAAATACAGACATGATTGCTGGACATCTTACTATCTAGAAACACAAACAAAAGTGAGCTCTACCCAAGAGAGGTAAGCAATGAGCTGAAAGGAATGTGAGTCTTGGTGCACGCAGTGGAGAAGAAAGTCAGCATTGACAAACTCTGTTTTGGAAAGTGATGAAGATTGGTTGTAACAATTAAAATACCTACACACATCCTCTCACATCTCCTTTTCTGGTTTTTAGTCCTTCCACATCTCTGTGGGTTTTCTTTCTGATTTGTCCTGTCCTGGCTCAAGGTCATTATCAGCTAGCACTACCCACCCGCTTCTTGGTCTCTGACCTATACCAGGAGATGGACCTCAATAGAAGTTTCCTCCATAAACCTAAATCAGTCCTCACTTTCAAATTCCTCACAATCCTGGCTCCCACTTTCTCTGATAAGAGTCCTGTAAAGAAATCCCATTTGTGGAGGCATATCCAACCCTTCTCTCACCTCCCAAGTTTCTCCCTAGTGTATCAAAGGAATTTGGAGATAAAGGGACTACGAAAAAGCTTATAAATTCTTTTAAAAGTCATTATAAAAGCAGGAAGTGAACATTATAACATTAAATTGGGATTGAGATGATAACTGTTGGGAAAGGAAGTAGAGTGTATTACATTAGTACAAAGAAAGTCACTTTCAGGAATTTCTCCTCTGACCTCTTATCCTTGCACACAAGTATATCAGAGAGCACTCTGCTGGGTCATGGTGTTTCTTTTATTTTACACTTTTATCTTTTGGCTGAACTACTGAACATATTATGAGATGTTCAAGTGCTAACATTATGAACTCAAACCACATTGCATACTGATGAATATATAGAGATATATAATATGGTTACATATAGGTGTGTGCGCATATAATTCAAAGCAAAAGAAAAATTTGTGCCACACCTAGCAGTGCTCAGGGTTTACTCCTGGCTTTGCACTCAGAAGATTGGGTTACCATTTGGGATGTTGGATATTGAAACTGGGTCAACCACATGCAAGACAAATGCCGTACCTGCTGTGTTATTGCTCTGGCCCCAAAAGTCAAAATTTAATCAATGAAATTAGTGATAGGAAAACTGAGGTGGTTTTGGTCATCATACAAAAAGTTTTGTTGTAAAAAAAAAAAAAAAGCCTTATGCTGTGTCAGGAAATAAAAAAAAAAAAAGTTTCCTAAAGAGATGTTTTAGTGTTCAATATATATTCTAGGGAATATTTCATAGCGATTAAACACTGAAGTAACTTTAAACAACTTTAAGCCTAATAATAAGAAGATAAACTAAAGATTATGGATCAAAATGATAAGGAGATAAAGCACTTGTCTTTCGTGCAGTTGACTCTGGTTTGTTGCTCAGAGCCATATATGGACCCCTAAGCACCACTATGGGTGACCCCTAATCACAGAGCCAAGTGTAAACCTTGATTATTGTCAGGTGTGTACCCACACTGAAAAAGGAACAAGTTAAAGATCAAAAGATAGTGAGGGACTGGAGTGATAGGTTCTAGGAGGTATAGCACTTGACTTGCATAAGGCCTTCTTGGGATAAATCCCTGGCACTACAGATAGCTCCTTGAATTCTACTAGAAATGATTCCTAAACACAGAGCCAGGAGTAAACCCTGAGCACCAATGGGTATGACCTAAAGCTAAACCCTCCCCCCCATAAAAAAAAAAGTATTATAAGACTGATCCTTGATCTCTAAAAAAAAAGGTTTAGCATTTGTATGTTTAAAAGCAAAGGTAAATTAGCAAGCATTGCTTACAATCATTACTTATATATGTGGTGCTTGAGCACAGCTGGGTATGGTACTCCACCCACAAAAGATAAATACTTGAGGTTCCTTCAGCTGTCTTCTAGAATGCTATTTGTTGTACTATGAAATGTGAGATAACTATAGCAAGGAGTACCTCACTATTGTCTACACCAAGGATAAAAGATACAAGTGCAGAGATCCATGGTTAAGGTTTAGACCCAGCTTCTCAGTATGGAAGAACTAATGAGCAGTTCTTAAAATTGACTGGCCATTCTTGTGTTTGTACTCATTAAAAGTTTATTACTATGATAATATCTATTTTTTTCGTTGAGTTCTGACTGTAAACTAGCACTGCTTAGCCATCTCCTTACATTACTTCATTTTGTTTTTTCAGTGAAAAGGGTTTAGGGATCGCTCTCTTTAAATAGAGATGACTCTGATTAGGAAACAAGCCCAAATTCACAGAGCCACAACTCAGAGGAGGCAGAACTCAAACCTAGGACATCTGTACTCTGAAGCAAAGGTCAGAGAGTACTACATCTCACTTCAAGTATCAGTTCATTTGTGAACACTGGTAGGCAGAGATGTTCATACACCTTAACCTATGTGTTCTCTGTCTCTGTTAGTTTCTTTCTCATCTCTCTGCCACACACGTTATCTCCCCTCGCTCACATAGTAGCAAAAAAATCAGTCTGTAGGATATGTTATCATGATTTGAAAACATTCTTCAAACATTCACATTAAGAATGGAGTCAATGAAAAAACAAATTAAAAAAAAAAAAACTGGAGTCAGTCACCACCAATCTCTTCCCACAAGATGTTCACTCAGCTTGCTGTCCATCCAGACACCCAACCTGTCTGCTTTCCTATCTCAGAGGCATCATTTGAGGGAGGAACCTTCTGGTCCCAATATCAACCAGGACACTCCAGGCTGTCAGTGCCACTGCCAATCTCTACCCCCAATCTGTTCCCTCAGCCCACCACCTGTTCTGATATTGGGTCTGTCTGCCCTCCTCTTCCAAAACTGTGGATGAAAAACAATTACAGAACTACTGGAAAATAAACAAACAAAAAGCTGGGACAGTCATATTTAGAACAAATTGCATTCAACCTGAAGAAAGTACTTAGAGACAAAGATGGAAATGACTTACTGATCAGGGGAAATATAAACCAAAAAGTTTTAACTTTGATAAACATTGATGCACAAAATATAAAGTCAAAAACAAAGTATTAGAGCTTTTGCTCATAAACCTAGGAAAGCATGGATGGAAACAAGATAGTAGTGGAAAATTTCAACATGCCACTATCAACGCTAAATAGATTCAGTAGGCAGAACATTAACAAGGCCATAAGAGCCCTAAATGAGAAACTAGAAAAGCTGGCTCTATTGAGGTCTATACAGGACATTTCATTCTCAAACACCTGAATATACATTCTTCTCTAGTGCAGATGAAACATCTAGGATATACCACATTTTAGGACACAAGTCTAACTTACAAAAATTCACAAATGTAAGAATTTTTAAGTTAATATATTTATTTAATTACTATAATTACAAACATGTTTGTAGTTGGGTTTCAGTCATATAAAGTATTCCCCCATTTACCACCACCATTGCCCCCATCTGCCTCCTCCACCACCCCCCTGCCTGTCTTCAAGATAGGCATTCTATTTCTCTCACTAACTACCATTATCATGATGTTGTTGGTGCAATTATTTTTCTAATTGCACTCATCAATCTTTGTGGTAAGCTTCATCATATCATGGGCTGGTCCTCTCAAACTTCACCTCTATTGTCTCTGTTATTATTACTATACTGTGTTTTATTTTTCTTAAATCCCATAGATGAGTGAGACTATTCTGTGTCTATCTTTTTCCTTCTGACTCATTTCACTCAGCATAGTTTCCATGGCCATCAATGTATAGGAAAATTTCATGACTTCATTTTTCTTTTTTTATTTTATTATATAATTTTTATTTTGATCATATTGGCTTACATATCTTCCACAGTAGTATTTTAGGTACATATTAACATTGAATCAGGGGAAATTTTCATTACCAAATTTGTCCTTCCTCCACTCCCGTTCCCATCCTGCATCCCATTTCCCCACCCTCACCCCTGGGCTGCTAGAGTAAGTGGTCCCCTCTGTGTCTAGCTTACTACATAGTAATCATATATCTGTTTGGTCCTGGTACCCTTCCTTATTTCCCCCTCTATTTGAGAGGCAGAAGTAGATAGTTCAAGTTATGTGGCTTTGTTTGAAGAAGAGAAAAGCAATCAAGTGGGGGTAGAAATCAAATAAGCCAAAAATGTGTGTAGTCCTTCTCAAGGCTCTCAACCTCAGTTTGAGAGAGGACAGGAATAAAAGGAATTGAAATACCACAACAATACAAAAAGAAATATCAAATAAATATCCAATGAGCACTACAGCACTGAAGGCAAGCACCACATAATTGTTTCGGTCCTGAAATAGAACCATGCCAGAGCTCAAAAAGAAAGAGAAAGATAAAATAACATGAAATAAAATTGGAGACATCAACTTCAATATCTACACCAAAACAAAGAAGTTCCCAAAAATAAAAATAATAAAAAAATAAAAAAATAAATAAATATATTAAAAAAGATTATTTTGTGCCTTTTTTTTCTTTCTGCATAGGCATAGTAAATATTGGGGGCATTAGAGAGAGAATTCCCTTGGCCTAGGAGATATAGGGTTTCTCCACCCTTGAAGTATAGTGTCATGGGATTGACTGTAGACTTCTTGTCTGTTCATTTACTCTCCCCTTGTTGCTTTTGTGGTGTATGGAAGACTTCTGCTTGGTCATGGGCGATAAAATCAGACCTCTGTAACTAGAAATCTTGATAGCTGCACAGGTCAAGGAATGGAGCTTATGATGAAGTCTTTCTTTGTGGTTCTAGGAGTTCTGTTCTTCCGTGTCATGACTTCATTTTTTCTGACAGTTGCATAGTATTTCTTTTTGTTAGTTTATTTGTTTTTGTTTTTGAAGGGCCACACCTGGCTGTGCTCAGGGGTTACTCTTGGCTCTGTATTCAGAAATCGCTCCTGGCAGGCTCAGGGGACCATATGGGATGCTAGGAATTGAACCCTTGTCGGTCCCAGGTAGGCTGCATGCAAGGCAAAAGCCATACCACTGTGCTATTGTTCTGGCCCTGCTGCATGTATTCCATTTTGTAGATGTGCCACAGTTTTTTTAGTCACTCATCTGTTGTCAAACATCTGGGTTATTTCCAGATTTGGGCTATTGTAAATAGAGCTGCAATGAACATAGGCATGCAGAGGGCATTTTTGTACTGTGTCTTTGTTTTCCTAGGGTATATCCCTAGGAGTGGTATAGCTGAATCATAGGGGAACTCAATTTCCAGTTTTTTTGAGGAATCCGTGTTGTTTTCCAGAAAGGTTGGACTAGACAGCATTCCCACCTGATGATTAGTGATGTGGAACAATTTTTCATGTGCCTTTGGCCTTTTGTATTTCTTCTTTGAGAAAATGTCTGTTCATTTCTCCCCATTTTTTGATGGGGTTATATGTTGTTAAGTTCTATTAGTACTTTGTATATCTTAGATGTGAATCCCTTATCTGACTGGGTATTGGGTGAATAGATTCTCCAATTCCATCAGTGGCCGTTGTATCCTAGCCACTGTTTCCTTTGAGGTGCAGAAGCTCCTCGGTTTAATGTAATCACATTTCTTTATCTCTGTTTCCACTTGTTTGGACAGTGGTGTTTCCTCCTTGAAGATGCCTTTATTCTCAATGTCATGGAGTGTTTGACCTACATGTTCTTTTTACCTTATGGTTCCAGGTCTGATATCAAGGTCTTTAATCCATTTGGATTTGACCTTTGTGCATGGGATTAGATGGAGGTTCAAGTTTGCAAACACAGACCTCTATCTAACAAACAAAAGAATTATATCAAGCATACTATCAAACCACAATGCTCAGAGATCAAAATTGATTGTAAAAAGAAAATGTGGAGAAAAGTCTAACAAGTGGAGACTTAACAACATGTTGCTCAACAACAGCTGGTTCAAAAAGGAAATCAAGGAAGAAATAGAGATTCCTTGAGACTAATAAAGAAACAAATTACCAAAATCTATGGGACACAAAGAAATCAGTAATTATGGGGAAATTCATTGAGATGTAGACCTACATAAGGAAAAAAAGAAATAAAAAACTAAAATCAACAACCCTTAAATCAACGACATCTTAAATATCTGAAAAACCAACAACAAAGGAACCCAAACAAAAGCAGAAGAAAAGAAATAATAAAAATCAGAGCAGAAATCAACAATATAGAAACAACTAAAACAATACAAAAAATTGATAAAATCAGGAGCTGGTTTTGTTAAAAAATAAGCAAGACAAACAAATTATTGACATTATTTTATTAAGTCTTAATATATAATTAAGTCTTAATTATATATAATTAAGTTTTAATTATTAAAACTCACAAGGAAAAAAAAGAAAATGCTCAAATAAATTGGATCAGAAATAAAAGGGGAGAAATTACAACAAAACCCCCAGAAATACAGACATCATGAGAGCTAATTATGAACAACTGTACTCTGTTAAGCTAGAGAAATTAGAAGAAATATACAGATTTCTGTAAACATATAATCTCCTAATACTGAATGAGGAAGTAGAAAGCCTAATAAACAAGCAATCACAAGAAAGAAAATTGAAACAGTAATTAAGAATATCTCTGTGTTCGCTTCGGCAGCACATATACTAAAATTGGAACGATACAGAGAAGATTAGCATGGCCCCTGCGCAAGGATGACACGCAAATTCATGAAGCATTCCATATTAAAAAAAAAAAAAGAATATCTCCAAGAATAAAAGTCCAGGACCAGATGAGGTTACAGGTGAGTTTTATCAAACATTTAGGAAAGAGTTACTACCACTGATCCTTAGACTCTTCCAAAATATTAAAGAGAAGGAATCCTACCTAATACCTTGTCAAATGACTTATCTGCATCATATGATTTTTATTCTTCCTTTTACTGAAGTGATTTTTTGATGTTGATTGATTTACATCAAATTACAAGCATCCTTGTATCCCCAGGGTAAAACCCACTTGGTCATGTGATATAGTTTTTTTGATGTGTTGTTAGATTCAGTTTGCTAAGTTGGTTTTTTTTTTTAACCCTTCCCCAGTTTTATAAGATTTTATTAAGGATTTTTCCATCAGTGTTCATCAGTGAGATTTTCTGTAGTTTTGTTGTTTAGTAGGGTAGGAAGGAAGGAAGGAAGGAAGGAAGGAGGGAGGGAGGAGGGAGGGAGGAGGGAGGGAGAGAGGGAGGAAGGAAGGAAGGAAGGAAGGAAGGAAGGAAGGAAGGAAGGAAGGAAGGAAGGAAGGAAGGAAGGAAGGAAGGAAGGAAGGAAGGAAGGAAGGAAGGAAGGAAGGAAGGAAGGAAGAGAGGGAGAGAGGAAGGAAGGGAGGGAAGGAAGAGAAAGGAAAGGAGGGAGGGATATATTTTCTTTCTAGATTTGTTCCTAACTAGAGTTTCTAGAGTTTTCCTTTCTAGAAAAGCTTTGTCTCTCACCCTCTTCCACAAAATGGGATTCTTAGTGTTATCTGAACATTCTAAGGACATCTACATCCCTAAAAAAGAGCTCGGAGAGCCCAAGGTAGTGTGGCTTCAAGTGAGAGTAACACCTTCTGAAACAAAACAATATAGGTCAAAAAACAGTGCCATCAGAGCTATAGATCAAGGTTCACTTGAGGTCAACACAAGTTCAGTTATGTGAACCAAAATGTTTCCTTCTTGATTTCCTTACAGCTAGTTTTTTCTCTTTTGCAGCACAAAACTCCTAAAAGACCAACTATTTCCTAGATAGAAATTTACATTCTTAAATACAGGCACCAAATCACCCAGGAGTTTTCCTGGGTTATACAGGTGCAAAAGGGAGACTAAAATAATCTGGAATCTCAAAAATCAAACATAAACTTCATGTAGAAACCTAATCAGAGACGTAATGCAGGATGCTTTAGTCTGGATCTCATCCTTACTTACCTACCTACATGGGCACATAGCCAGGAGATTGAAGAAATTTGTTTTCATATTTTTATAAATATCTTATACTTAACTTCTCATTTATTATTTACAATAGGAATCCACTGCTTTAACTGATATCTTTATGTTTCTAATAAACAATGTTGTTCTGTGATCAAAACAGAAGTTGTTCTATTCTTGTAGAAGAAATAAAAACTAAATAAAATATTTTACACAATCTGTAACAGAGAAAAGTTGTAACCTGAGAAATGTCTTTTAGGGCATTCCCTGTGTTTGATAACTACTTCACATGAATCCAGGTGCAAGGGCACAAAATTTCAACCTCACCTGAATTCTAGTCAACATATTCCTGGAAACCAGGAAATGTTTCTTCCAGAGTTTTACTAATCATTAGTGATACTCAAGGTCAAAATTATAAAAAATATTTGGGTAGACATACGTATGCCTACCAGATATAATTTATACAACAGAGGTTTGAGAATACACAAACACACAAATGACTATCAATTAAATCTTCTGGTACCATCCTGTATGTGCCTTGTTTGATGCGTGAATTGAGTCATTACTTAACTTTTCAACTTTATATTTTTTCATGAATAAAATGTCAATAATGGTGAGTAACAAAATTCTTTGAAAGACTTGGATGGAAATTGAATAAGATACTGTAACAGAGTTCACTGTGGAGATGAATGCATTCATGCATTCACCCTCTTATTTTCTGAAGGGCAAGCAAAATACTGCAGGGCATCTTAAGTTTCCCTATGAATTGTCTTTGGATCCTTACTTCTGAGAAATTATTCCTTCCTACTGAGAAATTAACTGAAATATATGCTGCTTAGCAATCATGTTAGCAGTGTTCAACTGACCCAGATTTAATACAATGAGATTGAGGTTCTAAATCCATTTAAAACCTTTGGGGGGGGGGAGTTTTTACATTCATTCTAAAGGACATAGACATGCCATCATTCACTGTAATACTTAGCAATAGATAGCAAAATTATGAATTTAACTGAGGTGTCCAAAGACAGATGAATGGTGAAAGAGAGGTTAGGTATATACACAATTGAAAACTATGCACCTGTAAGGAAGGACAAAATTATGTAATTTGATATAATTTGATGGAACTGGAGGATATCATGTTAAGTGACTGAAGTCAGAAGAAGGATAAATATGAGTTGATCTCATAGATTTGTGGTATATAGAATAACAGGACATGAAAATACAAGGTATCCAGTGGGGGATACCTAGATTACCCTTAGCCCTACACTACATAAGTGAGGATAGGGAAGGAAAGAAATTGAGGGAACAAGTAAGAAGAGATGGATGGGAGGAAATAAGAGCAAGGGCCTCAGGCATATGGATAGTATAGAGATGTGACATTGTTAGAATCTAAGATTTAGAATTAACTGTAACATAAATGTTAAAATTAGAATACATTGTGCCTTTATAAATAACATTGCTTTGGCTTCTGTACTCTGCTTGCTTAAGGAAGTTAACTGCTGTAAACTTGGCTTTGCTGAGCCAAAGTGCAGCCATGACAGCCTGCAGTTTTAAGGTAGAAAGACTAGGCCCAGAAGAACATCCAGTTCCTAAAACCAGACTCTGGGGGTAAATACCAGGAAATACATCTATATAAGGCTAAACAGTAGCTGACAGATAGCCAGATAACAACAGCACCATGGATCTGGAGATGCCTGATCATCCCTCACTGAGCTGTCAGCTCTCCATAACCAATTGTCAGAAGCTACATTTGAACTACAACCAATCCTAGCTAAACCTTGTACTAAGGATCAATAATTTTAAAATATCAATATCCAGAGGTGGAGATCCCCTAGACTGAGCCTCATATCCCTTTTAAATTTGACATGTGAGCCATTCTTGAGGCTCTCATTTCTTAGATGTTGGACCCCAGCATGCTGGAATAAACACCCTTGCATTTACATTACTGCCTGTCTCCCTGGTGATCTTTTTGGTAGAAGATCCTGAGTTCCAGACTTAACAGTATATCAATATATCTAAACCACAGCACCAACAACACTGTAAGCAGGAAGTCCAAACTACAATAGCAAAAATTTTAAATATGACTGTAGAGGAGGCAGGCGTGGAGGCAGAGGGAACTTGGACTTGGAGACATTGGTGTAGTTAACAGTATTAGTATTAGAACATTCTCTACTGTACTTGAAAGTCTACTATGAGAAACTTGGTAAATAACTACCTTAAGTAATAATAAATTAAATAATAATGATGATGATAATAATAAATTCTAGGATCAATTTTTTTCAGCTTTAGTGAGCATTACAAAATCCAATTCAAGGTTGGTTCTTTTACTCCAGAAGGATCCTCAGACCAAAGACAATCTCTCACTTTTCTCTTTTTATTTAGAACCATTTTTCAAATGCCAACCTTCCCTCACAGCGTGGCAAAGCATATGTCCAGAATTACACTGGGCTTGCACAATTTGACTAATGTTCTTGAAATCTTAGTTGTTCCAGCTCTAAACAAGACTGCAATTCATATATTAGTATTCAGGCTGACCACAAAGAAGGAAGCAGGTGACAGTAATTCCAAAGATCACATAGCTACCTGCACCTAACTAACATATTAGGACATTGTGGAAAATGCAAGCCTCATGGCTGATGGGAACTGTTATTCATAAGGGATGATTCTCTATACCAATCAAAAAGCCATTTACTTTTATCAGAGATCTTTGAAATGCCCACTTACGATGCTAATAAAAATTATGCCTGGTAATGTTAAAGAAACTTTTTTCAGTAGTAGTCAAATTATCCAGTGGTGAGAATTACTTTACAAAGACCAACCAATGAGAAGTAAATCAATGGAAGGGCTAAGACTGGGACCTTACTATTCTTAATGAATGTACCATTCCTAAAATAGAGCCAAAGGGTGGTAAATAATTCTTGAGATGTAGCAGGCCAGAATGTTAAATTCTAAAACTGGTTTATTTTTTGTTTATATGGGAAGGTGATGAAGGCTACATGCTTTCAAATTCAGATCATTAAAGGCTTATACAAATTTTTTTTCTAACAAACTTGGTCATTAGATATCAAGTCTGAAAAAACACTGAAATGTTTTTACTCAAATAGTGACTTGAGTCACTATTAGTAGGTTTTGTTTTATCAATGTCAGTAGATGAAAACAAAAAGAACAAAAGAAAGTAGATCAAGCATCAAAGAAAGTAGACTATTACTGAGAATCTATCTATGCCTTTCCAGGTTCAGGGACATTTAGTACTGAACATGAGATTAAACAGCACAGGTAGGCCCACTTAATATAAGATATTTTTTCTTTTAGATAGATATAGTTGACCCCCCTCTCTATAGATTATTACTCTAAAATTCAACCAATGGCAGTGTCCTAGCAGTTAGTTGAATGGACAGTTGAAGACTCCAGACAGATGACCAACTATTGTGTTGGAAGAAGGCTGAAAAGGAAATTGCCAAAATTTGGTAAGGATTTTGACTCTACTACACATTCCTGCAAGTACATTTTTAAAAAAACCAGAGGGGCAGAAAAAGAAGAGGAAAAATACCACATTAGAACAATATACTAAAGATTAAAAAAGCAATAATAGAAAAGACATATAAGCCAAGGAGTTTAAGAAGTGAATATGTGAAAACACAAAAGTTATAAAAACAGAGAAAGATGAATGCTGGGCTGGAGCGATAGCACAGCGGTAGGGCTTTTGCCTTGCACACAGCTGACCTAGGATAGACCTTTGTTTGATCCCCCAGCATCCCATATGGTCCCCCGAACCAGGAGCTATTTCTGAGCACAGAGCCAAGAGTAACACCTGAGCATCACAGGCCTGGCCCAAAACCAATAAAATAAAATAAAATAAAATAAAAAAGAAAGAAAAGAATGAAAAAAAAGCAATAATAGAAAGAAACAGTCCAAATCTCTTCAGCATATAAAGATGTTGAAACTCATTTATAACATGAAAAAAGAAAATAATAATGGTAATTTTTTATGAGCTGGAAGGAGGCAAACTAAGAATTATTAATACATAGCCAGTATTCTTCGTAACATCTATTTGATTATCTTCTAGTCTTCTCTCCTTTTGGGGGGATCTCAGGCACAGAGAGATGAGTTCATCATGTTTATCTCTGGACAATCTCTCATTATTTTTCCAATATAAATTGCTCATCTCTTCCCTGATCATTATGTAAGAGACTGAGATCCACAGGTTTCTCAACTCAGTCAGGTTTGGTCAACAAGAAACAGAAAAAAATGATCAATAAAAGATTACAAAGTGGAAAAATACAGAAATATGGATACTCAAACTTCATACCTCTGTCTAGCAGCCTGTTCACAATCTCAGTGTTTAGCAAGCAATGATTATACCCTGATGTCTCTTCTTCACTCTTCAGTCCTGGGGCTATTATATTTTCTGCTGTTAGGAATCCTGGAGTACCTCTTCTATTCTTCACTTCATGCTTCCTTAATTAACTTCACCTATATTTCTGTGGACTGGTTATTAGTTGCTATTATTAAGTTCTCTTTAATAAACACCATTCCTGCCTTGATCTTAACTGAATCAGTTGTGAAGAGTCCTACAAAAATAACTAACAAAGAATTTTATTGAAACATTTTAATATAGGACACCTGAACATATTTATCCACTTATACAAAATCATTTCCATGATTCTGTAGCAGAAGCAATGTACAGAAGACACAGTAATTGCATATTGTCTCCCACTACTTTCTCTCCCATTGCTGTTGTCCATCATAACTGATCTTAGCACAGATCTAAAAGCTGTAATAGCATAGATCAGTAAATACTTGCATACTTACAGGATTAACACTGTCTGGATTCCAATGACCAGCTGAATATGTTTAAGATAAAGCTACAGGACATAATTCAAATTAGGGACTGGCAAGAAATATTTGTTGACTACAATTCTGAAAAATAAGTATTTTCACATGCATTATAAGCCATTTCTCTTCCAAGTATCATAGCTAGATCCAACCTCATGTTTTTGATCTCTGGTCCTATCCATAGTTTCTTCAGCGTTTTTAACCAACCACCTCTCTAAATAAAATGCTTTATATCCATCAATTATTATTTGCCAAGTTAATTTCCCTAGAGATCTATTGTAGCTTTTATATATGTAATTCTTTTACTGGTGTATTTCTCCTTTATTAGACTATACATTGTACAAGAGTATTGGAGCCTTACCTAAATTACAGAAAACAAAAACTATTTCTTTTTTTTTTAATTTTTATTGTGATCATAATGGCTTACATATCTTTCACAGTAGTATTTTAGGTACATATTAACATTGAATCAGGGGAATACCCATCACCAAATTTGTCCTCCCCCCATCCCAGTTTCCTTTCTGCAACCCATATACCCCACCATCACCCCCTGGGCTGCTAGAGTAGATGCTCCCCTCTTTGTCTAGCTTACTATTAGTGGTCACATATCTGTTTGGTCTGGTACCCTCTCTTGTTTCCCTGGGTCCCAGGGGTCGTACCCCTCTATTTAAGAGGCGGAGCTAGATAAATCTTGTTATGTGGTTTTGTTTGAAGGAAAGAAAAGCAATATAATGTGGGTACAAAATAAGAAAAAAAACAAAAACAGAAAACAAAAACAAAAACAATAAAAAGAAGTAAAATATGCTGAAAATGGGCGGAGACCCTCTAGAGGCTTTCAACGTCAGTTTGAGAGAGGACATGAGAAAGGTAATTGAGACACCACAACAATACAGAAAGAAATATCAAATTAAATATCTAGTGAGCACTACAGGAATAAAGACAAGCACCACACAATAGTCTTGGTTCTGAAATCAAATCATGCTGGAGTGCAAAAAGAGAAAGATAAGATAAAATAAAATGAAATGAAATAAAATAGAATTGGAGGTATCAACTTCAATATCTACACCAAAATAAAGACGTCAAAAATCGATCAATAAATAAATAAATGTGTGGAAAGATGATTATTTTGCGTTTTTTTTTCTTTTTTTCCCTGCATAGGCACATTAAGTATTGGGGCTATTATAGAGGGAATTCCCTTGGCCTAGGAGTTACAGGGTTCTCCACCCCTGAAGAATACTGTCATGGGATTAACGGTAGACTCCTTGTATGATCATTTACTCTCCCCTTGGTGCTTTCGTGGTGTATGGAATACTTCTGCTTCATCTAGAGATCTTGGTGACTGTGCAGCTCAAGGAATGGAGCTTATGATGGAGTCTTTCTTTGTGGTTCTAGCCATTCTGCTTCTTCAGTGTCATTTTAATCCATCTTCTGTAGTTGGTGGTCTTGGTCATTAAGTTGTTCCTAGGATGGAGCCTGGGATAAAGTCTTTCGTTCTGTTTCTGGAAGACCCGTTCAGTTGTGGTTGTCTCAGTCAGACCTCTGGAGTTGGAGATCTTGTTTGTTGAATAGATTGTAGACCAAAAGCTAGGCTAGAGCTTTTCATTGCTATTGTTGTTGTTGTTGTTGGTCCCCGGATGTCTACTGTCGAGTCCTGGTTGTAACAACCAGTCATCTGTTTATAGCAATCTTGGCTTTTGCTCAGGTCAAAGGGTGACATGCAAAAACTATTTCTTGAGTAAAAAAACAAAACAAAACAGTGATATATGGTCCAGAGTGATAGCACAGCATATAGGGCATTTGCCTTGCACATGGCCAACCTGGGTTTAATCTCCAACATCCCATCTGGTCCCCTTAACACCACCACCATGAGTGATTCCTGAGTACAGAGCCAGGAGTAATCCTTGAGTACCACCAGTATTGGCAATTAAAAAAAAAAAACTAAAACAATTAGTGAAAAGCCAAGAGTAGCAAAGGGTTGACAGTGGGTAAGGCACTTGTCTTGAATGTACTCTACCTGGGTTCATGCTCTGTTAGTTCAGAGATGGTCCCCTGATTACTACTAGGAGTGATCCCTGACTAGAGACAGAAGTAAGCCCTTAGCCTCACAGTATTTGGAACAAAAAGATAAGGTAAGATAAGAAAAAGAGTACCACAAAAGGTAAATAATAAGTAGAAGAATGTGAATTTCTTTACTACCATATTTATAGAGAGTGGATCATGCATGATTTCCCTTGCAGACAAAATATACTTTTCAGATCTGGCATCATGCAATGTACTCAAAGATGCTCGCCTTTTCTGAGACTGTAAATATCTCTAATGGGAAGAACTAAAGTCTGCATGTGTTTGCCTTGTTCGGCACAGCATTTGAAATAGCCCCAATGCAGATGGGAGCTTCATAAATATTATTGAAGGATGATGACGCAGAGGATTACTTAATACCTCCACGTGGAGTGGAGACAGATTTTGGGCCACAAATATATTTTTAATGTGCTGTATTTTTCAAATCACTTGAACCAAAATGATTTCAGTAAGAGACTCATCTGAAATCACAAATCAGACATATTCAGACTAACACAGTCTCAAAAGAATGCCATTTTGGGGGGCTGGAGATAGCACAGCAGTAGGGTGTTTTCCTTGCATGAAGCCGATCCAGGATAGATGGTGGTTCAAATCCCAGCATCCCATATGGTCCCCTGTGCCTGCCAGGAGCAATTTCTGAGTGCAGAGACAATAGTAACCCCTGTGTGTCAATGGGTGTGGCCCAAACACCCCTCCTAAAAAAAGTAAATGCCATTTTCAAGACTAAAACTCTACTATCCTTCTTCCCCACCCCACACAGGCCTGTACTCTAGACAGGCTTTCTACTTCCCTCATTCAGTCACATTTTGTTATATTGGTCATGGGAATGTTGCACTGGTGAAGGATATTTTTGTATGTATGTATATATATATATATGTATATATATCTATGTATATATATATATACAAAAAAAAAGAAAAAAAAGATGAGGCCTTCCAATTCTTCCCACAGGCTGTGTTCTTTACACTGACTGTATAGAAAGAGGAGGTACAGTAAATGCACCCCATATACACCTCAACCCAGACCCTTTGCCTGGTCTGTATTGTGAATTGGGGGACAAAAATAAAATAAAATAAAACTGTACTATCCTATGATAAATGGAATCCTTGTTTAAGTAACACTATAAAAGTAGAAATTAAAGACACTGAAAACCTTTCCTTGGGGAACAACAATTATCTGTGAATAATGACAGTTTGTCTTCTAAATAATTAATCAGTTTCAGGAGTACATCCGGCCTGATTCTGGAATCCAAAAATTTCAGGCAAGTACATCACTGAATGTGTCTCAGACTCTCCATTGTTATTCCTTTGGGAACTGGCTTTTATGAACATATTCCCCTGATTTCATTATTTAAAAAACTTAAGTGGGAAACTATTATCAAGATAAGATTTTGAAACTACATTTATTTCACTTAAGAAGAAAGAAGCTTTTATGGTGTCCATCAGGAGAATCCACATGGGAGCTCCACAACAGATCAGATGCCCAAAACAAATCACCACGTCAGAGCCCCACAGAATTCTGAATCCCAACCAGCAAGCATGAATAATCCTTTTAAATGGATGCTTACATATCAGAACAGGTCCTTTGTGAAATTTCTAAGTAAGGCCTCTGGTTTCTGACCGAAACAGAGATTTATTAGGAAAGAAGCATAAAGTGAAATCAAGAACTACTGGGAAATTTCCATAAGAAAGGAGGACAAATGGTTTTTGTTGACAGAATGAAGCCAGTCTTTCCTGGGCAAGTTTAGAAAGTTTCTACCCAAATAAGAAATTTAGGAAGTAGTCTCAACAACATTTCTCAGCAAAAATCTATCTGAATAACAGGGCAATTGCAAAAAAAATCTAGTTCATATCCTAGGTCACTTTCTTATAAGCTGTAGAAGACCTTGTGCAAGTCTTTTAACATCTCTGATAAGAAGTTTAAATAATGCCTGCCCAGTTAACTTACTAAATTATTCCAAAAATCAAGTAAAATCAAATCTATGAGAGTCCTTTTACAAATTACAAGTTTTATAATGGTGAAAGACATGATATTCTGATATTCTTCTCACAACTGAATAACATTTATATCTATAGTTAAGATAGATTTATGACATTTAAGATCTTAATTTCATAGTAAGGTTATATTAAGAAGTGGCCTCATATTTGCCTTGTTTATCACACTTTAATTAATTTCTTTTTTTTGGTTTTGGGGCAACAAAAAGTGGTTACTTCTGGCTCAGCACTCAGAAATCACTCCTGGCAGGTTTGGGACCATATGAGATGCTAGAGATTGAATCCAGGTTGGTAGCATGCAAGGCAAATGCCCTACCCACAATCCTATTGCTGTGGTCTCCTAATTGCTTTTTTCTTAAAATGAATAACGTAAGGAAAGTCAAATGGAGAAATTGGAATTAGACACCCTACTCTTTGCTACTAGGCAAATCTTTGATTTGTTTTATTTGGGTCACACCAGGTCTACACAGGGCTTTCTACTTGCTCTGTGCTCAGGGATCACTCGTTACAGTGCTCATATCACCACATGGGAAGTCAGAAATTAGCCAAAATTGGGGCTGGCGAGGTGGCGCTAGAGGTAAGGTGTCTGCCTTGCAAGCACTAGCCAAGGAAGGACTGCGGTTCGATCCCCTGGTGTCCCATATGGTTCCCTCAAACCAGGGGCAATTTCTGAGCACTTAGCCAGGAGTAACCCCTGAGCATCAAATGGGTGTGGCCCAAAAAAATAAAAAAAAAAGAGAAAAAAAAAAACCAACAAGAAATTAGCCAAAATCAGGGACATGCAAGGTAAGCATCCTACCCATAGTACTATCTCTCCAGCCCCATGGGGAGAAACGTTTTTGTTTTTTTTTTTTTGAGAGAAACTTTTAAACTGAGTTTGCTTCATCATCAACAGCTTAATAACAACACCTGAAGGAGACTAGTAGATCACAGGAGAATACCAAAGGTATGTGATTCCTCCCTTCTATTGGAAGAACACAGGTCAAGTTTCAAAATGCCATTATATTGCTAATTTCTAGCAAAAGAATTAGAAAATTAAATTTTTCAGTTTCATTTCTTTTGTTTTGGGCCACACACGGCGACATTCAGGGTTTACACCTGGCTCTGCACTCAAAAATCGCTCCTGGCAGGCTGGAGGACCGTATGAGATACTGGGAATCAAACTGGGGTATATGCCAGGACAGCCACGTGCAAGTCAAACACCCTACTGCAGTGCTATTGCTCTGTCCCCTTCCTTTTCTAAAGGCACCAAATATATAAATCAAAATATATAAATATTTTGAATATATTTGAATATTCTATATATTTTTGAGTATACAAATCTTTTTTTTTTTTTTTTGTGGTTTTTTGGGTCACACTTGGCAGCGCTCAGGGTTATTTCTGGCTCCAGGCTCAGAAATTGCGTCCTGGCAGGCCGGGGGGACCATATGGGAATGCCGGGATTTGAACCGATGACCTCCTGCATGAAAGGCAAACGCCTTACCTCCATGCTATCTCTCCGGCCCCGTATACAAATCTTTTAAATATATAAAATACTAAGAAATAATTGTTAATTGAGAGATCCTGTTACAGTATAATCATAAATAAATATAATAATATAATATATTATATATAAATATATAATAAATATAATATAAATATAATCATAAAGAAAAAAATAAAGCAAACAAATTAAAGACAACCAAAAATTTGACTAATTTGAGAAACTCTATGACACAAAACAAGAGACCCTAGAAGAAATGGATACATTGTTGAACTCTTATAATCTTTCTTATAATCTTTGAATCAGAATGATCTAGCCTATCTAAGCAAACCCATAACTACTGAGGAAATTAAAATGGTAATCAAAAGTCTTCCCAAAAATAAAAAGACCAGGCCCAGATGGATTCACTAATGAATTCTTTCAAACTTTTTAAGAGGAACAACTACCAATTCTTTTTGGTCTCTTTCAGGAAATTGAAGAAACAGAAACACTCTCAAATAGTTTTATGAAGCTACCATCTCCCTCATACCAAAATCTGGCAGAGATGCTTCAAGAAAGAAAACTACAGACCAATAATCCTGATGAACAGAGATTCAAAGATCCTGAACCAAATACTAGCAAATAGAATCCAACGCCTTGGGCCCGGAAAGATAGCACAGCGGCGTTTGCCTTGCAAGCAAGAGATTCCAACACCAAAGGTGGTTGGTTCGAATTCCGGTGTCCCATTATGGTCCCCCGTGCCTGCCAGAGCCTATTTCTGAGAAGACAGCCAGGAGTAACCCCTGAGCAACGCCGGGTGTGGCCCAAAAACCAAAAAAAAAAAAAAAAAAAGAATCCAACCCCTCATCAAGAAGGTCATATACCATGACCAAGTAGGTTTCATTCCAGGAATGCAAGGATGGTTTAACATACGTAAATCAATCAGCATAATACACCATATCAACAAAAGAAAAAATCAAAATCATATAATTATATCAATAGATTACAATGAAAGCATTGATAAGGTTCCCAATACTCATTCATGATAAAACCTCTCAACAAGATGGGAACAGAAGAACTTTTCTCAATATAGTCAATGTAAGTTAACTTTTCTGAATAGCTACTACCAGCCAATGGCAAATAAAATTCTCAATGGAGATAAACTACAAGTCTTATCTCTGATATCTGTAACAAATCAAGGTTGCCCCTCTCACCACTCCTATTAACATTGTACTGAAAGTATTTGCCATAGCAATTAGGCAAGAAAAAGATATCAAGAACATCTAGATAGGAAAGGAAGAAGTCAAGATCTCTTTGTTTGCAAATAGCATGCTACTTTATTTAGCAAACTCTACAGTTTTCTATTGAAAGCTTTTAGAAAGAATATATTCAAATAGAAAAGTGGCAGGCTACAAAAATCAATGGCCTTCTAATACACGAATAATGGATAGAGAAGAAATGGACATTAAAAAAGTCAATCCTAGTCACATTAGTGTCACATAAACTCAAATACCTTAAGAGTCAACTTAACTAAAAAGGTGAAGGACATATACAAAGAAAACTAAAAACCCTGTTATTTAAGAAATAAAAGAGGACACAAGGAAATGGAGACACATACCCTGCTCATGGATTGGGAGGATTAACATCATTAAAATGGCTATTCTCCCCCAAAGCATTGCACAGATTTAATGCAATTCCTCTAAGTATACCCGTGACATTCTTCAAAGATGTAGATAAACCACACTCCTGAAATTTGTTTATTTGGAATACTAAACCACTCATGAATAGATAAAGCAACCCCTAAGGAAAAAGAAGATGGGAGGCATCACTTTCCCCAACTTTAAATTTGTACTACAAGCAGAGTCATTAAAATAGCCATGGTATTGAAATAAAGACAGACCCTCAGATCAGTAAAAACAGACTTGAGTATTCAGATATGTTCCCAGACAATCAATTATCTTTGATAAAGGTGCAAGAAACACAAAATGGAGCAAAGAAACCCCTCTTCAACAAATGGGGCTGGAGTGGAGGTGCAAGCAGTAAGGCATCTATCTGCCCTGGCCCCTGAGCATCACTGGCCCAAAACAAAACAAACAAACAAAAAACAAGTGGTGTTGGGAAACTGGGTCAGCCACGCTAACACCATGAACAAAGGTCAAATCCCAAATGGATTAAAGACCTTGATATCAGACCCAGAACTATAAAGGTATATACAGACACTCCTCGCTTAATGACCCCTGAAGAAGTGGGTGTGGGCGCTGGAGGTCCCTGATCCCCACTTAGGCTGCCCCTTCATCCTCTCCAGATATTGTTCACACAACAGCATGACAAATTTCTCATCAATAAAATTTAAGGCAAAAAAAATAACACATTTGTAATTCATACTATTTGAAAAGTATTTATAAGATAGAAAGAGCTTATATAAATCAATATCAAAAGATAATCCAATTTCTTTAGTAAACAAATGCATTTTGAACATATAAAAATGTTTTAGAAAGAAGCATATGAAAATTATCTCAACATCACTAGCCAATAAAGTTATGCTTAATGAATTCAAAACTTACTGAAATAATTTATGTACAGAAATAAAGTTATTCAATAAAATGACTAAAATAGTAAAGGCAGATATCTAATACTGGTGAAGATATAAAACAACTATAACTTGCAAATAAGAGTATAAAACTAAATATTGAGTAATTAAACATTACCTCAATTAAAACTTGAATAATTTATTATAAATTATAAGAATTAAAATTTATGAGATTAGTTTATAGAATAAAACATCCATCTACTCAGTCCACAAACATTCTATTCCTAGATATTTACCCAAAAGGAATGAAAATGTCTCCACAATAAGAATGCACATGGCAGGGCTGGAGTGATAATATAGCAAGTAAGGAGCTTGCTTTGCATGTGACTGATCTGGGTTCAATTTATCCCTGGTCCTACATATGGTCTCAGAGTCCAGACAGGAAATCTCTGAACAGAGAGTCAGGTATGTTAAAAAAATGTGCACATAGCAGCAAAATTCAGATAGCTAATGACTGAATGTAACCAAATTTTTATCAACAAAATATTGAAAAAATGTGACATATTTATATATTTCTTTACTATATAGCAACAAAATATGATGTAGTACAAGTAGTCAGTAGGCCACCATAGCTACCAACACATGCAATTGATATAGATAAATTTAAAACTCTTTATTAATAAAACGACATATACATACTATATAGATTCTACTTATGTGAAGACACAAAAGCAAGTCAAAACATATATGGCAATAGAAACTAGATAAACTGTTGTCTACAGAGAATTGTAAGGAAGCTTCAAAAGGAGAACTTTTGGGAGTTCTGGAAATATTCTACTATCTTAATTGATTAAAGTATACACAGATGCATACATCTTTCAACACTCATTGAAGTCCAGAGAAATAATACAGAGGTTAAGACACCTTGGTTAAGACAAAGTTAAGATACTTCGCATCTCATTGACCCTGGTTCAAATCCCTGGAACCTGATAGAATTCCCTGAACACAGCCAGAGGTCACTCCTGACAACAAAGTCAGCAATAGACCTTAAACACTGCTGGATACTTAAAGTTTATAGAAAATAATCCATTTCTCTGTATGATTGCCCCATAAATGATTAAATAATACCAGGATCAAATAACCACACAAAACCAGAAGATTCTTCAGAACAATTGGTCAATTCTCTTCAAATCACTGTCAGGGTAGGACCATATACAAAGGACAGAGCACTTACTTTGCATGTGGCCAACAGTTTGATCACCTTATGTGGTTCCCCAAGCTCCATGAGGAATGATATCTAAACACCAAGCCAGGAGTAATCCCTGAGCACCACTGATTGTGTGACTGCTTAAGGGAGTTAACCACCAGATGACAATAAAAAGTCTTAGAATGCCACACTGGGCAAACTACCCTTAACAGGACCTTTGAAGGTTACTCAAAGGGAATTTGTTCATTTTTAATTAAATAAAAATCTATTTACAAAGTTGGGTATTGTTATCAATGAAGAAAAAATAAGTTAGAGGACAGTAGATACTTTCAAATCCCTTTAATATTACCAAAAAGACAACTCTATTACATATATATATACATATATATACATAGTATGTATACATAGAAGAAATCTAATAGGAAAAATATTTTTCCTTAAATATAAGAAACTCAGGGAGAGGGATATGAGTATTTTCTTTATTCTAACTTCTTACCATTTACATGTACTGCTTCAAAATTTACACATGTTGCTTGAAAATATTAGAGTCTGAAATGGGTTCATGTATAAGACAAAATTTTAAAGATAGTAGCAATGGTGAACTAAAGAAATAGTACAATAGGTACTATCTGTTGTATTTGCCATGTTTACATGCAGACAATCTGAGTTCAATCTATCCTCCACACTCAATATGCCCTCCCAAAACCAACCAGAAGTTATCTCTGAGTACAGAGCTAAAACTAAGCCCTGAGTAGCACTTGATGTGGCCCAAAAACCAAGGGTAAAAATAGCAGTGAGTTGGACATTGAGGAAGAAACTTAAACTGTTTGATCACCAAATAAGTGAATCTCCCATCAGACACCAGTAAGCAAATATCATTTTATTCTCACAACAAACCTCTAATATGTCATCCTTGTTTCACAGCCCTAATAAGTGTGCATATAGTATTTAACATATTAACATCAAAACCCATGTTCTTTCTACCTCATTTACTGCACATAGTTTTGTTAGTAAACATTTGCAAAGTATTTCATTTACACCAGGCAATATTTCAAATGATCTACATGAATCACAGTTATACCTAAAATAATCCACATAAAGAATATACTATTATATTCCTCATTCTAAAGATTAGTAAACTGAAGCCCAGGGATAAAAAAATGTCTCCTAAGTCTCCATGACTAATCAGTGACTAAATCAAGAATCAAGTTCCTCTGATTCTTCATGCCCCTGCCTAGTTCCCTCTACCATATCTCCAAGTTCCCATGTTTCAACAAGTCCCTAGTATTGTAGCACAACATGAGTGACAGCTACAAATGGAGGGAACATGGACCTCAGAGATCTAGCATAAAGTTTCACCAGAAACTTCTTGCTTACCTGTCCAAGGCAGTGCTGGTAGGCATACTCCTTCCAAACCCGCGGACTCCCATCTGACGGAAATATGGAATGCAAGAGAGGTTGGCGGCAATAATGGCCAGGGAATCAGAAGGGCTCACGAAGAAGCCATTTTGGCCAAGGATCATATAACGGTCCTGTGGAGAGGAATGCGTGAAAATGGTCAGAGAGAGACATCTGCTACTCACAGTTCATTCCTATGATCATCTCCATTCACTTCACTGCATTCTATAGATAACCCACCTAAAAAAAATTCCGAGAAGCTATCAAGGGCACAAAAATCTTTCCCTTATGATTTGAATATTATAATCCCAAGACACTGGCAAAAGGAAAGTGTCCTACCAGTTGAATTGTGCGTAATTATCTCACAATATACTTAATTCTGACCTTCCCCCCAATTAAAATAGAAAGCAGGGGCTATTGCTGAAATACCTGGATCTTTAACATGGTGCCTTGAACAAAATAAAGATGAGCTTCATCAATCATGTTCCTCTCTTTTATTTGTTTGCTTTTTTATGTTTGGTTTTGGGGCTACACCTAGTTGTTCTCAGGGCTTAGATCTGGTTCTGCAGTTAAGAATCAATCCTGAAGGTGCTCAGAGACTATATTGAATGCCAAAGATAAAACTCTGGTCATCCTCATACAAGTCAAATGCCTTCCGTGCTCTATTATCACTACAGCCTGTTTTTGTTCTTGAATCACTCAGCTTTGTTCAGGGTTTACTCTTGGCTCTGTGACCAGGGGTCACTCCTGAATTATTTGTAACTTTCTTAAATGAGATAACATCTTTCTAGTAGGATAGTAAACTAGTAATAAATAAAATTTGTGATTATGTAATTGTAGTACTCAGCCACTAAACATTTATAAGTGGCTGTAGAGACAAAGCTGTTACATGCTATCCATAAAATGTTCATCAATTCTCGGGCCCGGGCGGTGGCGCTAAAGGTAAGGTGCCTGCCTTGCCTGCGCTAGCCTTGGACGGACCGCGGTTCGATCCCCCGGTGTCCCATATGGTCCCCCAAGCCAGGAGCAACTTCTGAGCACATAGCCAGGAGTAACCCCTGAGCGTTACCGGGTGTGGCCCAAAAACCAAAAAAAAAAAAAAAATGTTCATCAATTCTCTAGTTTTTAATGTTTGCCTCACCTTATGATAAGCGAGGTTCTAGGTATTTTTCCAAAAGGATTTTATTTTGCTGCATGACTGATTACCACAAGGCAATATTTTCATAACAGAAAAAAAATTGTCTGCTAACTTATTTCATTTTGCCTTAACAAATTAACCATCTTCACCAAACTTTTATTGTATTTAACCAGCTGCCTGTTTAGTTTTATTTCTCCATTGTATTTCTCTATTTCTCCATTCTCTATTTCACACTGTCAAATAATATTTATCCATTAAATATTTAATATTAAAATCAATATAGAATAAAAGAGTTGGAAAGCAAATGTTTGAGTAAAATTCACAAGAAAAATCAGTCCTTTTCACACTGCATTGGTATGAATGCTGTGTTAAAATAAATCTAAACTCATTAATAATTGTATTTAAGAATCTAGAATTTTTTCCTTTGCATTTTGTTATGCTTATATTTTTTATATTTTCATTTACTTTTGTCATTCATGTCTTTTATTTATTACATTTAATGATGTCCTTTTGACTTCCATCCTATAGCAGAAGTTCCTTGAAGACAATCAATAATGCAGGAAAGATATATGTAGATAACATGTTTACTGCAGAAAGATAGAAATGAGTCTTATAAATGTTGACCACCAGGCAGAAAAGATTCCTTCTTACCCCATCAGCATCAAATGCAGCTCCAAATCCATACTCTCCACCTTTCATAGCTTCCAGAAGGGTTGTTGCATATGTCAAGTTTGGGTCAGGACACTGCCCTCCAAAATCTTCCAAGGGAACACAATTGATTGCAGAATTAGCTGGGGCTCCCAGCTCATCACACAGGACTTTTCTCACATATGGTCCCATAACTAGAAAAAATACACAGTAATACTAAATATTTACAGAAAACTCAAAGGGTATTTCAGGCTGGTTAGAACAAGAGAATTATTTTAATAACAGGATAGGAGATGATAAATTCCATAAGTTGTTTCAGGACAACACATAATAATACTTTTTGAGTATTATTTGTTGGACATTTCCTATGTTCAGGTACTGTTTTAACACATAAAACATATTCCAATAATCAAATTTTATTAAATTATTTTTTGGGGGTTTTTTTTGGCCACACCCATTTGATGCTCAGGGGTTACTCCTGGCTCAGAAATTGCCCCTGGCTTGGGCAGACTATACGAGATGCCCGGGAATCGAACTGAGGTCCTTCCTTGGCTAGCACTTGCAAGGCAGACACCTTACCGTATTTTCCGGCATATAAGACAACTTTTGAAACAAAAAAAATGTCAACCGAAAATCGGGGGTCGTCTTATACGCCGAGTATATCCCGAAAAATGTTTCAATATGCCGCTAAACGAAAATTGTCTGAATATTGCCACAAAACGAATTTTCCAACTCGATCCTGCACCAATCACTGCAAGGCTACTCGGACCGCCTCTCTAACTCAGCCAATCCAAGCAGGCTTTTTATGCATGCAAATTAGACAATGTTCTGGACCCGAATCTACACTGTAAAAAGCCTGCTCAGATTGGCCAGAGTCAGAGAGGAAGTCTATTACAGTATAACCTTTGAACCTTTGCTTGTTGTGATTGGCTCGCTGTGGTACATACAGTTGCAAAACAGGAACATTCTGTCTGATAAAGCGAATATAGGCCTAAACCTATGTTTTAACTGCAAAATTAGGGGTCGTCTTATACGCCGGCAAATACGGTACCTCTAGAGCCACCTCACCAGCCCCTCATTAAATTATTCTATAAAGGGGCCGGAGAGGTGGCGCTAGACGTAAGGTGTCTGCCTTGTAAGCGATAGCCAAGGAAGGACCGCAGTTCTATCCTCCAATGTCCCATATGTTCCCCCCAAGCCAGGGGTGATTTCTGAGCTCTTAGCCAGGAGAAACCCCTGAGCATCAAATGGGTGTGGCCAAAAAAACAAAAACAAAAATAATTATTCTATAAAACTGTTCTACAATGTTGTCAGAAAGAAATTAATTGCTCTAAAACATAAGTTGTTGCTTTTTATGTATTAAAAGCTTTAGTTAAATATATGCAAAAGCACTAAAAGGCTCTGCTATTATTTTTTGTTCCTGCAATCATTTCAATTGTGCAAAGTGTGTAAACAACATAAGCATCTAAAACTAACCATATTTACAAAATAAATGTTAGGGAGCCATGTTTTTCAGTTCAACACACATGTATAAGAACTGGAGAGATAGTACAGTGAGTAATGCCCCTGCTTTGCACATAGATAAGCTGAGTTTGATCCCCAAATTATACACGATCCCCTAGGCACCATTGAGGAGTAATTTATGAGTGTAGGGCCAGGAGTTAGGCCCAAACACAACCAGATATATCCCAGTAAGCAATACAACATAACACAAAACAAAACAATAAACCCGCACATTTATGGAATACCTTCCAATAACATTTGTTCCTATGCTAGAAATGAAGGAGATTTTTACAAATCACTGTTCCTGCATTACTGATCTCAATCTTGTATAGAATAAATCACATCTATAGAATTATCAAAACAATTTTGTCCAATATATACTTATGAAATAATTAAACAAAAGTAAATTAAAGCCCTTGGAAGAACTTAGAGACATAATAAATATTTTTTCAAGGGAGGACATCTTTCAAATGTAAAGAACAATATAAATAAGGGATCAGAAAGTGGGATGGAATATAGCATATAATTGGAAGCATCATATATTCCTGTTGGCTGAAATATAAAGTTTTCTACCTATTTTTCATTAATATAGCACAGAGTTGATCTTGCTTGCCCAACACCCGTTTTTCCCTTATACCAGTAGAAACATTTTGGCTTTCCTTTGGAAAACAAATCCCTTTCCTATTTTATTTCATGGTGGTTCTGTTGTAAACTTTATCCAAGATGTGGGGGTAATTTAGATCAATCCAATCAGTATCCTCCATCCTAAATCAAAGTGACTAATTTCTAGATCTGGCCAAATAATACAAGCAGGACAATGAGAAGTAAGTTCTATTTGAAAAGAGAAGCTAATTTTTTTTAGAATGAGAGACACTAAGACAATGATGGAGGGAAATCAATGCTCTGCTGGGGAGAGTGATGTAATGCTTTATACATTAAATTCTATCATTGGTAGTATTGTAAATTTAAAAATCATGGTAGCTAAATGAAAATGTTTTTAAGGGAGGGAGAGAGGGAGAGAGAGACTGAGGCTAGAGAGATAGTACAAAGGCCAGAGAGATAGTTCAGTGGGTGGGGCTCTTGCCTTGCAGACTAGAGTTCAATCTCTGGCATCCCACATGGTCCTCGGATCCCACCAGAAAAGATACCAGAGTGAAGAGTCAGGACTAACCTCTGAGCACCACTGGATGTGATGAAACAAAAACAAAAATATAAAAAGAGAGAGAGAGAGAGAGAGAGAGGGAGGGAGGAAGAAACTTTGAGAGTATTTCAAATGTCTGAACATACACAGCTGTATGAGTATCAATAAGTCTAACTTTCAGCAGAATCTCCAAAGCCCAATGTAAGTCTTGGTTGCCTTAAATATTCTTGTCTCGGGGCCAGAGTAGTGGCACAGTGGTAGAGGGTTTGACTTGCAGGAGGCTGACCTAGGATGGACAGCGGTTCAATCCCCTAGCGTCGCATATGGTCCCCCAAGCCAGGAGCTATTTCTGAGCACATAGGCAGGAGTAAACCCTGAGCATCACCAGGTGTGGCCCAAAATCGAAACCAAACCAAAGGAAAATAAAACACAAAATTCTTGGCTACCAGTTGGTAGATGACCAGGTGCTTACCTCCATGCATTGCATCAATCCGTATCTTCAGTTGCCCGGGCCCAGTCAACAAACTCTTGATGGCATTAAAGTCAAAGATGTTCTTAAGGAGGTTGAGATAGATATCCACAGAATCCACTATCTCTACTGTAGATAAGAAGACAATTAGAAACATCAGTAATCATATCCATGAAGATAATCCATATTTCAGAGGCATCAAAAGAACCACTGTCCTAATGGCATGTAACTTCAATCACAATTCCCTCATAACTCCATTCATTACATGGGAAATAAAACATTCATTTGTAGAAAAAAATAAAAATTTAAGCACAATCAAGATGCCATAAACATATCAGGTGATCAATGCTTATAAATAATACCAAAGAATCTATTGTAAATGAAAAAAATCAACCACAAAAATAAAGCTACTAAGGTGAAATGATGTTTTATTAACCTACACCTATCTTTTTTTAAAACACATACACATTCGTGTTAAGAGGCATCTTAGTAGCATCTGGAGCAATAGTACAGAATGTAGGCATTTGTCTTGCATGCAGCTGACTAGGTTCAATCCCTGGCAACACATACAATCTCTCGCGTCCCACCAGAAGTGATCCCTGAACACAGAGCCAGGAGTAAGACCTGAAAACTATGGGTGTGATAGAAGAAAGAAAGAAAAGAAAAGAAAAGAAAGAAAGAAAGAAAGAAAAAGAAAGAAAGAAGAAGAAAGAGAAAGAAGAAAGAAAGAAGAGAAAGAAAGAAAGAAAGAAAGAAAGAAAAGAAAGAAAGAAAGAAAGAAAGAAAAGAAAGAGAAAGAGAAAAGAAAGAAAGAAAGAAAGAAAGAAAGAAAGAGAGAGAGAGAGAAAGAGAAGAGAGAAAGAAAGAAAAGAAAGAAAGAAAGAAAGAAAGAAAGAAAGAGAAAGAAAGAAAGAAAGAAAAAGAAAGAAAGAAAGAAAGAAAGAAAGAGAAAGAAAAGAAGAAAGAAAGAAAGAAAAAAAGAAAGAAAGAGAGAGAAGAAAGAAAGAAAGAAAGAGAGAGAGAAAGAAAGAGAGAGAGAAAGAGAGAGAGAAAAAAGAAAGAAGAAGAAAGAAAAGAAAGAAAAAGAAAGAAAAGAAAGAAAAAGAAAGAAGAGAGAAAGAAAGAAAGAAAGAAGAAAGAGAAAGAAGAAAGAAAGAAAGAAAGAAAGAAAGAAAGAGGAGAGAAGAAAGAAAGAAAGAAAGAGAGAGAGAGAAAGAGAGAAGAGAAGAAAAAAAGAAAGAAAGAAAGAAAGAAGAAAAAAGAAGAAAGAAAGAAAGAAAGAAAGAAGAAAGAAAGAAAGAAAGAAAGAAGAAAGAAAGAAAGAAAGAAAGAAGAAGAAAGAAAGAAAAGAAAGAAAGAAAGAAAGAAGAAAGAAAGAAAGAAAGAAAAGAAAGAAAAAGAAAGAAAGAAAGAAAGAAAGAAAGAAAGAAGGAAGGAAGGAAAGAAGGAAAGAAGGAGGAAGGAAAGAAGGGAGAAAGAAAGAGAGGAAGGAAGGAAAGAAGAGAGGAAGGAAGGAAAGAAGAGAGGAAGGAAGGAAGGAAGGATGGAAGGAAGGAAGGAAGGAAGGAAGGAAGGAAGGAAGGAAGGAAGGAAGGAAGGAAGGAAGGAAGGAAGGAAGGAAGGAAGGAAGGATCTTGGCGTACCACTTGTCTTCTGTGGAAACTGATCAAAAATAACTTAGCTGGTACGAAACAAAAATGAGTACTTTTAACAGTAAGTCCTAGTTACGAAATACTATTTTGTCCACCAGATCAGGTATCAAAATTGGCACAAAGAACCCATTCCTGAATTTAGGTGGTCTTATGTATGTGCAACTAGTACCAATGAAATAATTCAGGGTAAATGCCAGAAATCATCATTGAAAACAAATGTTCTGCCGTGTTTGGAACCAATTAATGAGCAAAACTTAAAAGTCTTTTCCATTTACTTGACAGATATATACATATAAATTCAGAATACACTCACTTTGCAAACTTAGCCATTCATATATAATCAATCATCAGCAATAGTCTTCATAGCAATAATGAATAACTGCCTCTAAGCCAGAATTTTAATTCAGAAGCCTGCTCTCTAAATATGTAAAGTTTAAAATTTATATACATTGTTTATCCACTTTTTCAAATAGACTGAATTTTAAAAAATATATTGGAATTGTGAAATACTTAACCCTCACTTAACATATTACTAATAAGCCTCTAAAAAAAAAAGGAAGGAGCTAAAGTTATAATTCCGTGAAAATAGAAAATTTACATCAAATAGTTCAGACATCTGACCAAATGCCAAGGGCTAATTTGTTTTCAATTAACTCAAGCTTTGCTCAACAGTTAAAATGGTAAGAGCACAGCATATAAATTATCTTTAACATTAATATCCACATTCTTAAAAGCTAAGAAATCCTTCTGCCTTCTTCTTCATATCTATTGCATTTTGTTGTTGTTGTTTTTGGGCCACACCCAGTGGAGCTCAGGGATTACTCCTGGCTCTGTGGTCAGAAATCACTCCTGGCAGGCTTGTGGGATCATACAGGATGCTGGGGATAGAACCCGGGTCCATCCTGTATCAGCAGCGTACAAGGCAAATGCCCTACCACTGTGCTATCACTTTGGCTGGCTCCTCTATTGCATTTTAGAAAACTTTTCAGACTATCACTGAGACAATATGGATCTAAATCTGAGCTTGCCAAAGGCATGGGTCTCTTAGACAATTAGACACGTTGTGGAGATACTAGAACTAAAAATGAATTTATTAAAAAACAAATGATATAAATCAAAAGTAACTTCTTCCTAATGGTAGACCCAATTTTTATCATTTTTATTTTCAGTTTTTACAAACTAGTAATCAAGAATATTTAAGATATTTTAAATATGATCTTTCATTTCAGTTGTCAAACATCTATGTATATGTACTTCCAACCAGTAATTAAAGCTGTGCCATGTTTCATAAGTATCAATTGGCTTTCAATTAATTTCTGATAAATAGCTAAGCAAACAATTGCCTCAAAATTTTTCAAGAGAAATATAGGATATGGTCTCAACACTGTCAACCCTGAACAGCCCAACTTTTCTCTATCCCTAAAATGCCATGTGGTCATAAACCATGTTCTTCATCTATTTTTAGCTACCTTAAATTTCATGTCTCATACACAATCTCTACTTGCTCTGTTCATTTTCTTTTTTACATTTTTTTTTGGTTTTTGGGGCCACACCCATTTGATGCTCAGGGGTTACTCCTGGCTAAGTGCTCAGAAATTGCCCCTGGCTTGGGGGGTCATATGGGACGCCAGGGGATCGAACCGCGGTCCTTCCTTGGCTAGCGCTTGCAAGGCAGACACCTTACCTCTAGCGCCACCTCGCCGGCCCCCTCTATTCGTTTTCTAAGTCACTAAGCAACTTCACAACCCTTAATAGTGTAGATCCCTAGTAACTTGTGACACTAGGATTTGAACTTACAACCCTGCAATTGCTGTGCAGGTTCTTTCAGCGCAGTCTTTCACATTCCAGGCCAAGGAATCACAAAATGTGGGACTGTCCCTATTTCTCATCACAAGAGACTATGGGGAGGTTGAACTCACATCACAAATTTTCAACCATTTTTATAAATCCATTTAGTCTACTGAATTACTTGCAAACTATTATGTGCTTAGTATAGGGCAAATGATGAATTTTCATACACTGAATCAAGTTCAACTACATGATTCATGTTTGAAAAAGAAACATCAAATTTCTAAGGGAAATTTGCAAGCCACTTTCTTGACTTAACAGAAATATTCATGCCAGCCTCTTTAACTTCATTGATTAGAAAAATATAGGCACATTATGACAATTTCACTGCTTATTTTTGGAATGCTGTCAGAATCAGTCCTGAAATTTGCCTGTGCTGAATATGTCATAAGATGGAGAAGGCAGTTTTAGAAAGTTAGCAGTTCTAACTTCTCTGCTGCTCTCATCTCTCCTCTGTTCCACATTTAGATGCCATGAAATTAACAAGAGTCACTTTGGACATACAATGTTCATAGGTTCCATAGAAACCAGAGCACCCCCATAGAGTAAGGGATTCTACTTCTTCAAATATAGCATATTACCTCTAAATGGTTTAAATTTGTTCTCTAGGTCAAATTCTTGCCTTCCTAGTCTAGATAGGTCTATTCGAAGATCTGGGCAGATGGCATATTCTTCAATTGTTTTGCTGATCTGATAGATTTTGTCTGAGACAGCATCTGGAGCAGGACCTAAAATTTGAAAATAAAGTGATATCAAAAGTCAATCTTCTTATAGGGTCTAATACTTCAATCAAACAACTGTTAGTTACCTCCTCCTCCACCACCAATCAGGAGAAAGATTCATTTATTCTCTAAACAATGGACAAGAATTTGCCTTGTTATTTTGTTTTGTTTTTGTTTTGTTTTTTTTTTTGGGCCATACCCGGTAATACTTAGGGATTACTTAGAAATCGCTCCTGGCTTGGGAGACCAGAAGGGACACTGGGGGATCAAACCATGGTCCGTCCTAGATTAGTGCATGCAAGGCAAACGCCCTACCACTTGAGCCACTGCTCCGGCTCCAGTCTTGGTATTTTTTTTATGCTGCATTCATGCACTATAGAGGAAATTTGATCAGTTTCACCAGCTAAATGTAGGCTAATAACCCATATGCTTGTTTGTTTTACCCACTTCTAAGCAATGATACATCATCTCTAAAAATAGTATCACACCTGTCAGGGAGTCCTGATTATGCAATCAGTTTTATTCAGGATATGAGACACTTACAGGATATATATTTGAAAGAAGTATGGGTTTAATAGAATAAATTGTTTTTCCTACACACATTTTCAAAAAAAACTCCCAAGTTATTTTTTTTTTTTTGTTTTTGTATGTTTTGTTGTGTTGGGGTTTGGGCCACACCCAACTGTGTTCAGTGATCACCGCTGTCATGGCTCAGGGGAGTGTATGTGATGCCAGGTATTGAGACTGGATTGCATGCAAGGCAAGTACTTTAGTCACTGTACTGTCTGTCTGACTCCATTCCCAAATTCTTCAAATGAAATTTATATAAAGGCATTTAATCTATTTCATCACAAAACCAGGTTGTTAACTGTAGCCAACTTAAGTAAATTAAAGACAGATTCAATACTAGTCCTCCCTTAGTGTTTCTTTTCTTTTTAATTTATACATCATAAATGCAAAACTGTTTAAAGTTTTGTCAAAAGTTTGAGCTTCAAATAAATAAGTAAATTTTTTTATTTTTTTATTTTTTTGGTTTTTGGGCCACACCCGGTGACGCTCAGGGGTTACTCCTGGCTATGCGCTCAGAAGTCGCTCCTGGCTTGGGGGGCCATATGGGACACCAGGGGATCAAACCGCGGTCCATCCAAGGCTAGTGCAGGCAAGGCAGGCACCTTACCTCTAGCGCCACCGCCCAGCCCCTAAATAAGTAAATTTAAAGGTCTACAATGTCCATGATTCAGAGAGATAGTTCAGCAGATAGGCTGCTAGCTTTGCACATAGCCATCCTGGGTTCACATCTCTGGCATTCCATATGGTTCGAATTTCTTGAACAAAAGTCAGGAGTAACCCTTTAGCACTACCAAGTATGACCCCAAAAGCAATTAGTTAATTAAAATGTAAATAATGGATATATGATTTCATGTTTGAATCTCACTCACCAACTATATCGCAACTTTGTTTAAAACAGAAAGATTTCTTGATATCTTTTATATCTAACCTTTATATCTACACTCACTGTTCAGAACACCATTAACAAATCACATATGACTACCGAACACCCCGAAGTGAGGCTACTCTTATTAATATAATACAACTATAAAACTCTTCAAATCACATTTTGAACTGTCCTAGAAAAATGTAACAGATCATATTCAAAAACTATAGTAGTGTGATAATTTTTTTGGCCATATTAACGAAAAATTTACTCTTCATTTAACCTATTTTTTACCATATTTATTCAGCTCCTAAACTTTTTGAAAATAAGTAATAAGTCATATATTTCTATCATGGTATGCTGAGAATATACCACCCTTACTATTGCCCCATAAATATTCATTTAACACACAAAAATATAGCACACAATACTTCAAATTGTATACATTAAAATTTTGCAGCTATTTAGTAAATCAATTACCTTTAATAAATCTGTTGATAGAAAGTAACAGCATAATCAATTCCAGTAGATATAAGGGCACCCATAGAATTTACCCTCAAATTCCTTTAAGTAGTGTGAAGATCACAGAGAAAAATATATCCCTCTTCTCTTTACCATCATTTATCCTTTCTACATTAAAAAATATTTATCTTGCTTAGTTTTATTTTGTTTTTTTTTGCTTGCCAGATTAGAGAATGCATGAATAGCCCCCTCTCAAAGTGCCACTTTGAGTTGTGCTTTATTTACTCCTAACGTTTTATGTGTGTTGGGAAGGAAACCTAGCAATGCTCAGAAGTTATTCCTGGCTCTGTGTGCAAAAAGCACTCCTGGTAGTGGTCAGGGGACAATATGGGGTGCTGGTAATTGAACTTGGGTCAGCTCGATGTAAGGCAAATGCCCTATCCACTGTACTATTGCTCCTGCACCTATGTCTAATATTTTTTTAAAAGATCTCACTCTGAACTTTAATGCCAATGAAAACTATTTTAAAAAGTAAAATAAGATCTAGCACACTAGAGAATATTCTATGATGTCATATAACTATCCATATTGATGGCCTCCAAGTTCATCAGCAATCTCTAAATTTCTGACATCCACTACTATAATGACTTTGGTCATTTTCATCAATAAAAAAATAAGAGTTTTTTTCCTACTTTTCTGTGTGAGACAGTTGAAAATGATCCCTGCAAACATTATCTCCTCAGAGCTCCTAAGCAAGGTAGGCCCTCTCCATCCTCAAAGGATGGAGCTGATTCCTGCCATGTACTTGGGTACTAAGGAGACGTTATAAAAGCCAGCTGCTTCCTCCCTGCTTGGTTTCCTGTTTTTCTGTGTGAGACAGTTGAGAAAGATCCTAGCAAACATAATCTCCTCAGGGCTTCTAAGCAAGATAGGCCCTCTTAGCCCATGAAGTGTGGAGCTGATTCCTGCCATGTATGAGGGCAGTGGTCAGCAACCAGCAGCTCGAGAGCCACACATGGCTCTTTACACTTTTAATTTGGCTCTTCTGTGTGCCAGGCGGCCACTCCAGGAGTCGAGACTCTGCTCCTAGCCTCTGTCAGTGCACACCCTGTGTGGCTCTCAAAATAAATTTCAATAGTGGTTTTGGCGAGATTTGGCTCAGTTGAAAAAAAGGTTGCCAACCACTGTACTAGGGCACTGAGGAGACATTATAAAAGCTGGCTGCTCCCTCCCTGCTTGGTTTCTTGCTTTCCTGTGTGAGACAGCCAAGAAAGTTCCCAGTGAATGTAATTTCCTCAGGGCTCCTAAGCAAGATAGGCCCTCTCCGCCCATGAGGGTAGAACTGATTCCTGCCATGTACTTGGGTACTAAGGAGACGTTATAAAAGTCGGCTGCTCCCTCCCTAATTGGTTTCCTGCTTTCCTGTGTGAGACAGTTTAGAAAGATCCCAGTGAACATATTCTCTTCAGGGCTCCCAAGCAAGATAGGCCCTCTCCACCCACGAAGGGTGGAACCAGAAGAGCATGGCCACTCTGCTTCACTTCGCAGCTTCTCGCAGCTTCTAGTCCATAGTAAAAATTCACAATACAAGCGTGTCAATGAGGAAACAACGCAGGCCAACACCATGCATAGGGAATGAAGATGGCAGCTCTGATGACATGAAAAGTGCCAACCTCCTTCTTAGCCTCTCAGATAAGGATTTCAGAAAAGAAATATAGAGGATGTTCATAGAACTCAAAGAAAGCATAGGTCGAGCTGAACAGACTACAAAGATAGAAATCAGGAAACTCCAAACTGAAATAAAAGGACTGAAAAACTCAGTAGATGAAATGAAAACTTCAATGGAAAGCCACTCTAACAGAGTAACAGCAGCTGAGGACAGAATCAGTGAACTAGAAGATGAAATGCAGAACTCCATACAACAGAAGAGATTGAAAAGGAACCTTAAAGCAAATGATCAGGCATTCTTATAAACTATTAAACCTCTTGATACTATGTCATATGTTTCATGATAGTTTTCCTCATCCTGGAACATTGCCATCATCTGCTTTCACTGCTACCATGCTAGAGTCCCATGAATTTCTAAAGGTAGCCACAAAATCATACTAATTGGCTCCCACTAATTATGAGAACTTAACTTCACATTGGTACTCAAAACTTCTTTATAATCCTTAACAAAATTTTAGTGTACCTATTACCAAACATCTCCATTTACCCAGTCCCTTTTCTATTCTTGCTCCATTATCTTGGTAGTAACTTTCTTCTTACACTTTTGAACAAAATTATTATTTCCCAAAATTTCCATTCTGCATCCCTTCAGTTGCTTCTAGCCATATCTTTTTTATCCATATGTTCTACCTCCTTCTTGGAACTAAATTCTAAATGAATTTTACAGTTACCAATTGTGACTAAGTTTTGTTAAATTTTATTCTTCAACTTTATCAGGCTGTAATGGGACTTAAGTAAATTTATACACACAATAAGTATTGTTCTCTAAACATTAAAAAATAAGTATTTCTTATTATGGATTCCATTCCTACTCTGGCATCCTTAAAAATTTCTTAAAATAGCATTATTCTCTAAATGTATTTTAAAATTAATATCAGTACATATGTATTCCATTTCCATGGATATATTTATTAATTCTATTGATATAGCCTTCTAAATAATTCCATCAGATGATTGTGTATGATACACACTGAAAGAAATGACATGCCTATAAATGTCAAATGAAGGCTATCATACTAAAACTTAGTTTACTTTGAATAGAAAAAAAACAACTGAATCTCTTTGTGCCATAGCAATGCTAGTTTTATTAGTTATTCCAATACATAAAAGCAAATAATTAAAAGTAAGAAAGACAGGGCCAGAATGATAGCACAGGGAGGGGAAGGTGTTTGCCTTGCATGCAGCCAATTGGGTTTGATTCCCAGCATCCCATATGGTCCCTCGAGCCTGCCAGGAATAATTTCTGAGTTCAGATTAAGGAGTAAACCTCAAGTATCCACCAAGTGTGCCCCCCAAGAAAGTAAGAAAAAAGTAAAAAATAAAATAATGGCTACCGATATTCCCCAGGTATCCTAGTCCAGGCTGATACCTTTTTGGCACTCTCAGGAAGGAGGTTAGGAAGAACAGATTCTCTTTTCTGCATGAACTACAGCAGCCCAACATGACCCCCTATGCCTTCTTACAGAAATGACTCAGCTCCATGACTTCTTTTTATCAAATTCCTAAGGAACCAAATTTGTTTTAGATATATAAATCCTGAGCAACATACAACCCCTCAATATTTTATATTTTATCATATTGTCAGCCCAATAGTATCACAGAAAATCTTGTGGGAAATTTACATATCAAGCTGAGTGGGAGATTGGGGGACCTGGTGAAGGGAAGGTTACACTGGTGCTGAATTGATGTTTGAATATATAATGCCTGAAAAATTGAGACTTCCCAACCTCCATAATTAGATGAATCTATTCCTTTTAATAAAACTCGTTAAATATGCTGATTGCCATTGAATGCCATTGCAGGTGGCTGCTATCTGATTATCAGCTGTGAATTTGGGGACCAAACACACCCAGAAACTTTCTGTAGAAGCTACATGATCAAAGGTGAGCTGGCACCGCCCAAGGAGGGTGGAGCAAGAAAAGCCCAGCTACCCTGCTTCACTCCGCAGTGGCACACATCTTCTAGTCAATTAACCCAGGCACAAAATGCAAAAAACATCACACTTCAGGAGTGACAATGGGCAACACAGGCCAAAGCAATACATAGAAAGGAAGATGGCAGCTCTAATGATCCAAAAAGTGCCAACCACCTCTTTAACCTCTCAGATAAGGAGTTTAGAGAAAAAAAAGTATGGAAAATGTTCAAGAACTCAAAGAAAGCATGGATCAAGCTGAACGAATGAGAAATATTAACAAAGATATGAAAATAGAAATCAGAAAACTCTAAACTGAAATAACAGGACTGAAATATGTAGTAGCCAAAATAAAAAGTTCACTGAAAAGCCTCTCCAACAGATTAACAGCAGCTAAGGACCAAATCAGTGAGCTGGAAGATGAAGTACCTAACAATTCCATCGAACAAAAGTCAATGGAAAAGAACCTTAAAACAAATGACCAGATAATAAAATAAAAAACTCAAAGAATGTGAACAGACGAAAATAGAAGTCTTTGATAAACTCAAGAGAAACAACATAAGAATCACTGGAGTCACAGAGACCCAAGAAGATAATCCCCAGGAAGAATCAATAATCAAGGACATCATTGCAGAGAAACTTCCAAAGCTAAAGACAGCAAGCAACCAAATCCTACAAGCCCAAAGAGTACCAGCTAAAAGAGACCTGAAGAAAAGCACCCAAGACACATACTAGTCGCAATGATGAATCCCACAGATAAGAATAGAATACTGAAAGTAGCAGATCAAAAAGGAAAATTACATTCAAAGGAGCATCCTTACAATTTACAGAAGACCTGTCACAAGAAACCCTCAAGGCTAGAAGGCAGTGGTGGGATATAATGATAAAACTCAATGAAATGAATGCTTTGCCTAAAATAATGCACCCTGACAGACTCACTTTCAGGTTTGAAGGAATTATACATAGCTTCATGGATAAACAACAACTCAGAAACTTTACAGACTCAAAACCAGTCTGAAAAGAAAAACTGAATGGTCTATTTTAGGACAAGAAGACAAAAAGACACAGTAAACTTCTACACAAAGACGACACTAAATTCTATGATAATTATCTCTCTCAATGTCAATGTGATAAATGCACCAGTTAAGAGTCATAGAGCTGGGGCCGGGCGGTGGCGCTGGAGGTAAGGTGCCTGCCTTGCCTGCGCTAGCCTAGGACGGACCGCGGTTCGATCCCCCGGTGTCCCATATGGTCCCCCAAGAAGCCAGGAGCAACTTCTGAGCTCATAGCCAGGAGTAACCCCTGAGCGGCACAGGGTGTGGCCCAAAAACCAAAAAAAAAAAAAAAAAAAAAAAGAGTCATAGAGTTAAGATGTTTAGAGATTCTGAAAATGCAAGCAATCTGAACAAGAAATTGGAAATGCGGAAATAGGTTTTGTCTAGTTGCATATATAATCTTTGCTCTTTTTAAGCTCTGTGAGCTCTAAAATATATTTTTGGGTTACTTCAGTGTGTTTGACAAGACAGCTTGATATTTCTATCAAACAAATGACTTTCATATTGCAACAATCTTTGTAAGAACCACTCAAATAAAATTCTCTTTAAAAGGCCACAAAAAAAAAAGAGTCATAGAGTGGCAAGTGGAACAGAAAGCTGAATCCAACTTTCTGCTGTCTAAAAGAAGCATATCTGAACAGTCAAAACAAACAGACTCAAAATAAAATATTGAAGGACAATCATCAAGTAAAAAACTCCTTGAAAAAAGTTGGAATGGCCATATTAAGATCAGATGACACAAACTATATTTTAATAAATATATTTATTTAAGCACCATGGTTACAAGCATGTTTGTAGTTGGGTTCTAGTTATATAAAATGTTATAAGGAACATATATGAGTATGTTGTAATAATTAAGGAATATATACAACAGGAAAAATATAACACTCCTAAACATATATGCAGCCAATGAGGATCAGCAAAATATCTCAAACTATTGTTGACGAATCTAAAAGAAGACATCAATAGCAACACAATAAGTGGGAGACTTCAACACAACCGTGTCACCCCTTGATAAGTCAATCAAGCTGAAACTCAACAAGAATATGCTAGCTCTAAAAGGATAACTTGAAGAAAGTGTACTAATATATATATATATATATATATATATATATATATATATATATATATATATATATTCCCAGAAAACTGAAAACACAATCTTCTTCAATGCAAATGGATCATTCTGCAGGATAGATGACATCCTGGCCCATAAAACATAACTCCATAAAAATCAAGAGGAAACAAATTGTATAAACAACTTTCTCACATCACAATTCACTGAAATTAGAAGTGAACTACAAAGGGACACAGAAAAAAACTTTAACACCTATTGAACAAGCAGGTGTTCAGAGATTAAATCAAAAAGGAAATTAAAACAGTCCTGGAAACAAAAACAAATGAAGTCACAAAATAAAAGAATTTGTGAGACACAGCAAAAACAGTACTAAACAGGAAAATGTATAGATTTGCAAGCACACATCAGGAACAAAGAAGGGGCCTGCATAAATAAATTAATGATACAGCTTATAAAATTAGAAAATAATCAACAAAAGGAACAAAATAAGTAGGCAGAAGTAAATAACAAAGCTTAGAGCAGAAATAAAGTGAAAATTCAAAAAAGAAACGGAAAAATCAACAAAAGCAAAAGGTGGTTTCTTAAAAAAAATTAACAATCTTGATAAAAATACTATCAAAACTGACAAAGAAATGGAGAAAGAGAAACTTATTAAACAGGATTAGAAATGAAAGAGGTAGATCACTACAGATAATACAGAGATTCCAGGGGTTAGCAGAGACTAAGAAACTATGCCACATAATATGAGAACCTAGAAAAATGAATAAATCCTTGGACTCTTAAAATCTTCCATGGTTGATTCAGGATGATCTATCTTATCTAAAAAGACCCATATTATTGATAAAATTAAAATGGTAATACAAAGTCTTCCCAAGACACTTTAAAAAAAAAACTTGATTTAAGAAATAAAAGAGGACATAAGGAAATGGAGACACATACCCTGCTCATAAATTGGGAGAATTCACATCATTAAAATGGCAATACTTTCCAAAGAATTGTACAGATTTAAGTATATCCATGACATTCTTTAAAGAAGTGGATCAAACACTCCTGAAATTCAATTGGAACAATAAACACCCAGGAATACATAAAGCAACCGTAAGTAAAAAAAAAAAAAGAAAGAAAGAAAGAAAAGAAAAGATGGAAGGCAACTTTCCCCAACTTTAAAGTGTACTACAAAGCAATAGTCATTAAAACAGCATGGTGTTGCTATAAAGAAAGACTTCAAGATCAGTAAAATAGACTTGAGTACTCAGTACTCAGAATGTTTCTCAGACATAAAACCAATTATCCTTTGATAAAGGGACGAGAAACATAAAATGGAGTAAGAAAAACCTCTTCAACTTCAACAAGTGGTGTAAGGAAAACTGGTCAGCCACATGTAAAAATGTGTACTCAGACCTCAATCTAACACCATGCAAAAAGGTCAAATCAAAATAGATTAAAGACCTTTATACCAGACACGTAACCATAGTTATATAGAAGAACACATAAGTAAAACACTCCATGATATTGAGACTAAAGGCATCTTGAAGGAAGAAGCAGCACTCTCCAAACTAGTGGAAGTAGATATAAACAGATAGAACTATATTAATCTGAGAAGTTTTTGTACCTCAAAAGAAATAGTAACTAGGATAAAAAGGCCATCCACAGAATGGGAGAAAATATTCACAATAACCATTAGATAAGGGATTAATATCTAAAATATACAATGTACTGGCAGAACTTAATAATAACAATCATTTAACATCAAAAAATAAGGAGAAAAAATGAACAGATAATTCCTTAAAGAATAAATAAAAATGGCCAAAAGACACAAGATAAAATGCTCCACATCACTAATCATTAGGGAGATGCAAATCAAAATACCAAATGAGGTACCATCTCATGCCACAGACAGTGGCTCCCATCACAAAGAATAAGAGCAATCAGTGCTGGCTGGGACGTGGGGAGAAAGGAACTCTCATTCACAGCTGGTGGGAATGCTGTCTAGTCCAGCCTTTATGAAAACAATGTGGAGATTCCTCAAAAACCTGAGCTCCCATATGATTCACCCATGCCACTCATAGGGATATACCCTGGAAACACAAAAACACTATACAAAAAGGCCTATAGATAGTGTTATATACAATAGCCAAAATCTGGATACAACCAGATGCCTGACAACAAATGAGTGGCAAAAGAAACTGTGGTACATACAATGCAATACTTTGCAGTCATCAAGAAAAATGAAGTTATGAAAATTTCCTATACATGGATGGACATGGAAACTGTTATGCTGAGTGAAATAAGTGAGAAGGAGAGAGAAAGACACAGAATAGTCTTACTCACTCATGGGATTTAAGAAAAATAAAAGAGATTATTGTATTACTACTCAGAGACAATAGAGATGAGAAATGGAAAGACAGGCCTGTGATATAAAGCTTTACCACAAAGAATGTGAATTTAGTTAGAGAAATAGCTACACTAACAACTATCATGACAATGGTAATGAGTAAGAGAAATAGAATACAGGCAAGAGGTGGAAAACAGGGTAACTGGGGGCATTGGTGGTGGGAATATTGTACTGGTAAACAGGGGTGTCCTTTTTTATAACTGAAACCCAAGTACAAACATGTGTAATCATGGTTTTAAATAAATATATTAATTTTAAAAAAACTTTTTAATTCTTTTTAATTATGCTTCTTCAAAAATCAGAACTAATAGAAGAACCTCATTAGACCTTACTAAAATGTTTCGTATCTGTGATATGAAATAAGTGATTGCTGACAAAGAAATGATAAGAGAAAAGAAATCATGATCTATGAGTTATTATTCTGAACTACATACCTCCATTGGCAACATTAAACTTCACTCCAAACTCTCCCCCTGGTCCTCCAGGGCAGTGGCTGGCTGTTAGGATGATTCCTCCTGCTGCTTTGATCTTTCTGATAATGCAGGAAACAGCTGGTGTGGACAAGATGCCATTCTGTCCAATAATTAGTCGTCCAATCTAAATCAGCCATGAAAAAATATCATCTCAATCTCGATGCATGGTATCAATGGCATTTCAACAGGCTCATACTATATATTTAATCAGTTTATCAAAGAAACTAGCTAGGTTATATATAGGTCAAGGGTCCTGGGGATAATGTGTAGAATTTGGTATTGTTTCTTCTGCCCAATATCTCCAGTATTATAAGGCATCTATATCTAGTGGTCAATTATTTACCTGTCATTTGGATCTGTCTCACCAGTTTGCAGCAGTTTGATATATCTGCTTTATATGACCAAGGGGTTAGTTTGAACTATACAACATCTCAGTTCCCAGCTCAAAAACTCTGGATAAGGGGCCAGAACGGTGGCACAACCATAAGGCTTCTTCCTTGCCTGCACTAGCCTAGGACAGACCGTGGTTCTATCCCCGGGCATTCCATATGGTCTCCCAAGCCAAGAGCGATTTCTGAGCGCATAGCCAGGAGTAACCCCTGAGCATCATCAGGTGTGGCCCCAAAAAGAAAAACAAACAACAAAGAAAAAAAAACAACCTCTGAATAAGAACATGCTAGTCACACAAACACACACACACACACACACACACACACACACACACACACACATACTTCTTGATATTACCTGGTCTTTCTGCCTCCGTATAACAGTTGGTATCCTAACTACAATCTTGTCATCAGTAGCTATATTTCAACTGTACTAGAAACTTCACCTTACTCAACAGGAATTCTAGTTGTGCTACCAAGTGACTCTGTGCCAGAATTATTGGGAAAAATACCCATTCATACTTGGTAGAGCTCTATAGGTGATCCATAGGTGGAATCAGACCATGAAATAAACTTGTTAAAAAGAAATTAACAGGGGGCCGGAGAGATAGCACAGTGGCATTTGCCTTGCAAGCAGCCGTCCCAGGACCAAAGGTGGTTGGTTCAAATCTCGGCGTCCCATATGGTCCCCCGTGCCTGCCAGGAGCTATTTCTAAGCAGATAGTCAGGAGTAACCCCTGAGCACAGCCGGCTGTGGCCCCCCCCCCCCAAAAAAAAAAAAAGAAAGAAAGAAAGAAAAAGAAAGAAATTAACAGGGGCCGGAGCAGTGGCGCAGGGATAAGGCCTTGCACGTGTCTGACCTAGGACAGACCACGGTTCAATCCCCTGGCGTCCCATATTGTCCCCTAAGCCAGGAGCAATTTCTGAGCGCATAGCCAGGAGTAACCCCTGAGCGTAACAGGGTGTGCTCCCCCAAAAGAAACTAATAACAACTGGAGAGATAGCACAGGGATTAATGTGTTTGTCTTGCACAAGGCCAATGGTAGTTCAATTCCTTGCACCATATATGGTTCCCTGAATCCACCAGGAGTGGCCCCTGAGAGTCCAGGCATTGCTAAGTGGAGAAGGGAAGGAACGCAGGCAGGCAGGCAGGAAGGTAGGAAGGAAGGAAGGAAGGAAGGAAGGAAGGAAGGAAGGAAGGAAGGAAGGAAGGAAGGAAGGAAGGAAGGAAGGAAGGAAGGAAGGAAGGAAGGAAGGAAGGAAGGAAGGGGAAGGGAGGAAGGAGGGAGGGAGAAAGGGTGAAAAGGAGGATGGGAGAAAGGGAGGAAGGGAGGCAGAAGAGAGGGAGGCAGAGAGGAAGGAAGGAAAAGGAGGAGGGAAGAATGGAAGGAAGAAGGGAAAGAGGGAGGGAAGGAGGGAGAAGGGAAAGAAGAGAAGGAGGGAAGAAGGGAAGGAGGAAAGGAAGGAGGGAGGAAGGGAGGAGGAGAAAGAAAGGAAGGAAAGCTCCTCATAGATGATATTTTATATGCTGTTTGAAAAATGATACCCAACAGTATCCGATACAATGGTTCTAAAATATAGCTACCAATGAGGAAGAATCACTTATGATCCCTATAAAATTCCCTGGACTCAGACGACACCCCAAACTAATTCTATTGAATTTGGGATGTAGGGCTCAGTCATTTGTCTTTAGGTCTTCATAAGTGAGTTTAATGTCCTCAATGACTTTAGCGCCAGTTTCACAAGCATGATCTACAAGCTTAATAGACAGCAGGGTATTAGGGCCCATTCAAAGCTGACTGAATATGAACCAGTATTCAATGGGCTAGAAAGATAGTACAGGGGTTAAAGAACATATCTTACATATTCATGTACAAAGTTTGATCCCCAGCACCATGTGGTCCTCTGGAACATCACAGGGTGCAGTGCTGGAAAGTTTGAGCATGGCTGGTGTTGTCCTGGAGCACCCATCTTTAGCATCACCAGAATTGTCCTGAAAATTCCAGTGTCACATCTTTGGGACCTAATCACTGGCAGCCAAGAATCACTGAAAATGGTCTCAGGAACTATTTGAGGAAATAGTTTAGAATATATTGAGGAAAAATTTACCTCCAAGAAATTCTTTTAAAGAACTGATATCTTAATGTGACCCTCTTTCCTACTTCTAAATATATGTTTCCTTGGCTAAAAGGAAAAGTAGTCTTCCTAAGAAAGCTTTTATAAGCTCAAAAGGCATAAATATTAAATTATTAACATTAAGTTCTATCTTAAAATTTACAACACTAGATCCAAAAACTATCCTATAAAGAAATGTCAAATAGACTAAAATAACAAACTTCTATTGGAAAAGCAGGAATTGTAAGATCAATACACAACAGTTTCTCCAAAAAGGAGCATGATAGTGTGTCTCTCACACTGTCTCTAGGATAGCTAATGAAAAACACACTGAACACTATTTTCTATTTTCACCCCGACTGGTAAAAGTAAAAAATCCTCTTTGTCTTTCTTATAGTTAATAGAAATATGTACTGAAGCAGGTCTTTCATAAAAGCAAAGTGACATGACATAAAGTTTTCAAAAGCAGGGATACCACTGTACATGGAATTCATTTGTACAGGAAATTCAAGAAATAAGGATGCAGCCAAGAAGCCATTCTAGTATCTAACTTCACAGAAGTTATCCTAGACACCAATGGAAGCAGTGTTGGAAGTTGATCATTGGCCAACTGTGACAATCAGAGAAGATCCAGAAAAGCATAAAAGCAAACACAAGAATTCAAAAAGTAAGGCACTATCCTCAGAGTATATCTTTTCAGAGGATCCCTATTATGAATGAGTAATAGTAAATTACAAGTTATATACATATAAGGAAGGAAATGAGTATGGTTCTGTGATAGAAAATAATTTATTTCAAGCTGGAGTGATAGCACAGCAGGTCAGGTCTTGCCTTGCACATGACTGACCTTGGTTTGATCCCCTGCATCCTATATGGTTCCCCATATAGGACTAATTCCAGAACACCACCAGGTAAGGCTCATAAACAAAAAAGAATGAGTTTTAATTTTAATAGTAGCAATAATAACACTAATAAAAGCTAAGGGAATTTGATTTGATTCTATTATGGAAACACAACATTGAAGATTTTAAGCAGTGGAAGTGTGATCTAATTATTATTACATTTTAGAAGATCATGGGCAGAACAGTACACAAAGATCTTCTTGTTTCTAGGGACAATCTAGAAAACAGCTCACTCTTGCTTCTCAGCCTAACATATACCCCGTTTTACAGCAGATGATAAACTAATGTGAGAATGGGAACAGAAAGAAGGTGTGGTCCTTTTGGCTAAGGCTGTTAAAAAAGCAAATATGTTTTCTTGTGCACCATTTTCACCTGCCACAGAAACAACACAGGGACTACAGGGTTACTAGATGTCAGTCACAAGATAGAAAATTTCTACATAGCCCCTCTCATATAGGGAAGTATTCACCCACCAAGAATATCCACATAGTTTGTCCCATGAGTGATAATTTCCTACTCCTTATATGCTATAAAAATTACCTATATTTCAGATTCATTTGATACAATTGTATGTGGTTGTTGTATTTAGCAAATGTACTCTATACCTAAGTAATAGAGCAGTAAAATATACATAGTTTTCAGTTAAATAAAAAAAAACACATAACACAAAAATAACCCTTGTGTCATTACAACAACATGAAATGATGTGTTCTTTGGGACTAGCACTTAGAGAGAAGAAAAAACATAAATATATATATATATGAATCATGTTTTATCTTATTAATAATACATGTTTTTAAAAAGGTAAAACTAATTAAACTATTTAAATAAAACTGGAAATACACTTGAATAAAATTTCAACCTGAAACATGGAGTTAAAATTGGAGGATTACAATCTACAACAAGCTAGACACAGAGGGGACCACTTATACTAGCAGCCCAACGGGCAAAAAAAAGGGGGATATGGGATGCATGCTGGGAACAGGGGTGGAGGGAGGACAACATTGGTGGTGGGAATGCCCCTGATTCAATGTCACTATATACCTAAAATATTACTGTGAAAGATTTGTAATCCACTTTGGTCAAAATAAAAATTATTTTTAAAAAAATTGGAGGATTAATAGAAAAGTAACTCTAGTCATCCAGGAAAAAATTTTTTTTGGCTTTTGAGCCACATGAGGTAATATGCAGGGGATACTTCCAGCATAATGCTCAGATGATCTCCCTGCAGTGCTCCACAAATGATGGGGTGGCCATCATATCTAAGTCTCCCATGTGATAACATGTAATCCAGTTCTTTGAATGATTCCTCTTGCCTGTTATCTAAAATTTTTAATTTTGTTGGCCTGATCATTCATCCATCAATAAAAAAAAAAGTAAGGTAGGACTGGACAGTGAATAAAAATCTAGTTCAGAAGCATTTGAGAGATGATAAGTACTAGAGAAAAGGTGGAAAAGCAAATGAGAGAAAATGTAGAAAATTACTAGAATACTTGTGTCATCTATGAATGCTCACCAAAAAGTGTGACCTCTGCAGAAGATTTTGATACCATGGAAGCACAATTATGTGTTCTGTGACTACCAGTCAATGTCATTTCCCAAACACACCTAATATTGCCCTGTAGGTTTAGGAGCAAAGTAAGCATGACAGAGGAGAGGGAGGTAACCCAGGGGCTCAGCAACTTGAACTTGCAATCACCAAAGGGGACTTGGCTCCAGCCACTTCTGACTGCCAATCAGCCAGCAGCCACGACTGACACTGAAGTCCCTATTAACGGGATCATTTTAGGGTGATCAACCAGTTACATGGGGCTAAATTTATGACAACTTGGCTACTTCTGTCATGGAAGCAATAGCATATTATTTTTACTTAAAATATACATGGATAAGAAGCACACACAGAAAGAGACTCTATGTGGATGGCTAGGGAGATCATATGAGACGCCAGGGATTGATCCAGGTCTGTCCTGGATCGGCAGAATGTAAGGCAAACTCCCTACTGCTGTGCTATCACTCTGGCCCCTTCCCTTTACTTTTAAGTCTTGTGTGTTTTCTCTCTCTTCCTTACTTTAATGCACCCTCTCTCAATCAATTCAAGGCAAAGGCCATCCATATTGACAGTATTTAAAACACAAAACATCAATTTTAAAAGTTTAAAAATAAATATTAAAATACATTAAAATATTTAAATTCAAAACCAGGAGGGTAATGGCTTTCAAGAGCTATTAATTGGCATAATAAATACATTAATACAATCTTTAAAAGTGTGTCTAAAGAAAACCATAAGACCAATTGCTTTATTTGTCTGAGTCTCAGCAGAAAATCAAGAAGGTCACAAAGTGGGAAATTGACTTACGAGATAATGTAAAGGAAAACTTCTGAAATTAAGTATGATACAAATTATGCCATTGCTTTCCCTAACACCTCTTTATTCTACCCAAACATTTAAAATTCATGTTAAAGCATCCAGTTAGTCTTTAAACTATCTATTATGTTTTCTGGGAAATAAACCCTTGATATATTACCCCCTACCAAGGCAGCAGACACTAGTGCATGGTGGCATTGCACAGGAAAGATGATATACTTGCATAGTTGGCTTTGTTTGTGTTAATATTCGAAGAGGTAACATCTGACTTTCACTCCTAAGTGAAACCTAGACCACAACTAGGGTGGTCCTAGCCATGGCCTCATGCTGCTCTTACCCCCCCTTCCCCCAAAAGCTGTAATCTACTGGCCTTACTCATCTGGTTTTGGATGGAGGAAGAAGAGCCCCACTTAGACCTGCAGCAGGATAGGAACCTGAGACATTTTCTTAGTTTCCCACTTGGAAATAAGACAAGGTGGCCCCACTTTCATAGTCTCACACACACACACACACACACACACACACACACACACACACACACACACACAGAAAAAAGGCACAGATATGACTCCCAGTTCATATACAACTTCAACATGCATCAGGGAGAGAACATAAGTAGGAGTGCCATGCAATTTGCCATTTCGAGGATATGGTTTCCTTGGTGTGGGAACCATGGCTTCCCAGTTCATGCTGACTTGACACCACCATTGTCTTCCAGCAGCTTTTTGTCCTTATCTCACCTGTATCATTGCTCCACCTCTGAAATGGCAGAGCATTTCAGTTTCCAGGAGACTTTTTCTGTTCCCCAAATATCACAGTCTAGTGTTTTAAAATAAAAAATGTATTTTATAAAGCTTTCCCATGACTATTCCATTTATTTCACCAAGCACTGTATAAAAACTTTTTTTTATGATGGTGATGACTTCATTCTTAATGCCTCCCCTCTTATTTTGTTTTTCAGAATTCTAACAATTACTCTTCATTTCCTTAGTTGGTCAAACCAAGGTTCCAGAGAGTAGAGATACATACTTTAAAACCTCAAACTAAAATCTCAGAGCAGATACATAATTTTTATCCAAATGTGTTTTCTCCAGTAACAAAACACTAATGAGAGCAGGATTGTTTGCATGTGTTGAATTATCTTAAATAAGCCATTCCCCTTTACAGTTTCCTTATAGCATAAAATAAGTTTTTTTTTGATAAAAGAAAGATAAAAAGGTCCCAAAGTAAGAAGAGAGAAAGTAAGCCTGATATCCTCAATATCCTGAACTTGCCATTTCATATCTTTGTAATTGCCAGTGAAACAGAAAAAGTGAAGGAAGCAATAAACAGAAACTTCCTTGATGGCTTGCAGAAAAGATGTTGGGCAGGACCACACAACCACCATTACATCCACTGAAAAATTACATAACAAACCAATATACACAAAAGTGAATGTCTCCTATCTTGTAGCTTAAACACACACACACACACACACACACACACACACACACACACACACACACACACGCTTCAAGCCAAGCTGCTAGAGAGCAGGGCTTTGGTCTTTCCATCCCAGATGTCTGAGAAGGGTGCCAGTCCTGAAGCATTGCTGCACGTTAGTAAGCAGATATAGCTAAGAGGACTTTCGTGAAATAAACATTGATGTGACTATAAGAATATCAAGGGAATTCTCCACTTGCACCTGAATAATCATGCAGTTCTATGCTTTCTGGCACAGAGGCCAGATTAGCAACCAAGCTCATCCTTGGTTTCCTGTCCTCTGTAGTCTTCACACACACACACACACACACACACACACACACACACACACACACACACACACACACTCAGAAGTTGGAGAGTAGAGAATCTGTTAGAACCCAATTGAAATGAATTTCACATTCAACTCTTCATATTTGAACAAGTGCAAAAATTCACACTTATTTACAAGTTTGAACCACATTCTTTTCCTCAGCAGTTCAATAATTCTCAAACTTTAATTGCATAGGTAAGGCAATCTCCTTATCTCCAGGCACAAAATTAAGGTAGTGACATTAGCATGTGTGTATTTTCTGATAATTAGGTAATTTTGTATTTAAAAATCACTGAAATTTGAGACCAAAGAGACAGTACAGAGATTAAGGTTCTTGCTTTGTATATAGCCAACTCAGATTTGAGCCCTAGCAACTTACATGATTTCCCAAACAACCCCAGGACTGACTCTTGTGTACAAAGCCAGAAAGTAGTCCAGAACGCTGCCATATCTACCTACACTCCACCCCACCCCCTAAAATGACTCAAAATAAAAATAAATAAAAACACTAAATCTTTGCCTTGAAGACTAGGTTGACTAAACCAAAATAGAGCCCTGCTTTTTGTCATTTTACCTTCATAGAAAGATCAGCCCAAGTTCAGAGTGATAGCACAGTAAGTATAACATTTTTGTGTCATATGGCTGACCTGAATCCTATGCCCAGCTTCCCAAATGAGCCCATAAGCACTGCCAGGAGTAATTCCTAAATGCAGAGCCAAGAATATCCCCTGAAAAATCACTGGATGTGTTTGAGTCTCAGCAGAAAATGCAAAAGGTCACAAATTGGGAACTTGACTTAAAATGAGATAATGTGAAAAGGAAAACTGCCTGAAATTAAATATGATACAAATTATGCCATTGCTTTCCCTAAGACCTCTTTATTCTACCTTAACATTTAAAATTCATGTTAAAGCATACAGTTAGTCTATTTTGTTTTTATATTTTGGTAGTCATTTTGTTTTCTGAGGGAAAAATCCTTGATATATTACCCCCTACCACAACAGTAGACACTAGTGTATTGTGACATTGCACAGGAAAGATGATATACTTGCATAGTTGGCTTTGTTTGTGTTAATATATGAAGAGGTAACATCTGACTTTCATTCCTAAGTGAAACCTAGACCACAAGTTGGGATGGTCCAAGCCATGGCCTCATGCTGCTCATCTCTTAACCCCAACCCAAAGGCTGTAATCTACTGTCCTTATTCATCTGGCTTTGGATGAAGGAAGGGGAACCCCACCTAAATCTGCAGCACGATAGGAACCTAACTGAGCCTCAGAGACATTTCCTTAGGCTCCCACTTGGAAATAAGACAAGGTGGCCCCACTTTCACAGTCTCACACATACTAAGAGGTTCAAATATGGCTCCCAGTTCAATTATGACTTTCTTGCCCTGTAATTATTGAATATATGTTTTTGCTAATTCAATGCTAAGTTGTAATATTTTTCTAATCATGATTTATAGGTACATATAAATATTACATGTTTTTAGGACATTCACACTAGCAGAATGCAGTTAGAAATTGTCTGGAAATTTAAAAACTACCACTGTTTACATTTCAGTGTGTCCACTTTGTGTCTGTCTCTAATTCTCTCATATTTAAATATTTTTACAACAGAAATGTTGGTGTTTCTGCCTTCAATAAATAACTCTATACTTCCCTGAAATCTATCTTGCAGTCACTGATGATCTTCCAAAACGTGATCTGTGTAACTGTAGTATTTCTATTATTTAATGATGCCAGTATTTTACTGTCCAGTATAAAACAATTTAGACCTAAAATATTACATGTGAATCAAAAACAATGCTTGAAAATTAAGTTCTCATTGTGAAATAAATAAAGCTGTATAGCATTTGTCAACATGAGAAATATTCGTAACATTCTTCATGACTACAATGTCTTCTTTTTCCCTCCAAATCTTCTCACTAAGAAGCTGCTAAAAATGGCAAGGTATGGTGAAGTGATCCAAGTTAATGCCCAGATCCTTGTTTTCACCTGGATCTCCTTTATAGACCCTCAGCTATGTATTTGACTAGTATCATAGTCTTTGGGCATGTACCAGGCTGGTCTATTCATCCCTGTTATTGCTGAGATCACTGCAGAGATCTGTCATTAAGATATATATTTGCCTAGAACAATAAGACTGAAGCTGCTTCTATTTCTTTTTATCAGTTCCTCCAGCTCCAACACAAGTTCTATTTCCTAGCCTACAAACATTGGTCACTGGAAACATTTAATTACTTCCTTTAATTACAGGTAGGCTTCAAGCAATTCTGAAATCTAGAAGTCATTCAATCCTCTTGAATATGAATTCAGTGAACAATATGGATTTGGGGGGATTGGGCTTCCTGTGCATATATGTACACATGTATGTATATATATGCTACTAGATAAACTGCCCAAATGCATAAAAGCATATCTTATTTAGCACCTTTATAGGATGATAAAATGTAAGTGCATATATACTATGTCCATATGTTTACATATGTGTGTATAGATTTAATTCATTGTTTGGGGCATCTCTATGATTTGGTTATATACATGGTGCAGAGATATTAAAGTCATATAGAGTTCATTGGGTTATATGTATATGCTATATGTATATATTGGGTTATAAACATAAGATGCAAAGAGATATTAAAGTCACGTAGAGTTCAACATAGTTATGTGCATATATTCTCCAAAATAAACATCACTCTCTCTTTATTGTTGGGTGTTTTTCTTTGAGTGAGAATCACAATTAACTAACATGCCTATAAAAGGACTTTTTGTATAAATTCTGCCAGACCAGCTGCCATCTGGTTAATAATCACTGCAGCCCATTTCCTAAGTGCTACTACCACTGTTACAACAGTCCAGTGAACTCAAGAACTCTAGCAAACATAGATTTAAAACTTAGCAAGATTAAACAGTTTACTGTTGTTTATGACCAAAAAGCCAGTTCTTCTTTATTATATGCTACATTAGTATATGTTGCTTTACATTTTGGAAATACTGTCAAAAAAATAGTATGCCTTCTACCAAACAATCAGAAGGGTTGTAGTAATGGAACCCTGAGAACCATCCAGATGAAATAGTTTAAAACATCATGACAAGCAGCTGCAATTTGTCAGCCCTCTTAGACTCAGATTAGCACAGAATCTTTTAGCCTCTGTCTCCTCTGTTCCTCTCAATCACCTCACACATGGGCCTATCCATTAGGTTTGGAAATCTTTATGAAATGAGCAGATTACTATCTGACTGTATGAGGGGTAGTGGAGCAAATGTGTGGCTGCCTGCTGTTAACAAAGCTGGAGCTTTGAGTCAGAAAGGGTCTCAGAAAGGTTTAATGGGGGGAAAGCATGATGTTGTTTCAGCTCATTCCTAGCAAGAGGTCATGTACTGACTGTGCCAACAGAGTTCTTCACATTGAATGAGAGTCTATTCCAGAGCAGCTGCTGCCACTTCAAGCACCCTGGCTGATCTTGCATGCACATGTGTTTGTATGTATGTATGTCACTAGCATTAGGAGAAGGAAGGGATGTGACTAACAATCACAACCAAACTTTAGCCAGCACCATAGAGAAATCTCAGGCATCTGAAGGAAAACATATCATTGCAACTGTGATGATTACTTCCTCCAGCACCTTCTGATCAGAAAAGTTACTGGTATTCAGGGAGCTGGTTTGTGGGACTGGAGCATATGCTTTGTTAATACCCAGATCTAATAGCCATTATGATACCTGATCACAGCTTGAGGTTGCCCTTTTACTCAAAAAAATACCTAATGAGACTCCAAGTACATATGTTCATGTCCTTAAGTCAGAGGAAATTGCTGTGACAATAAGTGTGCTCAGTGAATAATATGTTCTTTATCTCTGTCTCTGTTTCTGTCTATCTCTCTGTCAGTCTCTTTTCCCACCCCTTCACTTTTTCTAAATTCCTTTAAATAAAGCTATTTTTGCTTCACTTAAAAAAAGTGATAAAGAAAGGGGGAAGGAAAGAAACTGAGGGAGGAGTAAGAAAAGGCATATAGGAAATAACTGTGGGCAGGGGCTTTGACCTTATAAAAGGCAAGTGTCCTATCCACTGCACTATCTCTCTGACCTCTGAATAACTTAGTAAATCATGTAAAAAATTAAACAGGACTCTTGGGGGCTAGAGTAGTTATAGTGTTTGTTGCCAACCTAGGTTCAAACCATACCCATATGTTTTCCCCAAGCACACCAGGAGTGATCCCTGAGAAAGGCTTGTGCACTCCCAGGCATACCCCCCAAAAGAAGAACTCTAAATAGGAAAAATGGAAGAAAGAAAGTAAATAAACATTGTTTTGTTTGGGGGCCACCTCTGGCAATTCTTGCTCTGCACTCAAGGAACAATCCTGGTGGTACTCAGGGAACCATATGGAATGCCAGAGATCAAATCCAGGTCAGCTGTGTGCAAGACAAGTACTGTACCAGCTGTACTATTGCTCCAGCCCCTTAAATATTGTATTTGTACAAATGCCTAATAGTAGAGATTTAGAAGAAAAATTTCTATGACTATGCCAAGAAAAACATATTCTGTATGGATTAAATGTTCCTGAAAATTTACTCAACCACAAAAATAGAAAAAAATAAATAACCCTACATTAGTGTAACAACAGAAAATTAAAGATAAAAGATATTAAAGATTTTAAAATATTAAAAAGATATTTAAAAACTATGTGATGCATTTTCTTTAAAGTAAAAAATATTTTTAAAGATTTAGAAACTGTGGATTGTTAATAAGTACTGTATATATGTTAGATATCCACTTTTTCATAACTAATGAGAGTGAATTCAAAATAAATAACTTAAACTTTCCCTTGGCTATGCAAGTATAAACAATTAAGGTATATTAGCTAAATCTTGAGTGTTTGCAATTAATTTTCAAGGCGGTTGGCTAAAGAATATTGCAGCTCTTGATTTATACCTTCAAGTTGTTAATTTCAAATATAGATTCTTTTGCCTGCCTATTAATTCCAAAATACCCCTATTCAAATACTATTACATTATTGCTTTTTTTTTTTTTAAATATTTCTGTCTTCTAACATAGGAGAGGCCAGGATCCAAAACACACTGTCTAATATTGGTGGAATCAATAGCTACATTTAGATTCTTTGAAAATAGTTTCCAACTTCTTATGCTTCGGTCTATACAGACAATAGCAAATGTCCAGTAGTCATAAAGAGCTCAAGGAGAACAGATGTTTTACAGAAAAAAAACTGAGGGTATGTCTCACACATAATGTTGCTGGTGTGTATCTGTCTTTTCAATAAACATTTTGTTTTAACACAAGATTTAATAAAGAAGCTTAGTTAAAAACACCATCTGAGTCTCTGAATACATTAAACAAAGCTTAAAATAATCCACCCCAGCAACTGGGAGGGCTCAGCTGTTCTCAAAATCTCCCTCACTCCTTTACTCCACATATGCACAAAAAGAAAAGTGAGTGAGGTCTTGAGGCTAACGGTATCAATAATGAAGTAACTCAAAATGAAATGTGGTTGGACCAAGCAATTCTAAAATTTACTATTACTCCCATAGTAAAAAAAACTCAATTTAAAAATTTGATAAAGAATTTAAAGAAGAGTAAGAAAAGTTTTGGAAAATCTTTGGAGATTTCTAATGCATTGCAATCCTTCCTGTCTTAATGTCTGGGCTCATTCCAATTATATATTACATAGAAAATGCAGAGGAAACATAGTTCATCATTTTTTCACTCCAAAAGATAAGATCTGGATTTCCAAACACATTACAAGAAAGAGACTTTGTGTTGAATTACAACCTTCGTCCCTTGCTTTTCTCTTCTTCACTCCCTACTTCTCACTCATTAGTATATGCTACTCTGCTACCCTATGTTACTTGTTGTTGAGAGTCACACCAATATTTGTTCCCTAAGAGAGTTTTGGTAAATGCCAACATCAATATATCCTTATTCTTTGCAGAAGTTATTTTTTATGACCCAGGGTTGATGTATCCAAAGCCCCTGCCCTGTGTTAGCTCCTTTATGCCTTTTCTTACTCCTCCCTTAGTTTCTTTCCTTCCCCCTCTTTCTTACTTCCTTTAGCAAAAATATTAGCAAAATTACATTAACAAAACATATTCTCAGTAAGGTTCATCTGGATGCTAAAACCAAGTATTTTTATAACCCAAGTTTTCTTATACCATTGCACTTCAACTTCTAATTTTAAAAAATTTCACAAAATATTGAAAAGTTTTCAAAAGTCAGAAAGACAGCATAATGGGTAGAGTACTTGTGCACACAACAAACCTGCATAGAGCCACAAGTAAGCCCTGAGCATTGCTTGTGTATGACCCCAAAATAAACAAACACAAAAAAAGTATTTGCGTGTGTATATATGTCATTTTCATATTGAAAAATCTGGTTTTAGTTTGCCTAATACCAACTTTTAGTATTTTATAATCTACCTAGGTGTTTAACCTATAGCACAGCCAGAGTCATTCCAGAGTACAGTCTTATTATAGACCTCAGTATTGGTGGGACTCAAACCCTCCCATAGTACCACTTTAAAAAAAAGAAGAGAATCGGACATATTTTGATAAGAAGCATTGCTGGTTTTTGTTCAATATTAAAGTTAGTTTAGAACTTAAAAAATAATAGAACAAAAAAGAAGAAAGAGAGATACGCTCTTAGCAACAGGTGGGTCAACCCAGAGAGGTAAACACAAGCATTCCTTATTTCTCATTTATGTCTCATTTAGCCCTTGAACTCTTTAACAGCTTAGAATAAATTGATATGAAAAGGCTTAAACTACTAAAAAATACACAAAATATGGAAAAACAAGTAGAATTTTAAAAAATCAACATGCATTTTATAGGATTCTATGATTTAGATATTTATATATATATTTATATTCATAGGTATGATATAAACATTCATAGTTAGCTATGGCACTTTCTCTAACCTCAAAGGAGAGTTAAAATAACTCTGCAGAGGCCACAGAGAAAGCTTAGGAGATTTCAGTTCCTGGCACTGCTCAGGTCCCTTTCCCTATCACAAATGGTCTATCCCTAGAAACCCCCAAGCACCATAAGGGCACCCCTTACTGGCCTCCAGGACTACTGGATCTGAACTGGTCAAGCACAGTAGGTCAAGTATTATTGGGAGTGACCCCTAGGTCCCAGAGAACTGCTCACATAGTAATTCAAGAGTTCATAGTGGCAAAAAAGCAAAAGATAAACAAAATTCTTTTTTGCCATGTAAATGGCTGTTTCATCAAATCTTCATTCTCAAAATTGGTAGTTAAAATTTTTTTAAATATAAAGACATATTCTGTCTTTCCAACAGAAACTACAGTCAAGGTAATCAATAAATTTATTTGTAAAGAAAATGTTCACTTTATAGGAAAATGCCATCTAAAACATGTAGTTTGAAGTAGAGAATGAGAAAATCACCCTTTTGAAAAATAGCAAAGGTAAGAGTCATTCAGACTTTATAATTGGGTAAAGGTTGAAAAAGAGCTGTATGTTCACTAAGTACAAAGTTTACCCTATGGGCCATGGTCCTGGATATAGAAATCATAGTTTACGTATTAAGCCTCCAATTTGATTGCTGGCACTGAAAAATAGAAAAGTTCGTTTCAGAAGATACTTCTGGATGCTACAGAAGGGGAAAATAATGACTGATTAAAGCAATCACCACCATAACTCTGTAACGATTTCAACATCATGAGTGGTTGGACAACCAGAGACTCTGGTTCCTCACATGATATAACAAGAGCATACAGCATTGCTTATGACATATTCTAGTTAAAAAGAATAGAACCAGGGGCCAAAGTAATAGGACATGCCTTGCATGTGGCCAACTCGAGTTCAATCCCAATCATTTCATATGATCCCTGGGGCCTACCAGGATTAATTTCTGAGCACAGAGCCAGGAGTAATTCCTGAGCATAGCCAGTATGTGCACTCCCCCCCAAAAAAAAAAAAAGAAAACTAAAATCCAAACCTTTACATCCACTTTCAGTTCATAAAACAGAAAAAAAATGGGAGCAGATAAAAAAAATTCAGTGGCACAATAAAGAAGGTATCAGAACATTCCAGAAGGAGGGATGAGGCATTCTACAAGACAACTGACCTAGGCTCTTCAATGAAACTATTTCATTAAAAAAAAAATTGAAACAGTGGCCTAGAGTCAGCTCAAATGGTAGAGCACCTGCCTAGCATGTGTGAGGCCTTAACTTGGATCCCTGCCCAATACTATATGCTCCACTCACAGACTGACAGCACCACCTCACACTAAGTTGTCAGGCAGCACCACTGAACTGAGCTTCATCAGGTTCCATTGCATGACTTGGATTGATCTTATAAAATTTATTTAAGAAAAATAGTGAGGTAATTTGGAAGTTGAAAGAGACTTGAGACAAATAACCAAATGTAATATTTAATACTTTGATTATGAAAAATTAGTTCACATAAACCAGACATAAAAATATTTCAGAATAATTGAGAAAACCTGCATGTGGTTTGGGTATAAAAGCAAAGTAACAATCTTATATTTTGTTTAGAATAATGCAACCATTGGGCCAGAGAAATAGAATAGTAGGTAAGTGCTTGCTTTGCATAGTCAACCAACAGAGTTTGAGCTCTGGCACCCCATATATGGTCCCCAAACCCACCAGGAGTGATCAATAACTGCAGAGTTAGGAGTAAGAATTGAGCTGCACCATGTGTGGCCCCAAACTAAACAAACAAAATGCAACCATCAAGGATAAACTTCTTCTTATCTAGAGATCTAGACTGAAAAAGGCAGAGGAAAAATTTATCTCTTTAAATATTTCAAAATACCATTGCCAGAAATGAAGAACAAATATACAAAAATGCTAACAACCTATGGTGTGAGCCTAAGGATGATCTTAATCTATTCTCTTTTTTTACTTATAGCTTGAAAATTTCATAATTTTGCAGTAAAACTTTTGGATTCTAAATTACACAAAGAACCCATTTCAAACTTGATTTATCTTTTTTATTTATTTATTTATTTTTATTTATTATTTATATCTGTATCCTCCAGAGCCCAGTATTCTCCAGAGATTTTACAGAGAAGTGCAGTTGTTTTGTTTTATTTATTTTTTGTTTTTTTTTTTGGTTTGTTTTGTAACCATTTCCACAAGTGCTCAGGGTTTTCTAGTGACTCTATGTACAGGAATCATTCAGGCAAGAATGGTGGGTCCATATATTAGCTGAGTATCAAACTGGGTGTGATGCAAACAAGGAAAGCCCCTTACCTGTCCTACAGAAACATGATGAAGATTAAGATATGCTATATGGATCTTTATTCCTACAGTTGCTTTTTTAATTAAAAATGCTTTATGGGGTGGGGACCAAAGCAATAGCACAGTAGTAAGGTGTTTGCTTTGCATGTTGCCAAAACAAGATGAACCCCCGTTTCAAATCTGACATCCCATATGGTCCCCTGAGCCTGCCAAGAGTGACTTCTGGAGTGCAGAGCCAGGAGTAACCCCTGAGCACTGCTGGGTGTGACCCAAAATAAAAAAAAATGCTTTGTGAAACTAACTTCTTTAATAAAAAAAAAATCAAAATTTTTCAGAGGCGAAGATACAGTCCACCATTGAGATCCAATTCAAGTAAGAAAAAATAAATTGTTTTTCTACTAGATTATTCAGCCTGTTTATGAATATGCAAAAGGAAAATTTAAAAGGCTGAGGTATTTGAAATCAAAGTTCATCTTTCATCAATACCACACAGTTGGCCAAATCAGGAAGCAAAAACAATGGCTTTAAGGCCAGAGCAATAACACAGCAGCTAGGACACTAGTCTTGTATATGACTGATCCAGGCTTGATCCCTGAAATGCCATAAACCCCCATCTCCAACAAACCCCACTAGGAACGATTCCTGAACTCAGAGCCAGGAGTAAAACTTTAATGCTGCCAAGTGTGAACCCCCCCCCCAAAGTTGCAAAGGAGAATAAATATGCAATCACTGAAGACCAAGTTATCTGACCTTTTTAGACTGCCTTTCTCCTGAAACCAAGAAACCTTGTGATGGTTCACATTGTTTGGCAAAAGTCCCCAGGTAAAGAAATAAAGTGAAGTAAAGATAGGTTTTAAAAGGTCTTTGTGAAATTTTCTACAAGTCAACATTCCCTTAATAATTGACCTTGGGTAGTTCTTTCAGATTAAATTAGAAATTATGGGAGCCTGTAGTGATAGAATGAGCACTACCAGGAGTAATTCCTGAATACAGAGAAAGCAGCCAGGAGATATTGGTGGGTGTGACCCCCCAAGACAAAAAAAAATGATAAATGATGCTTCTATGTGGTTTTTAATTTGCAATTCTGCCCTTCAAAATAAATGACTAAGTTAACTTTTCTTCTAATTTAAGTCTATGTTAACAGTCTATATTCTAAAATAAATTCTACTATTAATAAAAATAAGTTTATCAGAAAAAAATAAAAATAAAGTTTATCAGAAAAGACCTATTCAAGCTAGAGAGGATAAAGAGATGTTCTGGCATCATATTGAGGAAATATGCAACATCATCATATGCCCATGCAAATCAACGACTGCCATTAATAATGGTAAGGGAATGTTTCTCTCACTCCCTAGAAACAATATGACTATGAAAGAGTGTAAAAGTTGCCACAGATATGCCAAGACTTCTTATTTTTCATCATTCCATGGGAATAGCTTCTCAATCAAGATTAAAAGACCGAGGCCGGAGAGATAGCACAGTGGTAGGGCGTTTGCCTTGCAAGCAGCCAACCCAGGATCAATGGTGATTCAAATCCCGGCATCCCATATGGTCCCCTGTGCCTGACAGGAGTGATTTCTGAGCACAGAGCCAGGAGTAACCCCTGAGTGCTGCCAGTTGTGATCCAAGAAACAAACAAACAAACAAAAAGAGTAAAAGATAATTTGTTAACTTCTCTCCAGATCCTGTGGTTTAAGCCAAAATTCATCAAGTGAGTGAGTAGCCATAGTACAAAAGTGTTGTACCTCCAGCAGCAGCATCCACTGGAGTTATAAATCACAATTCAGTACCCCAAACACCATTGGCCCCTTTCTCACAAATGCTTTTGGTTTTGTAATGCTCTTTTGACAGCTCTGAAAACTGAGCAGGCTCAATTACAGTAGACAAAGGCGAGCTATAGACAATCTTAAAGATTATTAACAATAAGAACTAAGACAATAAAAAGGAAAGAATTGGGAAGAAGAGAATTAAAATATCTAATACTGTTTATCTTCACTTGTTAAAGGGTTCCCATTTCTTTATAGGTCTGCAGAAATTTCACTTAAAGAAATGCTGCAGGGGTGGGGTGGCGTTCAATCTTTAAAACAAGACGGAAAACTACTTATTCCATTATGTTTCCCACTATTAATTCAGATTGAAATTAGTTCTGCTCCTGGTGAAGGGTGGTGTACATTCTATGACTGAAACCCAAGTCTGAAAATCTTTGTAAACACGGTGATTAAATTTAAAAATAATTAAAAAATAAAAAGAAATTGGGGCTGGAAAGATAGTGCTTTGGTAGGGCATTTGCCTTGCATGAGGCCAACCCAGGACGAACCTGGGTTCAATTCCCCAGCATCCCATATGGTCCCCCAAGCCAGAAGGGATTTCTGAGCACATAGCCAGGAGTAACCCCTGAGCGTCACCGAAACAAAAACAAAAAAAGAAAAAGAAAAAAGAAATTATCTCTGCCATTGTGGAAGTACTCAAAATACCATCAGATATAGGAGCATGGGGAAAGGGAGCTGAGGACATGCAACAATGTGCTTCCAGCATAGAAGGAAGAAAGGAGGCAGAAGGATCCAGGTCTGAAAATGTAGGTCACAAAAGAAGACTGCAGGAGCCAGATGTCAGGGAGAAAAAAAACAAGAGAAGAGGCAAGAACTGTTGTCAAATGCTCAAGGGTATCTTGGAGACTAGTTGGCAGTTTCTTTAAGAAAGACACTGCTGGGCCTGGGAGATAGTTCAAAGAGCAAGCGCACATGCTTTGCATGCTGGAGTACCACATTCAAGCACTGCTGGCAGATGACTGAGCACTGAGCCAGGAGTAGCCCTTGCGCACCACAGGGGGCGCTCCCCCCAAAGTTTAATGATAAAAAATAAAATAAAGACATGGCAAATCTTTTTTTTAGATCTTTTCTGTCTTTGTACTGTCCTCTAAATTTTAATGACAAAAATAAAATTGTAAATCTCTTTTCAGACCTTCTGTGTCTTATTTAAGCCCAAGTTAGGTGGCCTCAAACTAGTCCCCACCCCTTCCCTATCCTAATCAGTTTAATCATGAAACACTGCAGTATCACAACAAACCAATGATATAAAAACACTTTAGGTTCACACTTGCCCACTATGCCAGGAATCAACATGGGGTGGGGGGGTGCAGTTCAGAGACAACCAGCACCATGAAACATGCACCATTGTAAACGGGACAAACAAAAAGCAAATGTACTGACAGACTAGGCAAGAGTGTTTGGTGCGAAGTAAGTGAAAAGTGGTAAGAATTATTATGAAAGATGAAAAGTGCTGAAATAGCAGGTGCATGCTTGCTCTGGACAGAGTCAGAGAAGAGTTGAGGGCAGGTTTGGGATCTGCAGGGGAGGGAGAGAGAGAGAGAGACAGAGACAGACAGAGAGGGAGACAGAGAGGAAGATGGGGGGAAGAGAGTGGGAGGGAGACAGAGGGGGCAAGAGAAAGAAAAGAGAGAGGGAGGGAGGAAAGAAGGAAGGGGAGGGAGAAAGAGAGGAGGGAGAGAGAAAGAGGAGGAAGAGAAAAGAGGGGTAGAGAGAAAGAGAGGGAGGGAGAGAGGAGGGAGGGAGGGAAGGAGGGGAGGAAGGAGAGGGAGAATAGGAGGGAATGAGAGCGAGGAAAAAGGGGGGAGAGAGACAGAGACAGGGAGATGGGGGGAGAGAGAAGGAGGGAGACAGAGAAGGGGCGAGAGAGAAAACAGAGGGAGGAAAGGAGGGAGGGAAGGAGGGAGAAAGAAAGAGGGAGGGAGAGAGGGAGGGAGAGAGAAAGAAAGGGAGAGAGAGAAAGGGAGAGAAAGAGGAAAGGAGAGAGGGGAGGGAAAGAGAGGGAGGAAGAGAGGAGGGAAAGAGAAAGAGGAGAGGAAGGAGTGAGGAAGGAAAGGAAAGGAGGGAGGGAGAGAGGAAATAAGGAGAGAGAGAGAGAGAGAGAGACAGAGACAGAGAGACAGAGACAGAGAGAGAGACAGAGAGACAGAGACAGAGAGAGAGACAGAGAGAGAGAGAGAGAGAGAGAGAGAGAGAGAGAGAGAGAGAGAGAGGCGCTTGCGGGCAGGTGAGGGCAGAGGAGGAGGAGGAGGAGCGGGCACTCACCCCGTTGGCCGCGGCCATCTGCACCACGACCTCGGTGGCGGTGCGGCTGAAGTACCTGCCGTCACTGCCCACCACCATGGTGCAGCCCTGGCGGTCGCGCAGGTCGATGGACGACAGGACGCTCTGGATGAAGTTGGGCAGGTAGTTGCGCTGGCCCTCGAAGAGCGCCGTGGGCCGCCGCAGCCCCCCGCCCCCGGCGGGCCGCTGGTCCTCGTAGGGCGCCGTGGGCACCGTGAGCACCGGGATGGGGCTCCCCTCCATGGCGCCTCCCGGCCGACCTGACCGCGCGGCGGCTCCCGGGAGCCCGAGGGAATGTGCCGCCCGCCCGGAGGCCCCCCACCAGCCTGGCGGCGCGCCCGGACTCCACCTCGGGCCCGGGTCTCCTCCCTAGCCGGCCGGCGGCAGCCCGGAGCGTGGCCTCCACCTCCCGGGAAACTTCGCTCCCGCCCCGCTGGCCACGCCGGGGGTGCCCGCAGCTTCTTGCCCTCCCCTCCAGGGACTCACTTTTCGGAGTGGCCCCAACCCAGGACCCAACCCAGACCGGGCCACCAGGGCTTCTCTCCCGGGGCACACCCGCTGCTAGATAAACCAGGCTCGGGCGGTGAGTGGGAGAGTGTGGGAGCGCGAGCAGAATTGGGGTCTTCTGGAATACCAACTCCCTTTTTACTTCTCTCTCTGCCTCTCCCCACTCTCGCTTGCTCGCTCTGCTAGGGAGTGCTGCGTTCTCTTGCAGGAGGTTCTCTTTTTGAACAAGGAAGGGAGGGAGTCGGGAGGGGGGGCTGAAACCTTTGCCATCAGGGAACAGCCCCTGCCAAAAATAACCCTGGAAAGGCGAGCTGAGAATTATCATCTCCTGCCAGCGCTGAAATTGGAGTCCGGGCGCTGCGTGTGTGTGTGTGTGTGTGTGTGTGTGTGTGTGTGTGTGTGTGTGTGTGTGTGTGTGTGTGTCTGTGTGTCTGTGTGTGTGTGTCTGTGTGTCTGTGTGTGTGTGTGTCTGTGTGTCTGTGTGTGTCTGTGTGTGTGTGTGTGTCTGTGTGTCTGTGTGTCTGTGTGTGTCTGTGTGTATGTATCTGTGTGTCTCTGTGTGTGTGCAACACCACAACCATTTGTTGCCTGGAATCACATACTGTCAGGCCTTTTGAATCACATACTGCCAGGTGCTCTGGTCAAGGCCCAGCAGGAGCCCTGCACCAGACTCTCCACATTATTCCCCCAGCTCTCATCTGGCTGCACCCACTATCCATTGTCTCTTCTTGTTGCGATAGTTGCAACCAAAGTTGTACAGATACCTAGGTCATTTTTCTCCTTGTCCTTCTCCCTCTGCCAGTCCAATTCACACCTAGAAAAGGGCCTGTCCCGGTCATGTATTTGCCCACACTGCAAATAAACTGTTAGCAGGGCGAATTGCCCTTAAAAGGAGGATAAAGTCCTTTTTAATATTCTACCAGGAATTAATAGACCCTCTCATATTAAGGAAAGTCAGGGTTCCAGGATTGGTGCATGATAAGGAAATTTCATTCATATGCATCCTCGAAATGTTCCCCTTCTCTCTTCTTTCCATGAAGATTCTGCTCAAAATACAAAAGAAAGAAATATTTCATTTAAAAAATGGGAAGACTGAAGTAATAGTACAGTGGATACAAGTATAAATGCACTGGCCTTGCAAGAAGCTGACCCTTCATGAGAGGTTCCATTCCCCTCTCCCCAAATCCTTACAGTACCTGACCGACAAGAATGAGCCTTAAGCACTGCAGGCCGTGGCCCAAATCATTTTCATTTCTAATTCTGCACACTCTACCCTGTTCTTGGGGCTTCGTAATGTATTGAATAAAATCCTTGGGTTCAAATACCAGAACACTAGAGAGATGAAGGTCTGGAATTGGAAGGTGATTTGGAAAATAATTCACTCATATACGCATAGAGAGATAAAAGGATTTTCAGGGGTTCCCGACACACACACACACACACACACACACACACACACATACACACACACACACACACACACACACGTTTGCCCTTATCTAGAAAGCAGCCAGCTCCAAGTATGTCCAGAAAAGCAAGAGGGTGACTTCCATATGAGTATTTAATCTGAGGGAAAATGGCCACACCTATAGGGTGGGACCAGATGGTCTCAACACCAATCTAAGATGCTACATTCAAAGATGATTCCAACCAATGAGTAACAAGGTACATACTGAGTGAGGTAGAAACAGATCAATCTCACTAATCCCACAGTGGTACACATTAAAATATTAAAAGTTCCAAAAGATTTTACAGGAAAAAAATATCAATTAAGTATTTTAACAGAGAGCTTGCCAACCCAATCTCCCATAACCAGTCAGTTTAAGGAGAGAGGAAATTGGCTCTGTGACTGCAGCTGACATCAACCCTTCCTCTTCTATCTGTCTTCAGTAGATTCAGTAGTGACCAAATACATTTTTCTAATTTTCAGGAGCTGGACATGTCTTTATGTCCAGCTCAAAAATTCTCTGCAGCAAAGATTCTAAGAAAGGTATCACTATTTGCCTAGAGATGACTTTCAAGTCTTCTCTAAACTTATAGGAAACGGCATCACCTTAAGAATTCTTGGAATGAAACAGAACCAACTGATAAATTCTTTCTTTTCCTTGGGACTTCCTTGATCTCCTAAAGTTAACAGCTTACATTTTCATGTGGCAAAGACACTAGCTAACTCAGCTAAACCAACAATTACTCCACAAAAGGGAACATTGTTGGAGACAGGTAGACACGAGTAGTGGGATTGGCCTACAAACACTGTATGTCTGAAACCCAACTATGAAGAACTTTGTAAAGCAAAATGTTTTCAATAAAATAAATTTTAAAACAGAGAATTTGGGATTAAAAATGTAATATTATTCTATACTCTAGCCCTTTTCTTGAAAATTCACAAACTGCAATGACATTGGATGTCCACAAAAAAAAAAGAAACAAAACAAATTTATTATAGAATTTCTGACTTTTACTTGACTGTCAGGCTCTTTTCCAAAACACCTCTTATGGTAACCTCTTAAGGCTATTCAGCCAAGGAAAATGCACCTCTTAAGGATTATTCAGCCATAGCCACTACTACATAAACTCATCTGCCCAGCTTCACAGATTCATGACTAATTTCAGAAGAAATGCAAACCAAGCCTCTAAAATTCACTCATGTGTACACTGGTCATCTAGATGAAAACTCGGAAGCATCCTCAGGAGAGGTACAGGCAGAGTCCCAGCAGCCCCTCCCAGCTCCCACACCCCACAGACACAACCATAACAGCCCAACTTCACTGCTTCGCAGCTAATCTCTACAGAGATACCAACCTATGAAAATTCTAAGTATGGTCATTCTCAGGTATTCTTAGAGTGAGGATAGGCAGCCTCACTCCAACCTTCCCCCATTGTGATGCCCCAGCGGCCATACTCACAGCCTCTGCCATGTAAACTCAAGAGTACTATTCTACAGATCCTGGAAGTGCAGGATTGCATATGCAGCTCCACAGTACCTCCAAATTCCTCACTGACAGCCCACGAAAAGCATAGCAAGTTGATGGGAAAGCAGCATAGAAGCTGACTAAGCTCAATAAACAAAAACAATAACACAGAAGATTCACTAACAACAAATAGCTTAGTAAACCATCAGACAATGACTTAATGACCCCTTTATGAGATATAGCAATTTTCCTCATTCCATTAGCTACTTTGTTGTGAGTAACAATATAAAACACATTATTTTGTGTCTACTAAAGGGGCAGATTTGGGGTTATATGAGAAACTGAGGAAAATAGTGAAGGGAAAGTCATACTGGTGGTGGAATTGGGATTGGAACATTGACTGCCAGAAATAACTATTGTGAATAACTTGGTAAACTACAGTGTTTAAATAAAGTATAAAATAAATTAAAATTAAATAAAATGCTTTAAAAAGAAAAGAAGGAAGGTAATAAGGATATTCATAGCCCATGAATACCATATATGCAGGGAGTCACTTCTAGCTGAATTTTCCCATGATTCTTTTTTGCACTATTATTAATTCCTATCATGTATCTATTTAGAAAGTTGTCGTAATAAGCAAAAGGAAGCGATTAAAAATGTACATGCATTCAGTCATATTATTATTTAAAAATGACTGACATGATTTTATATGTAAATTTACCAGATTTTTTTCTGTTCTTCCACACTCTGCCACTCCTCTGAAGGGCAGAAAGACTGATGTATTTGGCCCTTGGCAGTTACATACTCCTACAGAGTTGGAGTCTCCATTGGGACACACAGGGAGTGTGTGCTAAAAGCACTCTGCTGACTCACTGACATTTAATGCAGAAGAAATGCCAAAAGTACAGGACAAGAGGCTGAAAAGTGAAGGAAAATTCTCAAGGGGCAATTCCCTAAGAGAGTTCTCATTCCTTTTTTTAAATTTGCCCAGAAAGCTTTTGGTGGTGAAGAAGGTCTGTTAGGCTTTTTTCCTAAAATATGGGTCTTCATGTAGCCTTCTGTGTCCAACAGATGAACTAAAATAGTAATTCTAACAGAACCTGATGACTGTCTACTTTTTTCACTCTAAGGCCACTGAATGAATGTCCAAGTGATGCAAAGGTGATTGTTACAGAAAATGTCTGTTCATGTCTGTGTGCTCATTTGTGTCCTCAGATCATAGTCATCAACTCCATTTGCCACTACCTTCAGTGACTTGAATAAGTGGCTTGTTCTCACAAAAGCTCAGTTTTTTCTTCTTTAAAATATGATTCCACCAACCTGAAAAGGCTAATAATGATATTTAAAAAGTGAATAATGGAAGAAAAGGAAGGAAGGAGGAGAGAAAGAAAGAAAGAAAGAAAGAAAGAAAGAAAGAAAGAAAGAAAGAAAGAAAGAAAGAAAGAAAGAAAGAAAGAAAGAAAGAAAGAAAGAAAGAAAGAAAGAAAGAAAGAAAGAAAGAAAGAAAGAAAGAAAGAAAGAAAGAAAGAAAGAAAGAAAGAAAGAAAGAAAGAAAGAAAGAAAGAAAAGAAAGAAAGAAAGAAGAAAGAAAGAAAGAAAGAAAGAAAGAAAGAAAGAAAGAAAGAAAGAAAGAAAGAAAGAAAGAAAGAAAGAAAGAAAGAAGGAAGGAAGGAAGGAAGGAAGGAAGGAAGGAAGGAAGGAAGGAAGGAAGGAAGGAAGGAAGGAAGGAAGGAAGGAAGGAAGGAAGGAAGAAGAAAAATGCTCACTGCACAATGTTGGCATATACAATAAGTGCTTAGTGTTTATTGTAATTCTCAGTTGCTTATTGTAATTTTCTTTCTATTGTAGTTATAATCATAAAAACAATATTCTATTATTATAATTATGGGCAAGATAGTATTACCATAATAATTATCAAAATAATTTTTATTCTCATAATGATTATTATTCTCTTCTGCCAGACAGATCAGATTTCAAGGTAGAAATTGACTCTGGGGGCCTGGAGAGATAGCACAGCTGCGTTTGCCGTGCAAGCAGCCAATCCAGGACCAAAGGTGGTTGGTTCGAATCCTGGTGTCCCATATGGTCCCCCATGCCTGCCAGGAGCTATTTCTAAGCAGACATCCAGGAGTAACCCCTGAACACCGCCGGGTGTGACCCAAAAACCAAAAAAGAAAAAAGAAATTGACTCTGTCTAGTTAACCTTGTTATCCCATTATTCAACATGCTATCACATGAAAATAGAAAGCCAGTGTTACTAGCATTGAAAAAAAAGTATTTCTTTTGAACTTTGAATATTTTATCAAGTGAATTAATATTTATTAAGGAGCCATAATCTGAACACAAGAAAAATATAATTTCTATTTCTTCTAGAGTTTGTGGAGATAGCCACGGATGCTAAGTCATACTGCAGTATTGTTTATAATACTTCTGAAACCACTGCAGTAGGATATGAGGAAGTAAGTGTTAAGTGTGCTTTTCTGACTTCTGCAAGCTCAGGCTCAAGTGTTAAAAAAACATCTAGAATTAACTGATTACTAACTTGTAAGACTAGAGGGGATTTTTGAAGCAAAGGTTTCCATTTTAATTCAATTTACCTAAAAAGAATAAGCTTCTATCTGCCACAGATGAAGATTCAATTTGCAGGAATCCTCCATAATATCAGAAATACCATCTGAACATTAACCAATTGTTTCAAAACCTTGGAAATAGTCATACAAAAATTATTTCTTTATAAAACATTAAAACATATCCTTTTCTGAAAGAATCCCATTTATATTTTTAAAGCATTGTGATTTACAAATTTATTTATAGTTGAGTTTTAGACATACAATTTTTCAGCACCAGTCCCATCATCAGTGGGATTAATCAACCTCCCTCCACCAATGTCCCCAGAGTCCGATCCAATGCCATCACCACCACCACGACTAGCACCACTCCACCCCAGCCTGGCATCAAAAAAGGCATGTTTTTAACTTCAGTTGTTAAAGTTTAGGTCTCATAATTTCATTGTTGTTAACTATGTGGCTTGTATATTTAGTTCTGACCTTTCATGGTTTTTTTTTTTTTTATTGAAACAATTGTGATCAACAGAATTCTTCATAGTTAAATTTGAGATATATAATGAGTCAGGGACCTTCCCACCACCAGTGTCAACCTCACTCCACCAATGGCTCCAGAGTCCATCCGATACCACCAATATTTGCCAGCCTGGCCTGCCAGTATAACAGGCCCTCTTTAAGTTTAGAGTGTGAGAGTTTAGGTCCCTTGATTCTATTATCATTAACTTTGACTTGAGTATTTAGTTCTGTCTTGTTTTTTTTCCCGCCAATGCATCCGAGACCACTTGGCCCCTGGCCTCCAGCCTTTCTTTGATTCTTTCTTCTTAGTTTTCAGAAAAATATGGGAATATATGTTAAAATAAAGTAATCCATGTGCCAAGGTTCTATGCAAAAGGTGGTAGCTCCAAATTAAAAGATAGGAGATTTAAAAATTTAATTTAAAAAAAGGGTGTGTAATGAAAATACCGTGTTGTTTTCAATATGATGGTATTTCAATAATTTTATATAGGTAGTTCATTTTCTCATGTGAGGACCTTTAAGAAACCCCAGTATCTACGTTTTTAAAAAAATTTATTTTATTGAAACTATTGTGATCTACAAAGTCCTTCATAGTTGAATTTCAGATATACAGAGAGTCAGGGCCATTCTCAACTCCAGTGTTGACCTCCCTCCACCGATGAACCCAGAGTGCATCCTGTACCACCTCCCTTTGTCCCCCTGGCCTGCCAGTATAACAGGCCCATTTAACTTTAGATTGTTAAAGTTTAGACCTCTTGATTCTATTGTTGTTGAGTTTGGCTTGATGATTTAATTCTGCCCTTATTTTTTCTCCACCAATATATCTGAGACCATTTGGCCCCTGGCCCCCAGCCTTTCTTTTTTTCATTCTTCATATTTTTATAGAAAAATGCAAAAGTATGTGGTAAAATAAAATAATTTGTGTCCCAAGGTTCTTTGAAATGGATGGGAGCCCCTATTTAAAAGATAAGAAAAATTAAAAAAAGAAAAAAAAAAGGGTGTGTGTGGCAGGTTTTTATTTATTTATTTATTTATTTTGCTGTTGTTACTTTGTTCTGTTTTGTTTTTATAGGCACAGCAAAATATGGAGGAAATAGAAAGGAAAAACCTTTGCTCTAAAAACAGGGAGATCTTACCCATAAAGCATCCTGGCATAAGAACAACTACAGACTCCAGGTATAATGTTTTCTAACCCCAAATTCTTTCTCTGTGATCCCAGTAAAAGTTCTTTGCAATCATGGTTGTTGTGGTCAGGTTTCTGTAGTTAGAGATCCTGGTTTTTGTACAGATCCTTTGTCAAAGTCAGGATGACATATAGAGCATCTTCTGGTTTCATCTCACCAATAGGTGGCAATGCAGGGAGCACTGCCTGAAAGCAAGTTGTTGCTGTTACCCAGTACTCAAGTTGTCATATGAACCCAGTCTGAGCAAGTCGATGCCAAGACAGCATTAGGACCATCCCTGATAGAAGAATGGTTCCTGGTGCTGGTATAGAAAACCATGCTGGTTTCATAGATGGGATCCAAGGTTCAGGGGTAAATGGCAAATGTCTAATCTTCTAGAGCCTAAACCAAGTCACTATGACAAGTGTTCAGGGTGTTAGGCCCCACTACAATATAAAATTTATGTATTCCTATTCCTATTAGATAAGAACTTGTTTCCACACATAAGATTTCACCATTTTAATATGCCCATGCAAAAAGTAATAATGCCACATGGTGGTACTACTGGTGCATATGGGGGTAAAATTAGCAAGCCAAAGGATCCCAATATCCTGATTCTAACATGAACTCAGAGTCAAGAGGAATTCACCATATATACTTGAGTATAAGCTGAGTTTTTCTGGCATAAAATTTGTGCCAAAAACCCTGATAGGCTTATACTTGGGTAATACAGGTTGATTCAGTGTGCACCTGCACAAAATCAAATACACAGTCTCCAGTTGCCTGTCATCTGCTGGAGGGGGTGGTGCTTCAGCTCAGTCCACAAGTTGCGGCTGAGCTGAAGAGGTAGGCGGCTGAACTGAACTGGATGCCACTGAACTATTTAACCCACAATATTCAATGACACATTTAATTAAGAAAAAAACTCATTTAAGGCAGTGAAGTCATGTAAATAAATGTTTATAAATCCTGAATCCTTATAATCAGGGGTTTGGAGTATAACGATTCAGAAATTTTAACCATTTATTTACAATGCTCTACTGTCTTAAATGGTTTATTCACTTTATTAAAGTTGCCATTGATGGGGCCCGAGTGGTGGCGCAGCAGTAGGGCACTTGCCTTGCATGCATCTAACCTAGGATCAACCAAGGGTCGATCTCCTGGTGTCCCATATAGCGCCCAAGCCAGGAGTGATTTCTGAGTGCATAGACAAGAGTAAACCCTGAGAGTGACTGGGTGTGGCCCAAAAACAAAAACAAAAACAAAAATAAAAACAAAAAGGTTGCCATTGAATACTATGGGCAAATGTGGTATGTTAAAGGCATATAGTATATCAAACAATTGTGTATTGTAAATGAAATCATGTATTTATTTATTTACTTATTGATTGATTTTTCAATTATTGTAATTGTTTTGGATATATTTTTGAAATTTACCAGTGGCTGCTACATTTTCCACCTTGGCTTATACTCGAGTCACTAAAATTTCCCAGTTTTTTAGGGTAAAATTAGGGAGGATTAGCTTATACTCGGGTCAGCTTATACTCGAGTATATACAGTATCTACTATAATTTCCTACTAAATACATTTTTTTAAAAAAAGGAAATGGGGGAAAATGCCTCTACATAAGAGGACAGACAATAAGAACTATATCTAGGGCCAGACAATAGCACAGCGGTAAGGCATTTTCCCTGCATAGGGCCAACCCTGGATGAACCCCAATTTGATTCCTGGCATCCTATATGGTCTACTAAGCCTGCCAGGACTGATTTCTGAGCACAGAGCACTGCTGGTGTGGCCCCCCCAAAAAAGAACTATATCTATTAAGGAAATACATTTAAAGAAATATTCGAAGGAAATATATATGTTCTTTTAAGTCTTTTGAAATAGTCAGGGTTGCGGGTTGTGTAAAATCTGGAGCACAGATTCAGCCTGCAACATGGCCTTGTGGAGTCTGAAAAATAGTTCCCAGGAGTCACATATCAGGAAATGTCCTTGAGCTGGAGGCTTCTCAGAAACTGAATCTGGTAGCAAAGCAAAAGTCCATAGTGAAGGGAGGTGGAAGCAAAGGGACTGCCAAGTGCAAATCAGCAGCAGTGGCGGTGGCAACTTCTTCTCAGGCTAGGAATCTGTCTTTTCACATTGGGAGCTAGTTATCAGCTGGCTGTGGTGAGTAGTTCTGTCCTTTCTTAACACCTCCAATACACCTAAGTTCCCTTGGTCCTTCTCTCCCATTACTTCACATCTATTTTTCTCTTTTCTACTTAATTTCTTTTCTTCTTCTTTATACTCCAAAACCAAGATATTCTAGACAATTCCCATTTAAAACATTGCATTCCTTCATGCAGTTATTCTAAATACCACAAATAAGTGATATCATTTTGTATTTATTCTTTTTTGGCTTACTTCATTTAACATATCTTTCAGTTCCATCCATGTTCCAATGAATTGCATGATTGCATCATTCTTTACAGCTAAATAGTATTCCATGTGTGTATACCATATCTTCACCATCCATTCATTTGTTGTGGGACATCTAGGTTGATTCCAACTCTTAGTTATTGTACTGAGTGCTGTGATTAATATGGATGTTCATATGTCCTTTTAAATGAATAATTGTCTATGCAGGTGCAATTGCTGGGTCATAAGGCAGCTTGATTCTGAGTTTACTAACAGCAGTCCATACTGTTTTCCATAGGGGTTGGACCAAAAAATATTCCCCCAGCAGTGGATTAGAGTTCCATTTTCACCACATCCCTGCCAACACAGATTGTTTCAAGTATTTTTTTATATGTGCCATCCTACTGGAGTAAGATGATATCACATTGTTGTCCTGACTTGGATTTCCCTAATGACAAGTGATGGTGACCAATTTTTGCATGTGCTTGTTGACCATCTGTTGGTCTTCCTTAGAGAAGTTACTCTTTATTTCCTATCCCCATATTTAATTTTTGGGAACTTAGGGGTAACTTTTATGAGTACTTTGTTTAGCCTAGATATTAACTTTTTATCTGATATGATGAGTGCAAATATTTTCTCCCACTCAGACAGCTGTCTTTTAGTTTTAGCCCATGTTTTGTTTTGTTTTGTTTTTGTCATACAGAAACCTTTTAATTTGATTAATTCACGTTTATTCCAATTTGATTCTATAGCCTTTGCTACAGAAGACTCCTTTGAGGTCTAGGTCTTGGAGTGCTCTGTCTATGTTTTCCACAATGTAATGTACGTTATAGGTTTCAGTCTGATCTCAAGGGCCTTGATCCACTTTGAGTCGATTTATATAATTTTAATAGCTGAGTTTTATTTTTAAATTAGACTTCAGAAATTAATTTAGATCTGCTTTTTATTTAATTTACTTTACTTGTATACTTATTTCTTTGGGGTTCACACCCAACAATAATCGTGGCTTATTCCTGGCTCTGTTCATGGATTACTCTTGGCAAGGTTCAGAGGACCATACGTGGTATTGGGGCTGGAACCTGGGTCTACAGCATGCAAGCCATGTTCCTTTCATTCTGTATTCTCTCCATCCCCCAAAAGAAAAAGAAAATGTTTTTTCCATGCTATACTATAATTATATTCCACTGGTCACATGCAACTTTAGTGTAAATAAAAACTTCTTTGGTGATTTCATGTTTGGGTTTTAAGAAGACACTGAATATATGGATAATACCCAAAAATATTTAAACATGTGTATGTATAGTCATTTTTTAAGTATAGTCATATTTAAGTACTTTTGCCTCTATATTATCAAGCTAAGTGTCAAAAGTATGCTGTACACACGTCAGTATCCTTGCCTTGTAAATAGATTTGTTAACTCTGAAGCTGGGGTAAATTTGCTTGCCTAAGCCTGATATTTTGGATGGTCGGGGCCCACCTGCTTCAAGGTGATAAACAGATATCATCTTTAGATCTCTATAACCCAGTCCAGGCCTGGCTCAGTCCTCAATCATCACTTATCAGTAACCTTTCCCAACAGTTTTCTGGACCTGAGCAATTTTGTACATCATCTTAACCTAATTTTTGGGTTCATTCCCTCAGATGCATCTATATAGAAAAGAAGTTGAAAATGAGCATAGGTAAATAGAGAAATCAAGTAGCAGTTTTGTTCTAAGCCAGGGTTTTTTGCCATTTTGTTTAAAGCAAAGTGGTGTCAGAGGTTAGGATTTCATTGGATCTCAACTATAAAGGGAAAATTCAACATGATTTCGACATTTTATTTCATGTCAATGCTTCTCCTGAAGCCATCAAGTAGTCACTTTCATTTCTTGGAAAATTTATTTTTCCAGCTTTCAGCAGGAGTTGAAATTAATCAGAAGGTTCTTACCCCAAAGCATTTCTCTTTGTGAATCTGAAAGGTCCCCCAACAAACCTGATTTAACCAGAGGCATCATTCATGAGATTAGCACAGAGATCCTAGATATCATGCTATCATTAACCCTCCCAACAGGGATCAAAGTCATAATATAGAAAGTTTTTTGACTTGAACTTGGCTGATCTGGAGTTGATCTTCAGCCCTACGTACAGTAATCTAAGCACTACCAGGAGTAATCCTTAAGCACAAAGCCAGGAATAGGCCTGGAATACTGCCAAGTATGGCCCCCAAAACAACTCCAATAATATAATAATCATCTATCCAGCATAAAATATTATCATGTTCAAAATATAAACTTCAGATAGTTATCATTAAAGTTAAAGAATGAGAAAATTGAAGTCTGAGAACACTTTAAATTCTCAAATTCATATTATTTTGTAATTTCCATAGTACTTAGCTTACTTAGCTTCAAGAAACAGAAAGTGGCCTTTTAAAAAAGGAAGTGAATTATTTTTCTATGATAAGAGATCTAAAAAGTTTTAGTGACTTTCTCTTAATGTAACACATGCATGGTTTATATTATCAGCTTAAAACATTATAACAATATAACAAAAGCCAGTAGTGCACATACATTGTCTTTACCAACTTAAATCACACATAGACTAAAAAGAAAATACTAAAAGAAAAAAAAACAACTTAAGAAGATGTATAGTGAGTAGGGTCTTGCATGTGGCTGACCCATTTAATCCCTAGCAACTCATATGACAGAAGGAATCCCTGAACACAGAGACAGGTGAAAGCTCTGAGAACAGCTGGTATAAACCAAAAACCAAGAAAAAGAAAAAAAGAAAGAAATGAGCCCAACCAAAACAGGAGAGCTAAATAAAAATCGTTCGAAGACTGTAAGATAAAATTACACATATTTCATTGTTATAATGTTTACATAATTTTTTGCTTTGTTTTGGGACCATACCCAGTGATGTTCAGGGCTTTACTCCTGGCTATGTGCTCAGAAATCACTCCTGACTTGGGGGACCATAAAGGATGCCAGGGATTGAACCCAGGTTCATTCTGGGTCAGCTGCTTGCAAGGTTTGCCCACCTGAATCCCATATTGTTCCCTGGGCACCACCAGGAGTGATTCCTGAATGCAAAGCCAGGAGAAACCCCTAAGCATCATTTGGATGTGCCCTCCCCTCAAAAAAAAAAGGACTCAACTGTCTTATCTTCTACTTCAACCCTCATTTGGTCCCCAGTGTTGCTTGGGGGGCTCCATCTAAAGCCTTCTGCATGCCCCACATGTACAGTACCAACTTACCCATCTTCATGGTCCTCCAAATTTCTTAATATCCTAAGGAAAGGAGAATATATGTACGTATTGTATATAGATTATATTATGTATACATATTGCTCCATTTGAGTTACACAAAGCTGTTTTTTAAAAAAATGACATTTTATTACTTCTATTTCAAATTATGAGATTGAGGTATGGAGAAATTAAGAGACATGTCCAAAGTCACACAGCTAGTAAATAGCAAAATTCAAATTGTAATCTCCTAATTTTCCATGTGTTACTCATAATTGTAAACAAGAGAAAGAGAAACTAACCTCTGAAATTAAGAGCATGTGTAAAGTGCCAGAGAGATAATACAATGGGTTGAGAGTTCCTTTTGCACGCTGTTGAACTAGGTTTGATCATATCAAACCTTTGGCATATCATATGGCATATGATATGGTTTGGCATATCTTATGGTTTCCAGGCTTACCCATGAGCATCTCTGGGTTTGTTCCCAAAACAAACAAAAATGTTTATGAGACCTCAAAGCAGCAGGCCTATGAATTACAGTCTCGTTGAGGAGGAGGAGGAAAAGGAGGAGGAAGAGAAAGAGGAGGAAGTAGAAGAGGATGAGGAAGAGGAGGAGGAATGGGAGGAGGAGCAAGAGGAAGTGGAAGAGGAAAAAGAACAGGAGGAGGAGCAGGTGGAAGAGGAGAAGGAGAAAAAGGAGAGGAACAGCAGGAGGAGGAGGAAGAGGAAAGGAGGAACAGGAGGAGGAAGAGTAGGAGGAACAAGAAGAGGAGGAAGAGGAGGAGGAGGAGAAAGAGGAGGAGGAGCAAGAGGAGGAGGAAAAGGAGGAAGAGGAATAAGACCCAGAAACAGAAAATAGCTACTGAAGAAGGGTTGTTCCTAGTAAAACTGCTGCTTTATTAAAACACCTCCCCACAAGGAATATCATGCTTCTGTTCATTGCATATTCTATTTGTGCACCCTCATTCTGTGTGCACCTCACAGATAGAGAACCAAAACCTGCCTAGAGAGTGACATTCTGCCAGACCCTGATATTACTAGACATGGTCAACTGTTTTTCATTCTCCGTAAAAGCCCCCAGGGCTTTTGAGTAAGACTCTAACTCATCCCACCAAACTGCCTGAATTAAACATCTAATTCATTTTGCTGAGAGTGTTTCAGAAGGAAACCAGCTATTCCAACCATCTCCTGCCAGCATACCCCAAACTGAATCACTTCATTCTGTAAAAATGTGGTTCAAACAGACTATCCAGGAAGTGTCAGTCTTCTTTCTGGTACCCACACCCTGGACTAATGGCATACAAAAAAAAAAAAAAATTATTGATTGCAGCAGCCACTAAGCTCACGCCTGCAGGAAAAAAAACAAGTCCAATGTCTCATACTGGTGAGAAGTAAGTTCTACCCTACAAAATACAAAACAAGTTACATTTTTCTAATGTGACACATTTCCTCCAAGCTGCTTAGAGACATGCCATGGACACTGGCAAACCTCCTATTCCCCCCGCCCCCACTCCCCGAGCCAGCATGATGATACTTGATATGTCTGTGCCTTGCGCCCTGGTATAAGGGAGAATAAAAGGGGCTTTATTGGGACAGTGACTTAGAGAAGGTATAAAAGGAAAGTAAATCTGTTTGCTAAACATAAAAATAAAACAAACAGGCAGTTGTACACACAGATGTGCATGCATAAAGAGACAAACTTTTACATATGTGATTAGACTTTGATGGTCTATCCTGGCTAATTAACAAGGCAAATATTCACATTCATCATTTTGGATAGTTGCCCCACCAACTTTTTAAACATCTTTTCTATATAAATAATATGAATTCCATTCTGGATTTCGTCTCCTTCCCCTCTTCCTCTCTCTGTACTTGTTATTTATACTAATTTCCAGTGTTGCGGGACAGCCTCCACTGAGGTTTTACACTTGCACATTGTGTCCATGCTGTTCTACTTAATTTTTTTAATTAAGGACAATTGCAGAAAAACAAGCTAAAGACACAGTGGCCATCACATGTCTCAGGAGGAAGAGAGTAACATGTAAAAAGAAAGAAAGCTTATTTAATTTTTTAAGAGAAACAATCTTTTGATCTTTTGAATCATCCTTTGAATGTGTTTTCAGTACTAGTGGAAAGTGCTTACAAGTAAAATGGCTCAACAGCCCCACTTACAGGAAGTGTCACAAAGTACAACCCAAGAATTGGCTAGTTCAGTAGTGAGCAACCTTTTTTTTCAAGTGAGCTAAATCTCGCCAAAACCAAGATTAAAATTTATTTTGAGAGCCACATTTTTAAAACCGAAAATACATAGGATGGTACACCGTATTTTAGTTTCAATAAGTTTTTATTTAGAATATTCTGCATGCAAGTATCCACATAGGTCGGGAGGATACAAATAGCACAACTAATAAAACAAAAACTTTAGAACGATATTATTTATCGATTAACGTTAAATTCCATAAAATTTGCCTTACAATGTAGAGAAAATTACATCCTGACAATGACTGACAAAGTCACAAACACTAATGTGAACATTGGCCTTGGTTCTGATCAGAGCTGTGTGGAACCAGCTAGGAGCAGAGTCCTGACTCCTGGCGTGGCCACCTGGCATACAGAAGAGCTGCATTAAAAAGGTTAAAGAGCCCATGTGGCTCTTGAGCGGTGGCTTGCCGACCACTGGGCTAGTTAAAGGAGCCCCAAGGCAGATTAGGGGCAATAAAAAGATTGGGCACTCTTAGTCTCTGCAGAAAGACTTGCCAAGAAGCCAATGCAATTAGACTGTCATGGAACACACACTCCAACCAAATAAATTTTTTTTGGGGGGGGGGAACACACCCAGCGGCGCTCAGGGGTTACTCCTGGTTCTCTGCTCAGAAATCGTTCCTGGCAGGCATGGGGACCATATGGGATGCCAGGATTCGAACCACCATTGGTCCTTAGTTGGCCATTTGCAAGGCAAAGGTCCAACCGCTTAGTTATCTCTTCGGCCCCTCCAACCAAATTTTGAGGAAGAGTGCTAATAGCCAACTCTGCGGAAATTTAAGGAATGATTCCCGGTCAAGGCAATTAACTTTCTGGGAAGGGTCCTGGTGCTTAGAAAGATAAAGGAATCCTGCATCATATCTGATGTTTACAATTTTTCTATTTCTTCCTTTGTAATCGACTCCTCCCAAACACAAACAAATCCACATTTTATGAATTGCTGCTTCTAAATTCTAAGGCACTTGCTTTTAGAGTCTCCAGAACTAAAAGAATTATAGACCCAAGATACTTTATCTTTAGGAATCCTGAACAAAGTCACTCCCTTGTTTCTTTCCACATGCAACAACAAAGCGATCAGACTTCTGTCCTCCATTGGGTTTCTTCTTAGATAACATAAAATAAATATCAGAACACTGTCTCCAGATGGTTAAAATTGACAACAGTGGCTTCCTCCGGAACTCCAGGGCTTTTCCTGGCCACATGGCTGGCCAAGCCAGCTAGGTGGGTCCCTTGGAGGAGCTTGTGGGTTTTCCTAGGCTTTCCCCATTTCCCTCCCGGCTCCAAATGGAGGGTCTGGAGTGGGAGCTCTGACCTTCCGGCCCTCTAGCTCGGGAAGGACCTCCTTCCTTCCTGGGAGCTGGGAGGTTCTGCCAGCATGGCGTTTGGCAGCCCTCCGCCATGCCAAGACCTCTTTAACCAGGCCTAGGAAGAGGTGCGGGACATGGGTCACCCCAGCACCCCTCTAACTCCTTCCTCCGGAACTCCAGGGGCTTTTCCTGGCCACATGGCTGGGCAAGCCAGCGAGGTGGGAATAGCAGCACAATAGAATCTGACTTTATGACTTACCAGGGAAGTTTCCTTATTAAACCTGTACATTGGGAAACTATAACAAATATTTGGATATCATTGTGTTTCATTTGCTTCTTATAATCTGAAAGACATCCAGGAGCTCGTTTTATTTCTTTACTCCCCCACTCTCATCTCTTGTTACCCCACATTTAAACATTTTTCTGTACTAATGATTTTTGTTTTGGCCAAGGTGGATTACATATCTTTCACAGTGATTTTTTGGGTGGAGTCTGAAGCTTCAGCAGGCAACAGGTCACGGCAAGGTTCCATGCTGTAGGCTTTTTGGCCAAGATAAGTGAAGTTGCAGTCTCGGCTGCCTTCCACAGCCTTCTCTCTCCTTCCTCCCTGTCCCCAGAGTTATTCTTGGACACCTGCTCAGGGTCCCAGCAAGTGGGTTCCGGGTGAGGTGCAATTTAAAAGAGACCCCAGGGGGCTGGGAGGGGACTGGTGAACTTTCAACTTCCAGCAATTAGGAAACAAAGACCTCTTGGGGAGTCAGAAGCTTCAGCAGGCACCAAGAGAAGGACATGGCTCCATTTGATCTTCCTTGTCCAAATCACCGACCAAAGTGGTGTCTCAGAAACACCCTCCTCCCTTTTGACTATTTCTAAAACATAAAAGGGACACGTGTATCTTCTTTGTATATATCAGATGTATTCCCTTAACATCTATAACTCTTTTCGAACATCCTAATATAGTGACAATTTTGCCCACTAGACTTGTTATTTGATTGTTTGATTTTTCCCCCTTTGAGATCTGTTTTATATAAGAGTATCTCTATAGATTTCAAGTTTGAACCAAGTTACAGGGAATGTTGGACTTTATTTGTCGGCCCCCAGATGCACCAACAATATCTTGTGGTATTGCTTCTCTTTTGCATAGGCACATTAAAATGGGAAAATAATACATATGCAAACAAGTTCTTATCTAATAGAAATCTGAACACAAATTTGGTAATGTAATTAGGCCTTTTACCCTGAACATTGGCATAATGATTTGGCTTAGGCCTCAGAAAAATGGGCATCGCCCACACACACCTGAACAATGGATACCATCTATGGAAACAACCACAATTGTCTATAACATTAACAAGATCCAAGCCTCTACCAGAGAAGACCTACAACTGCTTTGGCATTGACTTACTACAAAAAGTGCTCCCAACACCCAGATTACTCAGCAACAGTCTGCATGCAGGGCAGATCCCTCTGCATTTAATGGTATGCTGAAATTAGAGGATGCTCCACATCAGCCTGACATCGATGAAAGAAATGCACAGAATCCAGAGTCTTTAAATATAAGAATCTGATACCAACAATAGCTAAAGTGTGAAAAAGTTTCACCGGGACCACGGAGAGTGACTCGGGTTTGATGGACTGGTATGCCTGGAACCTAGAGTCGGTTTTATGCCAATAAACTTCTGGGGTGAGGCCTTTTTTTGTTTGTTTGTTTGTTTGTTTTTGTTTTTGGGCCACACCCGGTAACGCTCAGGGGTTACTCTTGGCTATGTGCTCAGAAGTTGCTCCTGGCTTGGGGGACCATATGGAACACCGGGGGATTGAACCGCGGTCCATCCAAGGCTAGCGCAGGCAAGGCAGGCACCTTACCTTTAGCGCCACTGCCCGGCCCATATGAGGCCTTTTTGTAATCAAGCCAAGGATTTTTTTCCATTTTCTTCATTTTTCTGGACCTATGCAAACAACGGCGATAGCCACTATCACACCTTTACTATATTATTTTACTCTTATTCTTTAAGGAAAAAAAATACAACTTACTGAACTTAAAAATAAATAACTGTAGTAGAATGCCTGTCTCGAATACAGGCAGGGGATGGGAAGGGGGAGGGGGTAATGTTACACTGGTGAAGGGGGGTGTTCTGGTTATGACTGTAACCCAACTATGATCATGTTACTTAACTAAAAAATATATTTAAAAAAACTGAGAACAGTGGCCTTAGGATGTCTTTTCTAGGCCAGAGAGTTAATACAGGGGTTAGAGTGCTGCCTTAATTGTTTTTGTTTGAGGGCCATATCTATCAGTGCTCAGGATTTACTCATAGCTCAAGTGTCACCCCAAGAGGTGATTGGGAACTATGTGGTGCTGGGGATTGTACTACATTCAGCAAAATGCAAGGCAATTGTACTATCTGTACTATCTGTACCACTGTACTATCTTTCTGGCACCTACAGTGCTAGACTTACATGAGATTGTCCTCAGTTTAATTCCTGGCAGCACATCTGGTGCACTACTGAGAGTGATCCCTAAGCACAGAGCCAAGTGTAAGCCCCAAGGAATGCTCCAAAATACAAGCAAGAGGAGCCAGAGAGATAGAATGGAGGTAGGGTATTTGCCTTGCATGCAGAAGGACGGTGGTTTGAATTTCGGCATCCCATATGGTCCCCCGAACCTGCCAGGAGCGATTTCTGAGCATAGAACCAGGAGTAACCCCTGAGCGCTGCCTAGTGTGACCCAAAAAACAAAAGAAAACAAAAAAGAAAATACAAGCAAGCAAGCAAACAAACAAACAAAAGTCTATCTTATCCCCTTAATTTCTAGCAAACCCATGTATAGAGGTAAAAACTATGAAGGCTGAATCTCCATGCCAGGTGTAAAATAAAGAATAAGAAAAATGTTTAAATTATCATGTTAATTAGTAATTACTTAGTTAATTGATTAGTTCGTTAATTAATTAGTTAACTGCCATGTTTAAACCATAAAACATAAATTCATTTTCCTTTTGCCTGTAGACACAATTCAGGCCACATTTCAACTGCCTTAACCTTCCTAAATCAAAGATAAAATAATTATTATTGGGAAGGCCAAATAAAATTTTGTTTTCCTCATTTTTAACCTTAACTGTCCCTTTTCCTTAAAGTGCTAAAATTATATAAGATTATAAATGCTGGCAGAGCTAACACATTCTTATAAAGTGCAATTTTTACAACAAAATACTTTGGGGGACACTGGGAGAGGATGTGTATTTGTATATGTGTGTATGAAAAATTGAACCCAAGTCCTCATCTGAGAAGCATCTGCTTTCCCATCAAGCTATATCACAAGCCCCTATCTGTTCTTCTTAAAATTGTTTGTTTGTTTTTAGGTAACACCTGGCTGTGCTCATATATAATGTCATATATTAAACCCGAATCACCAAACACCCTCCCCACTGTACTATCTATCTAGCCCCTCTATCTACACTTTTAGCCCCCTTCCTTCCCCATGTCCTTCCACATATATTCTTTGGTGGATGGGAGCTCGCAAGTGACTCTCAAGGAATCAAGGGACCAGTTTCAGAGATTTTCTCTAGTAATTCAATGCAAAGCCCTAGGAGGACATCTGCTAGGACATGTAAAGCCACGTCTAGCAAAGCTCTGGGTCCTGTGTATTCTTATAAGACACACTTTCTCAAATTTAAATAATGTACACCAAAATGTTATGCCTTAAGAGACTATAATAATTGCATAATCCAGTCACTGGATGGATAAAGACATGGAAGTTCCATGGGATTAAAGTATTTGGCCCCAAAATTTAAAGAAAAAAAGAGAGGGCCAGAGAGATAGCACAGCGTTAGGGCATTTTCCTTGCACGCAGCCAATCCACAATGGGTGCTAGTTTGAATAGCGGCATCCCATATGGTCCCCTGTGCCTTCCAGGAGTGATTTCTGAGTGCAGAGCCAGGAGTAACCCTTGAGTGCTGCCAGGTGTGACTCCAAAACAAGCAAACAAAAAACCCACACACAAACAAAAATCAAAATTTGAAAAAAAGAAATAAAGAGAAAGGAAGAAAGGAAAAGGGAAGGAAGGAAATGAAAAAAGAAAAGAAAGGAAAGAAGAAAGAAAGAAAGAAAGAAAGAAAGAAAGAAAGAAAGAAAGAAAGAAAGAAAGAAAGAAAGAAAGAAAGAAAGAAAGAAAGAAAGAAAGAAAGAAAGAAAGAGAGAGAAGAGAGGAGAAAGAAAGAGAGAGAGAAAGAAAGAAAGAAAGAAAGAAAGAAAGAAAGAAAGAAAGAAAGAAAGAAAGGAAAGAAAGAAATAAGAAAGAAGAAAGAAGGAAGAATGAAAGAAAAGAAGAAAGAGAGAAGAGAAGAAAGAAAGAGAAGAGAGAGAGAGAAAGAAAGAAAGAGAAAGAAAGAAAGAAAGAAAGAAAGAAAGAAAAGAGAAAGAAAGAAAGAAAGAAAGAAAGAAAGAAGAAAGAAAGAAAGAAAAAAGAAAGAAAAGAAAGAAGAAAGAAGAGAAAGAAGAAAAAAAGAAAAAGAAAGAAGAAAAGGAGAAAGAGGAGGGGAAGGAGAGGAGGAAAGGAGAAGAAAAGGGAAAATAAGAAAAGAAAAAGGAGGAGGATAGGAGAGAGAGAGAAGAGAAGGAGGAAAGGAGAAAAAGAGAGAAGGAATAGATGATGAAGAGAAAGTGGAGGGAAGAAAAGGAGGTAAGAGGAGGAGGAAGAGAAGGAGGAAAGTGTAGCATATGAAAAAGTTTTCATAAGATGATTCTTGCATTGGAGATGGGTGTTACATATTATATGATTGAAACTTAATAATGAAAAATTTTGTAATTATGTATCTTAAGGTGATTTGATTTAAGAATTTATTTATTAAAAGAAATCTCTTTTTTAGGCTTGGTGAGCTCCATCCAGAGAATATGTGATAAAGCCTTCTGTGTCGCCCTGCAAGATATCTTCGCCGTTATCTTGGCTGGGTATTTGTGAATCCAAGAACAGTCCCCAGAATGAGAAATTACTTCCCATCCCCTTGTCCCCTTTCGGGGGAAGACCTTGGTAATATTTATCCGCAGCAAGTAATAATCCACACAGACAAGAACGATAGGGTTTAAAAGATCGGGCAAGGAGAGCCAGAGAATCCTCCTGCAGCCAGCAGCTTTTCACAGAAGGACCCCTCACTCCTGTCCCTCAAGCTATTTATTGCCAACTCCACAGCGCCCCACCTGGAAGGGTTAGGTGGGGCAAAAGTCACAGAACAATCCTAAGGAAACACTTTTATATACAATTCCAAGAATCATCTTATGGAAACTTTTTCATATGCTACAATTCCCCCTTTTTTGTAAAGAAACAATAAACAATAATAATGTACAGAAATAAATAATATATATTTTTTTAATTGTAAAAAGAATAACTAAGCAATTGTAAAAAACTGGCCTAAGGCTGTCTTCTGGCTCGCTTCAAGTTCCAAGGACAATGTTACAAAGGAGCTAAGGACTACAGGAAGATGCAGCATTTCTCATCTAGTGTGATTTTGATCGTGGCCCTTTCCAAAGCCTTGGGATTAGTTGCTGGTCTAGCCATCAGAAGCGACAGTCCTGGGATCCGGAAGGAGCCTGCATTTCATCCTCAGTCTTTCCAGTTTGTGTCTTTCTCAGGAATTCTGGACAGTAAGGAACTCAACAAAACCTGCTGTCTGAACGGGGGAACTTGCATGCTGGGGTCCTTCTGTGCCTGCCCCCCCGTCCTTCTATGGACGCAACTGTGAGCATGATATGCGTAAAGAGAACTGTGGTTCTCTGCGCCATGGCAGTTGGCTGCCCAGGAAATGTTCCATGTGTAAATGCTGGCATGGCCAGCTTCGCTGCTTTTCACAGGCATTTCTGCCTGGGTGTGATGGCCAAGTGATGGACGACCACCTCACAACCTCCAGGATACCGGGATTAGCTCCATCTATGTACACCATGTTTACACTGGCTAGCATCTGCCTTGCTCTACAAAGCTACCATTAGTGCATATTTACACGCCATTTTTGTCAGGCACATTTTATGGCCAATGATGCCTGATATTTATTTTTATTACCTCAGACATTTTCATTATAGTTCCTGAAGTTTCCTACATACCAGGTATTTTCCTCTGCCCTCCCCATAAAATTTTTTTGTTTGTTCGTTTTGTTTTTGGATCACACCCAGTGACTCTCAGGGGTTACTCCTGGCTCTGAGCTCAGAAGTCGCTCCTTAGCAGGCTCAGGGGACCATGTAGGATGCCAGGAGTCGAACCGTGGTCTGCCCTGTGTTGGCTGCATGCAAGGCAAATGCATTACCATTATGCTATTGCTCTAGCCCGAAAATGTGTTTTGTTGTCTTTCATAGTTAATATTTTCAATTGCAAAATGTTTTACTGTGTATTTTAATGTACTTAGCCTGTTTTTAAAATGTATGTTATGCATGTATGCTGAAGTACTTGTGTATAGAAAAGGTATAGGAACAATAAAGTTCCCCCAATATAGTTTAAAAGTATAGGAACATGAAAGTTCCAAAATAGTGCTTGGTAAAAAAGCATTAATAGAATTTTAGGTTACAGGTGTAAAGTATATTTTGCAAAAATATGTTTTTGAAAAGGGCTGGTATATTAATTTTCACTCTATTACGTTGGTGCATAAAAATATTGAGAAAAGGAGGAAATGTGGGTGTACCTATTTAAGACCCTAGACCCACCCATTTCTGGGAGGGGTCTTGGGAACCGGATAATAGGTGTAACTTTACCTGCGAGCCCCTCCCATTCCTGGGAGGGGTCTGGGAAATGATAGATAAGGCTTGGACCAAGGGAATTCGGGCCTTTTGGCCTTTTGGCTTTTTGGCGCTTTTGGCTCTTTGCCCTTTCTGCGCTGCTGTGCGCTCTGGCTTCTGGGTTTTTGTGTTCTGGTCTTTGACCAGCATGGAGCCCAAAGGGAAGATGGCTAACAGGAAATAAGATGCAGGGCTAGCAAAATATTGCGGTGCTTGAAAGGTTATGAATAGGCCACACACATGTGGTGGCTAGGGCTTGAATAAAGTTGCTTCCTGACGCCTGTGAGTGAGTCTTGATTACGCCGATTACCTGGGCCTGGAATCCGCCAGCTGAATGGGGATGAAGCCACGTGGCTGGGGCCTAAGCACAAAGGCCTCCATCCATCGCCATCCAGCCCCATCGTTATTTATTTAATTCAACATCGCCCTAAACAGAGACCACTTAATAAGAAAAGAGCTTGGCTAGGGAGCCCATCCTCCCCCAAGACCCAGTGAGCAAACCTGTCCATGAGAAAGTGAGAATTAAGACTTTCAGTTCCTTCTGATTTCATCTGTGTGTGAATGAATTCCCATGTTAGGACAACTCTTCTACCTGTTTCTTAACAAAACTGTATGCTTTCTTTTTTCATATTTTAAGGAGAAGCATTAAAACTGAAAAGTACAGAATTACTTATGTATGACCTCTTCTATATTTTTGTAGAAATTTATGATTTATTTCTCTCATTGTTTCTATTTCTCCCTTGCCCAAGATAATACAGTGGAAAATGAAACTCGAGAATAATTCTTGAGTTGGAGCAAGAGCACAGCAAATAGAGCATCAGTCTTGCATGTAGCCAACCCAGATTTGATTTCCAGCATCCTGAGTATAGAGCACCACCCACTTATTCGCCACCCAAAACAAAACTTAACCAAACAAAAACAATTGTCACCAGAGTGCCTAAAAGGGGAAAAAATAATGGGGAAGTGTTGTCATCTGTAAAAATATAGACAACTTTTTGTTAATTAAAATTAATAAATATTAAAATCACCTTTTCTGAGTTAATTAGCACAAGTACCCTTAATTAATATTAAGTACATTTAATAAAATTGGCAGAGAAAGCAGCAGAGATCTAGGAGCTTGGCTGGCTCAGTAAGATCCAAGAGGCTGCTCAATCCCCCTGGTCTAAATGTACTTTCTCCCATGATTCTGGTTTCTTGTGGGATGCCCTTGCTGCCAACCTGTCCATTTTAGCCCGAACATGAACACAGTAATTCCATGAACTGCAGTAACTTCTGGGATTAGCAACCCCCATAGAATCATGTCCCTGTGTAGGCTCATAGACAGAGACATCCAAACAGTGAGTGAGGTAAGAAGTTTCCAGGATACTGAGTGAATAATGAAATTTGGTAAAGAACTGGGTAAATAATGAAACTGGGTAAATAACAATCATGAAGAGGTGGTACATATATACAATTGTATATGCAATTGAATATAGCTATAAGGAATGATGTAATCATGCAATTTGCAACAACATGGATGTAACTGGAAGACATTATAATGTTAAATGAAGTAAGCCATAAGAAGAAGAATAAATACTCTAGGTTTCCAGAGTGTATCTCAAACACCACCCCTTGCTCCCTGTCTGTATAACAGGCAAATAAATAATAATAAATCAATTTATAATGAACAATACTTTATAATAAATAAACAAGAATGTGTAATAAATTTATAAATAAATAAAGTTTATGTGGTTAGAGTTTGGGTCTCTTGATTCCATTGTTGTTGACTTTGTCTTGAATATTTAGTTCTGTGCTTTTTTCTTTCTCCACCAATGCACCACATTTTAATAGTTCTTGTTATCTAGATGGCCCATATAAGAACAAGCTCAAGCATTCTAGAACTTTCCTGGCACAAAAGCAAGCATATTAAAATGCAAAGGCTTAATTCTGAAATATTTAAGATGTTTCTTGAGTGCTCCTATAATTCCATCACATTTTTCTAAATGTTAAAAAGTTAGCAGAGAGTTTCCAGGTTGCATGTGTCCTCATAAAGTAATGTTCCCATCAATATGAGGTCTAAATATAAGTTAAAACTATCCCCTAGATAGAGTCCCTGGAAATTCTCCAGATCTAGCATGAGGTATTCAGAATGCAATTATAACTGTGTAAAAAGCGCCTCCTGGAATTCTGCGACAAGCAGATGCCAAGATTCCCACATTTTTGCTAAAACCCTCATTTTCAAACTATTCTAAATTCCTGGAAAACCATATTACAACTAGAATATAAAGCTTTCCTGAAAGTTCTTTGCATTTACATCAGATTGACTATACAAGAATAAAAATACAAACTGAAATTTTTCATTTTCAGAAAGAGAACAGCGATTAAAGCACTTGCTTTGCATAGGGATTGGTTCAGTCCCTGGGAATACATCGTCTGTTCTCACTCAGGCCTCAGGACAACACATTGAATCCAAAACACAGGATAGAAGATGGGAGTCCACTGTTGGAGTAAGCAGCCTTTATCCTAAACTGTTATGGTATATCAGGCTCCACCCTCAACCTATGGCTTCCCTTTTATATATCAAAAACAAAAAACAAAAAACAAAAAACAAAAAAAAAAACACAACCATCTTAGCAGGAAGAACTTCTAGATAGGCTCTTCACCCAAATTATTCTCCATCTATGGGGGTGGTCCTATCTTCCCAATAAATTCTGCAGTCCAAGAGGACTTCTCTCTCTATTTAAGTGGTGGAAAGTTCCCTGGATCTGTATTTCATCTCTCTCCAGCCTGGTTTGGGTGATTTCCGGTGGCGTTCCTGCTCCAGACCCAGCTTCCCTTTCCCTCGGATTGTGGCTTGAGGAATTATCCACATTGGAGCTCAAAAAGGGACTAATCATCAGGGAGATGCAAATCAAAACAACAGTGAGGTACCATCACACCACAGAGACTTGTACACATCACAAAGAACAAGAGCAATCAGTGTTGGTGGAGATATGGGGAGAAAGAAACTCTCTTTCACTGCTGGTGGGAATTTATCTAGTCCACTCCTTATAGAAAACAATATGGAGACTCCTCAAAAAACTGGAATTTGAGCTCCCATATGATCCAGCTATACTACTCCTAGGGATATAACCTAGGAACACAAAAAACACAATACAAAAATGCCTTCCTCACACCTATATTTATTGTAGAGCTATTTACAACAGATGAGTGGCTAAAGAAACTGTGGTAAGTTTACACAATGGGATACTAAGCAGCTTTCATGAAAAATGTCTTCAAATCCTGGGGGCTAAGGCTCAGGCCGCTTTCCTAAGCCTGTGCCTGGCTCCCTTTCTCCAGGGGCCCCTTCAAAACTGACATTGTCCAGAATGTCTGGCCTGGGCCCGATCACACCATAGACTCCAGCCACTGTTCCCCGAGGACAGACCCGCGCATTTCAGACCGTCATCAGGGAATGAATTGCCCAGACCTAGGCTGGTGGCTCTCCTTGTCCCCGCAGCCCCTTCCCTAGAGATCAAGGCAAAGTCCCTCATAGCCCCTGGGCCTGGTACAGGCCAGCCAGAGCCTTTGGGTTCCTGGTTAAGGCAGAGCCTCCACACCCTTAGCCTCTGCACCACCATGTGATCAGAGTAAACAGAGTTGGCAGAGGCAGGTCCACAGCAGATGGGAGTCCTGGCTGAGGGGCTGGGCTGTGCACACATCGGGCTTTGGTCCTGGAATGGCCTACCCCTTCCTTGAAGCCTCAAGTTGATATTTTCAAAAACCACTGGGAGGTAAACAGAAACCTGCCCAGGAAAAAGGGCAACACTCAAGAGTTTAAAAAACTGCAACAAGTGAGGCCAGAGCATAACACAGCGGTAGGGCGTTTGCCTTGCCTGCAGCCAACCAAGGACAGACAGTGGTTCAAATCCCATATGGTTTTCCGTGCCTGCCAGGGGCGATTTATGAGCGCTGAGCCAGGAGTAACCCTTGAGCACTGCCACGTGTGATCCAAAAACAAAACAAACAAACAAAACTGCAACAAAATAGATTTCTAACTGCAAAGTACAGGGACCAGGGGAGACAACCCTGGTGTTATTATCACGGCTCCAGCTAAGGAGCAGTGTCAAAGCTTAAGCATTTGGGTTACCATCACACATCCACTGCTGCCTAAGTTTGAGGAGGCTTTTCCTAGCCATGGCCTCTCTGATTGGAACAAGGGGGTCAGGGGCTTCCAGCTAGCACAGCCCAGATCACAGAAGGCAGACAAGGATCAGGTGTCTCCTCGGGTGAGTCAGCCTGAGGCTAGGACCCCAGAATCATCATGCCATGATCAGTCACTGAACCCTTGAAAGCAGCCTTCATCCCTCTGCCAACATCCACTGACCCCCTTCACTAGTGCAGCCTTTCCCCTGCCCCTTCCCCTGGTCAGACCTGGAAGAGGAAGCTGAGCACCAGCACTCATGGCCCCATCACTGCTGAGCCCTTGCCTGGCCCCTCCACTGCCTGCCTCTGAGAACTGGGTGTGTCTTGGACAGTGGCCCTCTAAGCCTCTTCCAGCACTGGTGTTCTGTGACCAGATGTCTGTGGAATGGCCCCTTCCTTTTCTTTTCCTCTGAGGAAGCTTCTGCTGCCCAACACAGCCTGGCCAGGCACTCTAGGGGACCTTTGGAGCAGGCAGCTCACCCAGCTCCTCTCCTTTCTCAGAAGATGTCCAACCTCAAGCTAAGAGCCAGCCTCAACTCCTACCCCTTGCAGTGGGTGTCGGGCAGTAGCGTTGGGTCTGCAGGAGGGGGGCGGGATGGTGGGCACATGGTCCACAGCACTGTCCTCCCCACCATAGGGACTATGGCCATGAACTCAGTAGCCAAGGACCTCCCCCAAAACAAACCCTTTTGTTGCATAGCCACCTCCAGTGGCTTCACTTTAGGTAACAGTGTCAGGATAATGTGGTGACTGAGAGGTCTTGTCACCTTGGTGGTAGCTGTGTCTAAGACCAATCCCATGGCTGCCTCAGCAGTCTGTGGTTTACTCCCAATGCTGCTCTGGGGTACTGGTTCTCAGTACCTGGTGGAGGACACAGAGACCCCATTGCAGATAGCATCAGGTTCCACCTGAGCTGCTTGTCCTGAGGGGCGGGCCTGGGCCTGGGATGAGCCCCCTGAGATTGAGGGAAGCCAATGTTGAACTTCCTCAGCCACAGTCCTTTGTGTCCATTGGACAGAGCCTCCAGCTGAGGGGCAGAGGTCAGTGTAGTCCAAGGGTTCCATCTCTGTAGCTGAGGGGGACAGGTGTGAGCCCTTTCTTCCCAGGTCAGTCCTCCCAAGTTTAGGTTCTCGGGAGATGTGGGCAGGGCATCCACACTCTCAGGGAACTGAGTGCCTGGTGACTAGATTTAGAGCAAATCCTGGTGAGATACTAGCAAAAAACAGCATCCACAGGCACTGTCTGAAGGGGCTTCAACACCCAGCCCCTCTCAGGCACAATGTGCCTGTGTAAGAGGAAGGCCCGTCAGAGCTACAGGCAGCCCACGAGCACCAGCAAGGCCATGAAGAGGGACAGGATAGTACTGGTGTGTGGCTTGGAGTGACTTGCTGAATTCTGCACCATCATGCTTGTGCCTAAGAGGGCCCAGGGGCAGTCAGAGGCTGGCAGCACTTCAGCCTTTTACCTGTATGAGGCACCTCCTTCCCCAAGGAGACACGGATCCCAGGAGAGGGCTCTCACTGCAGCAACAGCACTGCACTTCTTAGGGACTCCCACCCACCTCATTAGAGGTCCAGGCTCTAAAGAGTAGGTGGGCAAAGAGAATAGGGCATGGTGGTTTGGAGGTGGCAAGCATGCTTCTCGCCTGCCCTGCCCTCCCTCTGGGGTTGTTTGGGAAGGAATAAGTCCTGGACATTTACCTCTGTGGCCTGTGGGGGGAAGCCACACCTCTATTCCTCATAATATGGACTTTGGCTGGAACCCTGTCCTCTCCAGGCCCTGTGGTCCTGATCTATACAAAGGTGTGGCCAATCTCCTCAGGGACTGCAATTTCAATCCAGTTCTTGCTGGTGAGGTTGTTTAAGCCTTGGGAGCAAGTCATTCTGGTACAGCATATGGTGTGTAGATTGGGGGAAACAATGGAGGTTGCTTCCACACTCTTTCCTCTGCTCCTGTTCCAGGCCCTGCCGATGACCACTAGAATCAACCTCCTGAGAAAGTGGGCAAACAAGCTGAGCTGCCTCTAACAACTCCTTAGACAGGAAACCCCTGTTATGTGTCCCTGCCCCATGAGCTCTGCCTCTCAGCAGGACATTCTCTCCCTGGTGACACTGTCCTGTTCCCTCAATAGCCTGTGTCAAGCCACCCCCGGTCACTCTGTTCCACATCTAAGTCCAGTGCATGTCTCTCTGCTGGGCACTACCTGTGCCCAGCCCACCCTTTCTGACCTTAGAGCCACAGACTTATTGTTCTGTGGGACCCTCAAATCCCACTTGATACTGAGACTGGAAATTGAGAAAGTCCAGGATGTTGCCTGGAGGCCTTCTTGGAGATTCCAGAGAAGAAGGTGGCAGGGACTTGCAAATGCTTCCTCATCACCTAGTTCCTTATCTTTTGAGGTTTAGGGTGACACTCAGTGTGCATATGGCCCGCTCCTTAAACAGTTTTAGGGAATTGCTTGAGGAACCCCCATGAAATCCCTGAGATTGACCCAGGTCTCCCCAAGCCATCTGAATTAAGACTTGAACAACCCATAGAGCCACCTACCAGCCCTCAGTCCCTGGCTCCCCGGTTGTTTGTCCACCACAGACACACCCAGAATATTCTATCCTGCTTGTAAGCTCATGAAAACCCAAAAGTTAGGGAAAAGAGAGTGGTACCCAGCCTCATGAATTCCACATCCTTGGAAAAAAGCTTCACCCCAGAGGGGCAAGAAAGTTTTCAGTCTTTCCAGTCAAGAAAAGAATGAACAGATTCCCTGCATGTGAGAGCCCCAGGTTCCGTCCCTGACACCACATGGTCCCCATGCACCATCAAGCTCCCCTACATCTCATCAGGGTGACAGATTCAAAGGATTTTATGGTCTGGGTGCTATCAGAGGGACTGGCAGGCCTGTTTTAGGCCAGTCCTGTTGTAGGCCTGCATGGTCATATGGTACTTGGTGCTGGGGTTTAGGCCACTGATCTGGGCACTGGTATCCATCCCTCCTGTTCTCACATGGTCAGCAGCTGCCTGCTAGTATCCATCTTTCCAGTACCACATCTGGAGGGGCAAGGGGGCTTCAGGGTTGAGGTAAGGGCAGGACCTCATGGCTCCCTTGATCTGTTCCCTGGGCCCCAAAGCCCATCTCTATGGCCCTCTCTGCTCCCTGTGGCTCCTCTCTGGGAGGAGAATCAGACACAGGCCAGGAGCTCTATGTGAGCAGAAGTGAATCAGGGGTGAGTTGGCCTGGGGCCCTCAGCCTCCTCATTGAGAGGGCTAGACAGGAGTGGCAAGGGGCTATAGGGGACAGGAAAAGACACACCCTAGCGATGGAACCCAACCTCATCAGAGTGACCAAATCTGGAATCCAGCTACAAGGGCTGAGGAAACTTTTGTGAGTAGGAGGTCCAGAGTCAGTCCTGGAACCACAGAGACCCCTGAGAACCTTCAGCAGTGACCTGGGAGCAGCCCTAATAGAAGATGATACCCAGCTATTAACCCAAAACAAAGTCTGTCCCCCATCTTCTTCTTTCCCCTAAACCTTATCCTTTGATATATAAAAGCCTATTTGGAGCTTACTCCACCCTGCTCCACCTGGCAGTCTGGGTATTGGTTTAAAAAAGAAGGAGGCAGTGCTAAATTTTGGCTCAGGCAGAGACAACTAGATGAAAAGACATTGACTCCATGATTCTTTCCTGACTGGCTTGGTTTATTAATCCTCCATAGCTACCTTACCTTCGTTAGACACATCCATCTGTGGGTAGTAAAAGAATATGTGAGGACACTTGGCACTGTCAAGTATCAAGTATGACCCAACCCTCACTGCTCCAGAAAAGCCCAGAAAATTTCTTGGGCTCTGCTAAAGGATCTGCAAAGCAGCCAGTGTAGTTCTGGAGGCCAGAAACTAAGGCAACCCATCTGCACAGTCTTGTCAGATGGAGACTTTGGTTTCTTCCCCAACAGTCATATTCTGGAGGCCTGTCCTATTTTATCCTGCTCAGATCCAGAGCTGAGACTGACAGCACCCCAGGGCTGCTGTCTCCCTGGGACACTTACCGTAGTTCCTGCTTCGAGCCTCCCTGGGACACTGGGGTCTTGCTCCTCCGCTTTATTTGCCTGCTCTACCCCAGCTCCCTTCAGTTCTGCACCTGCTGTGCACACTCCTAGTGGTAGAACTTCCAGGTCTGGTCTGCTGCACACATCGGGGATTGGTCCTAGAATGGCCTACCCCTTCCTAGAAGCCTCAAGCTACCCCCTCCCAAAACCCAGAGCATCTTTCTCTTCCCACCAGCTCAGTCCTGGGACTAGGTGTGATGTGGCAGTAACGTTGCCCAAGCCAAAGCATGAATAAGCCCTTCAGAAAAATTAGATGGTTGGGGTCATAACACACCTCTGCCTTAAAGACCCGGGACTTATCCTATCGCAGCCCCAATCACCCTGGAGAGTCCCGTTGATGCCCTGCTGCAAAGGCTCTCATGTCACGTTCACCTCCGAGGAGGAGAACCCCTTGGCCCAGACATTGATTGGGGCCAACCCTATGCTCTGAGAACCAAGAAACATGGTTCTGGAATCCCAGAGTTCAAGAGCCAGCACTCAGGACTTCCTCTCCCGGAGAGCCCCTCTGTCCCTTATGCCTGATGGGGCACCAGGTGATAACGTTAACCAGTCAGAGAGAGCCAGGTGGTTTCTGTGATTGTGAGGAAGTGGGGGCAAGGAGGTGTGGGAGGGATAGAGGGAACACCTTGTAAGCCCACAGACCAGTCACAGCCAGGCCCACCTTACTGGGCTGAGTACACGAGTGCAGTGAGGCTCTCGACTTGGCCTGCCTGTGGAGGTTGTAGCTGTGAATCTTGACTTCGAAGGGCATGAGGGAGAGCCGATGCTCTCATTGCTAAACGCAAAGTGCTGGACACTGGCACCAGGCACCTGGTACTCTGCCAGCGGGCATTTCTCTGCCTATGGAAGGATAGCAGGTTGCCGATTCTGTCTCCATGTTGGTACTCCTGTGCCATGGGCTGTGGGGCAAGAGTGTTGTATGAGCTAGACTGTTAAGGTTTCTGTCCTCTGCCCATGCAGTCTGCCTGGTGTAGTCCAGGCCCTGTGGACTCCCAGGGCACTGGGGTCAGGCGGCAAAGGTCTTGATGGGGCAGGAGTCGGGCTGAGCCCTCTCACGTGCTGCCCGGTCAAACAAGGGGTTAGAAAAAAGTCAGGGGTCAGGATGTGCCCTGCCTCCCCAGAACTGGGTCTCCTGTTTGGCTCTGTCCCTGCAACTCACCCTCCAGTTGATTATCAGCTCACCTGGGGCTCCACCACTTCTGCTGAGTCCTGAGGGGCCAATAAAGGTGGCTGTGAGGACCAAGAAAACAGACAAGGCTCCTCAAGGAACAGAGAGGGTCACAGTCTGCACCTGCATCTGCAGAGAAGGCAGGACAATCATCCCTTGTACATACAGCCCGTGGCTCTCCTCTATCCCTCCAAGGTGCATTAGGAGTTTAGAGTCGAGCTGACCTGAGCACAAATTCTGATCTGCAACTTACTAGCTGTATTTCCTGGCAAGTGACTCAACCTCTCTGATCTCTGATGAGCACCCTAATGTGTGTCTCCAAGTCTGTATAGAGAATGGCATGAAGCAAGAGAGAGGCCAAGCATAAAATAAGTCATAGACACTCTATAAATGATCTTTAACTTCTGGCTGATTTAAATGAACTAGTGAGGTCAATTCTAATCACTCTTACTGAAGAGGACACCATTCAGGACTGAAATTAGTGCAGAGTATTTTTTTGGAGTGGTATCCTACTTTATATGGTTCTTTTTATGGCAGATTTAATTTCCTGATTATCTCTGTATATAAAAAGGCTACACTAAAACACACACATAGACTGCTGAGTTAAAGTATAAACAGCCAGGCCACAGGCCCAGTCTATGTGTTCTCTCTGGACTCAATAATGGGTCAGCTATGTAGAAGAAAGCAGAGAAAAAGCAAAGTGCTTCATGAAAGCAGGTTAAGAGTTATGCCCTGGGGCACAGTATCCTAAACTGGTGACTGAGAGTTCAGGATCGGGATTGGCACAAAGGGGCAGCAGGGACCACATCTGCCTAACAAACTTGACTCATGGCCATGCCCCCCAAAAGGAATAAGCCCACACCCAGGGGCATGATTTCTCAAGTCACCACCTGAGGCTTCCAGAACAGAACCAGCCTGGCTTAAACTAGTGACCCCCAAGTTAATGGCCCTACCTTTACAAAGCTCCTGCAGAGACCTCTATGGCAGGGAGGAAGACTCTTACAGTCTCATAGGAAAGACACTATGAAATGAACTATGGTAAAAACAGCACAAAACCACCCCCCGGATAAGCAGTTGGCTGAGATGTGAACATGATGACCCAATCAGTACTAACCTCCTATATAATCTCTCTGAAATAAACTCAGAGTAAAAATGTTTACAATGTTCAATGAGTTCAAGCAATAAGGGAAAGTGCTACCAATAAAATATAAAAGAATGTGAGAAAAATGAGAAAAATATTAACAGACATGTCAGAACTAAAAAAAACTTGATGAAATAAAAATTTCACTGGAAGATTTGACTGAAGAGTAACAGCTGCTAAAGACCAAATCAATGAGCATGAAGATAAAGTGCAGAAAACCTCCAGATAAATAACAAAGATGGAAAAAGCCTCAAAATAAATGAACAAATGACATGACAACTTTGGGATGAATTCAAGAGGAACAGCATAAGAAAATCTGGGTCCCAGCATTGCCCTCTATTTTGGCAGAATCTAAAAGGCAACATCTGTTACAGACTGTTTGGTCCAGACATCAAAATTTTATGGGGTCCCTGCTCAAAGAAAGTGGGTGCATAAAGTTGACGAAGTAGGGTCAGAAATTTAGACACTCAGAAGTGAGGTTCCATCTTGTCTCTTTATTCTTGCCTTCTCCCTTTCTGGGATAGAGAGGAACATTTATACAAGATTACTTGGCAAGGTATAATTGCAGACATAACTATTTTTCCAAGTTAAAAAAAAGCACAGAGCAAATTGTTCAGGGCAAAATATATGTTGTTATATATGTGTATATATACATATATGTGTATGTATATATATATTTGGTATTTGGGCCTCACCCAGTGGTGCTCAGGGGTTACTTCTGGCTATCTGCTCAGAAAGAGCTCCTGGCAGGCACGGGGAACCATATGGGACGCTGGGATTCGAACTGACCTAGGGCAGTTTCGAACACCTGAGCTGCTTTTGCTATCTGAAGTTTTAGCCAGCAAGGTCAGTTTTTTAAAGTTCTTTTTAATTCTTTTGGCCTTGTTCTAGTTCATGTATTCTGAAATGGGGCCTGAAATGTCAACCTTTGATATGACTGCACTTAGGCTAACAGCAAAACTAGATTTGAGAGTGGTTAATATTCTGTAAGACTAAATAAAGAATACTTGAATCTGCACAGATGTCTTAACAAATTTAAAGATATTTGAGTAGTCTTTAAGAGAGGCTCAAGAAAAGTCCTTAGGATATTAGTTGAAGTTATGTCTCAAATAATTTTTAGGCTACATCGATTTTTTTCTAAGTGCCTCCTGGATAGATAGATGACCAAGTTCTTTCAGTGCCCTAAAGCCTTGCTTTTTGTGAGTACAGGCTGCTTTTTCAAATGCTCCCCCTTGCGGGTACTGGCTGCTTTTGTGAAAAGGCCCTCCCTTAAAGGCACAGGCAGCTAGGGCTTCTCAAACCTGGTGCCCTCCTTAGGTCTCTGGGTCAGAGTTTACACAGGGGTCAATAGAGCAAACACTGAAGTCAGGTGTCTTGATGGAGGCAGAGGGAGAAGTGGCCTGGATTATCCCTCTGTGTCCTCTGGGGGTACCTGTCACATTCCAAGCACTCAGAGCCTTTTCAGGGACAATGGGAATTCAGAGGCTCTGCCTTGGAGAGTGGCTGGTATAGTGCATTCCTGCACCCGCCCCGTTTTGTTTCTGCCCAGTGAGTCCTGACCATCCTCCAAGGTCCAGAGCACCTTCTCAGGCTCTGTGAGGCCTCTGCAGTTGGCGCCCTTGGCTGTCCTGGCTCTCCAAATGCCAAACACCCCTCCACATGGCCTGCCTCCAGGTCCAGCTGGGCAGCTCACACTTTACTGGTGGGGACAGGCTCCCACTTCCCCTCGGGAAGCGTGTACTTGGCAATGGGGCAATGGTTGTCGAAGCCACGGCTCCAGCTGAGCTGCACAGTGGTGCCTCCGATGTTCCTCACTGCCAGCCCCCCGTGGGGGCCCTGGAGGACCTGCAGGAGCCCAAGGTGGAACTGGGCTGCTTCAAAGGGGGGGTCAGAGGCTGCAGTACTAAACTGGGACAGCAGAGGGCAGAGCAAACACAGTCAAGAGGAAGTTAGGACGAAGGACAGTGATGGATGTGTCTGAGCCTTAGTGTTTGGGGGAGCAGGGGAAGGAGGCCAGAGGCCATAGGTAAGCTAGTCGATTTCCCTGGGGTTCAGATTGCCAGCAGGAGGCTTCCAACGCTTCCAGCCTCAGAACAGTTCTCCTGTCTCGGGCTGTGTTCCGGACTGAATTTTTGAACCTTTGGCTTGGGAAGACTATTCTGTGCTGTAGGCTATGGGTGTGGGTGGGTGAGGCCAGTACAGGCAGGTGCACCTTGGATCAGGAAGATGGCCTCATTGGACACACTGTCCGCCACGTCTGGGCTGTGTCTTTATACTTCCTGCCATGGTGCAGCTCCGCGTTCAGGAACTGAGATATCCTCCAGTTTCCCTCTGTGGATCAGAGGAGGGGGTCTAGCTGAGGGCAGCCCTGGGACTGCTCTCTGACCTGCCCTGGCCCCTAAGTGCCCCTGAATCTTCTGAATTCAACTACCCATCTAGTCACGCCCCACCCAGTGGCATGAAGCCCTACACTGCCTGGTGGAGACAAGTCAGGGGACAAGCGTGAGGGTTCCTGGACTCCCGGCCCCGGACAGCGCTGCAGGACATGCAGTGCCCCTGAAGAAGGGCAGTCACCAAGGAAAAGCAGTGGCAGTGGTGGGCCTCAGCGAGGGGATGGCCTGGGGTCCCAGACTTGGGACAGGACAGCAGAACATGTGGACCAGTCCAGGAAGGATTGAGGAGGGGCTGCTGGGCCTCGGGCTTACTGCACTGGCCTGCTGGGAGCGGGCCCCAGGTTATCAACATCGAAAATGAAGCCATCCAGGGCGAAGGGGAAGGTGAGGTCTATGGTTGGGTCAGGAGAGGCATGGTACTGCATGGTCAGGTTATCTCCCATGTTGATGTTGGCACTGCAAGGGCCAGAGTGATCTTGGTGGAATCTGTGGTGATGCCTGTGGTGACTGGAAGGAGGGGACACACATGTGTTCAAGCTGGTCCATAGAGTAGGCAGGAGCCGAGGGCCACAGGGATGGGAAAAGATGCCAGGCCTTGCGCCCTAACTTGTCAGCAGAAGTGTGTGTGTGTGTGTGTGTGTGTGTGTGTGTGAGAGAGAGAGAGAGAGAGAGAGAGAGAGAGAGAGAGAGAGAAAGAGAGAGAGAGAAAACTAGAGGGAGATAGAGACTCATGGGTGTTGACTGTGGATAGTGGCAGCACCCCAGGGTGCCCTCCAGACCAGACAAGGAGGAGCATGGGAGCAAGAACGGTGCCCAGCAGACCTTCCAAGCCTCACCTTGATCAACCAGGATTTTGAGCTGTTGGCTTTGCCCATGAAGTTCTCCACTAAGCAGATCCTTAATCGGACCAATGAATGATCCTGATCACCAACATGCTCCACAGGGTGACAGTCACTCTGCCCAGGACAGAGGGAATATGCCACTGGAGTCATGGGAAGGGCACATTGGAGGAGGGAGTGGAAGAAGAGGCAAGCAGAGGGAGGGAAGAAAGAGAGGGGGGAATGGTAGAGGGATAAAGATCAATAGGGAGAAGAGTTCTCTGGGGGGAGTGGAAACCGGAGAATTCCTGGGAGGATGGGGAGGGACAGTGTTGCAGAGAGTGGGAGGAAGTGAAGGTGTCCTCTTGGGAGGAGATGGGGTGTTCCTGGGGTAAGGGACCTACCTGGGAAGGAGGGGGATAATAGGGCTCTTGGGTAGGAAGGGGAGTTGTTGAGTAGAGGGAGGAGTGTTCCTGCAGAGGAGGCAAAGTGTTTTAGGGATGAGGCTAGTTTTACTGGGGACTAGGGGCTGAAGGAGTCTTCCTGCAAAGGAGGAGGAATCTTCCTAAGGATGAGGGGGAGTGTTCCTGAGAAGGGGTGTCATCCTGGGCAGAAGTCTCACCTGCTGATGTGGCCAAGAACCTCAATGCCTTTGCTCCAGAGCATATGGACTTCTGAGCTGCCTGGTGCTGGCAGGGGCTGGTGACCTCTCCACCCCGAGTTGCAGGGATCAAGTGCCTTATGGGATTCAGCCTGAAACTAGGGGCCTATGCTGGAAGGAAAGGGGGTACCTCAGTCTCGCACAAAACCTTCAGTAGCCACTACCCTGTGAAGATACCACTTGATTGTGTCCCTTGGAGCTCTGTGGTTGGCTGGTGGCAACCCCTGAATCCTGCCAGATGCAGCCCCTGTGGTGCCACCAGCAGCTTTCCAGACAACAGAGGCTCCTTGGCTGCAGGCTCCTCTTTCCAGCGTCTCTTTCCCACTCTAACCAAGAGTGCTAAAATTATTATTTTACCTTATTTCCTGGCCCTACCTGTTGATGCTCAGTTCACTTGCCATGGGCTCAGGGGACCAGTAGGAGGTGCTGGGGTTGCACTTGGTTCTCCAGTAACACAGCAGTAGCCAGAGTACTCTGGAAATCATGACCAGAGCTGTGAGTGCACAGGAGGCCCCATGGTCCTCCCTGCCCAAGCCCTCAGTCCTCTGCCCTACCACCTGCCCTTGTAGGGTACCTGGTGATTTCTGGCTTAGACCCTTGGGCATTTGTTTGGAATCCCCAAGACCTACCCTGCCAGGGCCCAAATCAGATACACCTCAGTTTGAGGAGTCATAGAGATTCCCTGACAGTTGGTCCTGTGGGTGCAGCTGTGGGTCCCTTAGAGAATAGGAAACGGCCTCTTCGTGAGCCAAGACACACGATGAAATTGGGTGCCGGGTCACTACTATGTGATGGGCAACCCATGAAGCTTTCACCTTCCTTCTTATTTTACCCTCACCACCAGCTGGGCGAGAGATAATACAGGGGTTAAGGTCCTAGGCTTACCTCAATTCCATCCTGAGCATCACATATGGTCGCCCAAGCACTGTCAGGAGTGACTTGAGCACAAAGCCAGGAGTTATGACTGAACACCTCGGGTGAGGACCCCAAGGTCCCCTCCACAACCAAGAAAGAGACACAGAGATCAGTAACTAGTTACTGGCCCTATGACCATGGGTCATAGGTCTGTGTTAGAGTCTATTTGTTTGGATTTCCGGGACTTTTGCTGCCTCTTCCCAGAGAAGCCAATGGAGCCACTGCTGTCCTAGAAGTAGCTGCAGAACCTGCCTGGACCCTCAGCGCCCTAGGTCCTTCCTCAAGCGCTGCAGTTCTGCTCAGAAGCTGTGCATAAACTCAGAGGACTGTCAATGTGTGAGAGTGCCTGTGCAAATGAGCATGTGCTTAGACGTGTGTGAGTATGTTTGTGCACTTGCCTACTGGGGTAAGTGGATACATGGCTGAGTTCACGGTTCATGTGTGCGTGCATATGTGAGCATACAGGGCAGAGCCCTCCAGTTCTCCTTGCACAGAGCCTGCCCCAGGCCTCTTACCCTGAAGGCCGCTCTGTGCTCCCTTAGACGGTGCTGTGTTTATTCTCCGCAAGGCACTGGACATGCGGAGTCCGGCAGCTTCAGCTTGGAGAACCGCGGGTCGCAGCCTGCAGTTCCACCCGCGTCTGTGCACAAGAGCCAGCAAGGCAGGGCAGAGACCCTAGCTGAGAGCCGCTGGAGGGAAGTGAGAGCTGTGGGAAGGAACTCTGCGGGGTGCTGGCCGGCCCAGTCCTACTCCTGGAAGGTCTGAAACCCCAGGACTCAGGGGACGCCTGGCTTCCTGCAGGGAAGGAGGGAAGCAGGCAGAAGCAGCGGGAAAGCAGAGTGCCTCTGCACAGTTTCCCCCCGACCCAGACCCGGGCCCGCTGGGCGGGGCCCCAGTTGTCCGGCCCTGGGCCAGGGCTACCTGGGCGAGCGCCCGATTGGCCCGCTGGAGCTGCCACTCTTGGGTTGGCAGAGGGGCGAGCGACCGGCAGGCTGCCAGTGCACCTACAGCAAAGCGACGCGGAAGAGGCCAGGGGGGTCTCGCGCCTGGGAGCCCAGTGGATCCCCGTTTACGCAGCCGCTCACTATAGTTTTTAGTGAGTTCAATGGGAACTTAAAATTTTATTTGAAGGCTCTTTCTGCTTTTGGTTCCTGGAAATTTTCTTTCTTTTTTAGGTTTTTGGGCCACACTCCTGGTTCTGTATTCCGAAATGAATCTTGGTAGGCTCCAGGGATCATATGTAATGCTGGGGATAGAGGGGATAGGATCTGGGTAAGCTAAGTACAAGGCAAATAAATGCCTTACCTGCTATGCTGTTGCTCCAACTCTGGGTTAGTTTGTTTGTTTGTTTGTTTTCAGTGCCAGTCAATTAGGATTAAACCTTGGGCTTCTGACATATTCTTTACATTCTGGCCAGGAACCTGACCTTATGACTCTCTAATATTGTCACATTTTTTTTTTTTTTTTTTTTTTTTTTTTTGGTTTACACCCGGCAGCGCTCAGGGATTACTCCTGACTCTGCACTCAGAAGTCGCTCCTGGCAGGCACGGGGGACCATATGGGATGCCGCCATTCCTTCTGATCTGCTGCATGCAAGGTAAACGCCCTACTGCTGTGCTATCTCTCCAGACCCTCTAACACTGTCACTTCTGTAGGATATTAATGCAGTCGAGTAGCAGAAAGGCCTTTGATTGTTATTACTATTGCAGTTCTTGGAGGTGATGGGCAGCTGATTAAAGAACCCCACATCGATTTTGTACATAAATATTCTGGAATCTAAAGTGATTGCTAGTCTTTTGGATCAGATTCTCTTTTGTACCAGAAACTGTCCTTGTAAATTCCTCATCCTAAGCTCCAAAGAGCAGACGGAAAAGATCAATTCCCCTCCTTCACTCCTCTCAGCCCTGAATACTGCCCTCATAATCTATGGTTATGCTACTAAAATAATTTTAGTGGTTTTTTTAATCAGAATAAACACACAGGTGACCTCGGTATGTCCTGTAAGAGAAAGTATTTTGTTGATGCTTTCTAATATTTTTATCATTTCAGAAGCCTAAATTAATGGCTTTTAAACTGGAACATATGATGCTGACTCAATACACAGCCATGTCTGAGAGATGAAATCCACAAAACATTTGACATCTCAAAGAAAAATAGTGAGCTACTTTCTAAAAAAAAAAAAAAAAAAAAAAATGATCAATTTTAGGGCTGGGGAGGAGGTTCAGAGAGCTGGAGCACAGACTTTGCATGAGCTTTGATCCCTGGGTTTGATCCCTGTCTCCATGTTCCCCCAGCACCCCTAAGAATGGCACAATCTTCAAGCACTGTAGACTTTAACTCCCCAAAGCAAAAATAAAAACGAATCAACAAAAAGAATTAAAAACATTCGGGGCCACACCCAGCAGTACTCAGGGTTTACTCCTGGCTCTGTTTTTTGGTGGGGCTCGAAGGACCATATGGGGTGCTGGGGACTGAATTCTAGTAGGCTGCATGCAGAGCAAACATGCTATATTGTTGTTCCAGGGCCTCCATAACTTTCTTTGAGATATGAATCTTACCTCCTCTTCTGGAGCTAAGACTTACTAAAATTTCAGAGAAGGGTTGGAGCAATATAGGACAGGGGGACAGGAGGGTGTTTGCCTTGCACATGACTGATCCAGATCTGATCCCTGGCATCCCAGGTGGTATCCCTAGCCCAGCAGGAGTGATTCCTGAGTGCAGAGTCAAGTAGCTCTGAGCACCACTAGGTGTGGACCCAATAAAAACTAAAGTTCTAGAGAAAATAGACACTCAAAAACCATCTTTTTTTGGGGGGGGGGATCACACCCAGCAGTGCTCAGGGGATACTTCTGGTTCCATGCTCAGAAATTGCTCCTGGCAGGCACGGGGGACCATATGGGACAACGGGATTCGAACTGATGACCTTCTGCATGAAAGGCAAACGCCTTACCTCCATGTTATCTCTCCGGCCCCACCACCTTTCTTTGAAGAAACCTTTTCCTAGACCTTTAAATTAGACAGAAGACACAAGCTTGTCACCAGCTTGTCACGATACTAAGTCTCACCCTCAAATCACTGGTCTTGGGGCAAAGGAGTAGCACAGCAGGTAGGGCATTTGCAGGTTTTATTGCCAACCTCCCATATGATCCCCAGAGACCCAACGGGAGTGATCCCTGAGTGCAGAGCCAGGATTTAGCCCTCAGTACTACCAGGTGTGACCTAAAACAAAATAAAAACAAATAAAAAAGGGTGTCTAGACAGATATCTAGGAGGGAAGTCACTTGCGTTGCAAGCAAGTGACTCTGGTTCGATCCCCAGTAGTTCATTCTGGAACATAGAGATAGGAAGGACCAACCACGAACAGTTTCTGTGTAGCCCAACTCCTATGCTCCATACCAGGGGGAATAAAAGAAGAACATATACCTGAAGACTGAGGGTGGCCATTGGGAGAACTTCTGCCTCACATGTGTGAGGCCCACAGTTAACTCCCTGGCATCATTCTACATACCAAATACAGTTAAAGCAGCAGTACCATTTGTAATGCCAAGTGCCACAATAGTATGTCTACTCCAGAAAATATTTGAGTACCACAACCACATGCATGATCTCAGCAAGCCCTGGGTTGAAAGTGGATGCTAGTGTGTGCAACCGTAATAATGAGCAGTGCAAGCAAGTGAGCTGATACTACATGTGCAACCCGAGAGAGCCATGCATGTACCACTCAGGGCATCCCAGCAACAATCCCTGTCACATGAGGAAGGGGAGAGAGAGAAGGCAAATGAATACTTGGATTAGTAACTCCAGTAGCACTCAGGGGTTAATCCTGACTCTGTGCTCAGGAATCATTATTGGCAGGCTCGGATGGAACCCAGGTCAGCTGCGTGCAAGGCAAGCACCCACCCTGCTGTCCTATTGCTCAGGCTCCAAATTTCTTTAGATTTTTTAAGCATATCATTGATTTGATTTGTAATCTAAATTTATATGTCACAACACTGTAACTTATAAATACATAATTATTTTGGAGTTCACAGATATAAATATAGTATAAAATGTAGTATTAAATCTGCTGTTTTAATGGCCCAATAAGAGCAATTTTAAAGTTTGGTTCTAAGAAAATTTGCTACCTTTACTACCTTCAAAGCAATTCCTGAAACAAATATTCGTGCAAAATAAAGTCCTTTTATTGAAAAACAAAAAAAAAAATAAAAAAAAACTTTCCCTTATATCTTCATATCTTCTATTTTTAACTCTTCAGTAATTACTGAAAGACAGAAGAGAACTGTCAGTTTCATGGGCGAGCTGAGACTGTACTCAGCCCACCCCATGACTATGTAAGTGAATGTTCTTTGGGTATATTTGGTTAAAAGTAAGCAAACAACTTCTGCTCAGCTATCGATTTCAGAGGAGGAAGGCCAACAGGAACCGAAAAGGAAGGGAGAAAAAGAGATCTGACTTTGTAAGCAAAGGCAATTTGAAAGATGCAGAGAGAACCACATAGCACTAAGCTACATGTCATAATTTAATTATGACATAACTAATATATTACAAATTATATTGTATAATCATATATAAGTATATAAAATAATATATAAGTATATAATAATTATAGACATAATTAGTATATTACTAATCCCACTAACTTCAAAAAATAATTCTCATAATCTCAAAGTCTTCTCAGTGAACTCTGTCTCCGTAGATAAAATATTCTACCCCTTATTAGAAAAAAGGTAGTATGGTAATAATATCTAGAGACCATAGAGATGAGGGCCTGGAGGACCAGTCCATGGTCAGAATCTTCTCAAATATAGTTGAGGGGTGCCATTAGTGCAGAGAATGGACAACTGTGACAATGGTATTTGGAAATAATTATGCTGGACAAGAATTTGGTACTGAAAGAAGTCAAAATGACAGATATGATACCCATTAGTAATAATATTACAAACAACTGTATGTAAAAGGGGGCAGCGTAAGAAAAAATGTGTGTGTGTATGCGCGCGCGCGTGTGTGTGTTTTGTCCATGTGTGTGAGAGACAGGCAAAGAGGGAGAAGAAAAATGCCTGCTCCATAGGTATCAGGAGGAGGGCAGAGGAAAACCTGGGGCACTGGTGGTGGGAAATGGGCAATTGGTTACACATTGCATGATTGAAACCCAATCCTGAATATTTTGGATCTGCGAAAACAAATTAACTGTACTATGAACAATCTTTTAAGCACATCATTCTCCAAAAAAATATGAGGGGAAAAAAGAAGAGAGACTTTGTGACAAAATTGTCAATGTAGTGCTGAAATCTCTTATGAATAAGGACTAGATTAACAGCCAGATTCAAAAATTTCATAAATATTTGACACAAAACATTTATTCTGTGTCTCTACCACACAGTTGATAAGTGAAAAAAATCTAGAGGATGAAATCCGGGGATCTGTTCCTCATGCATTGGCTTTGAAACTTTACAAAATTCATCACCGAGGTCTGGTGGTACAGCATAGGGAGCAGGGACCTTGCTTTGCACATGGCCAACCCAGGTTCAATCACTGGCATCCCATATGGACTCTGAGCACTGCAAAGAGTATAACAAGAAGAGTAATGCTGTTTATCTTAAGCATTACTGGGTGTGGCTCCAAAAGTCAAAACAAACAAAAGTCATCAGTCTTCTCTATCCTTCCATATCCCATCTGTCAATTTGTCATTTAACTGTTGTTGTTTTTTTAAAGCACAATCATGTAAGAATTTGGGCAAATCAGACATAAAATTGACTGTCATAAAAATTTCACAGAGAAAACAAGATTTTAAAGTAAGTATTGAACTTGCAAAGAAATATATATATATATATATATATATATACTTATATATACAAAGAATAGCAAAGGAGATAAGATAATATTGATATAAAATATTCAAAAATCCAGTGTCATTCTGGGGTACAAATGAATGAAAAGAAAGCCCATCGATATGGTATCACTGGTATACATGCACACTCTCTTTAAATGATACCTCTAACCCCAACAGAACCCAAAATAAGAATGACTCTCCTGTATAAAGATCTTAAAATTTTGAGTGAATCACTTCAAGTACATACCATTGTTTGAAATTTTTCTTTTGCCATCCTAAAGAAAGGAAACAGTATGACAGTCAGACTCCCCCCATGTTTACTAGGCCTTCAGAGGTTTCTGTGTCAATAGGAAGCCAGATGGAAAAATAGGGTTGACCAAAGGTTGCAAGAAATAAGAGGTAAATCAATAATAGTCTGAGGATCTTTTCCACTGACACACATCCCTAGAGTCCAGTGGGGCTGGACATGTTTCTTACTTATTTGAGCTACAGCTGTCAAAGTGCAGAACAGCCTCTATCACACTGTCTAAGTATTTTGGGTCTCAGTAAAAGAGGACTTATTCACTTATCAGAGAAGTTTATTTAATTGACAAACTGGAATTTACCAAGTTATAAGGGTGAAGAAGAGACAGATCGTCAACTCTTCCACCTAAAACATTGTATTTCTTGTCTACACAGTGTCTCTTAAAACTCTTAAACAAGTCTTAAAAACTGTTAATGCTCTGAGAATCTTAAAATTTTATTCTAAAAGAAATAAAACAATCTATTTTTAACATAACAATTTAAAAGGTAAACTTACCACCACTAGCGTGGCCCAGGTGGTCTTCAAAGTATCTGAAAAGTAAGGTAAAGAAAGAGCTCTCCCATTGTAATTAAAGGCAACTTGAAAGACACAGGGAAAACCACATGGCACTAAGCTACATTTTCAAAATGTAATGAATTAATGCATTACTAATTCCAGTTACATTTAATTTTCATCATCTCAGTCTTTCTCAGTGCTCTCTGTCTCTGTAGATAGAATATTCTACCACTTATAAGAAAAAAAAAGATAGCATGGTAATAATATCCAGAGGCAACATAGATGAAGGCCAGACAACCAGTCCATGGTAGGAACCTTCCCACAAATAGCTGAAGAGTGCCGGTAGAGCAGAGAAGGGACCATTATGACGACGAAACTTGTAAATGATTATTATGGACAAGAATTGGGTGCTGAAAGCAGATACCTCTAATCGCTACAGATCTCAACGTAAGAATGCACCCTCTCCACAAGTTTATTAAGTGAGTGAATTCACAGTACATACCAGTATGTTTCGTAAGGTCCTCCTGTTTTATTTTGGTGTACATGCAAAAAAAAAAATGAAAGTAAAAGTTAAGAGAAAAAAATTCCAAGAACCATACCCTAAAGTCAATCAACACACTGCTAAGCATACCTGAATTGTTTCCGGTGTTGTTTCGGTTGTTTTATTTGACTCACTGTCTTCTTCATTGAAATTTGGTGATAAAACCAAAGGAAAAGAGCATATGTTAGTCCACTGGTGCAGTTTAACTTTAAGAAAATAAGACTCTTGTATAGGGACTTGCGTATAGATGTGATTAGTGAAAATCAAGTGAAAGCTTTCCATGCTGATCTTTTTTTAATACAAAAGCAAAGGGGATCAAAAATCAATGGCCTTTTTATACACCAATAATAACAGGGAAGAAATGGACAGTAAGGAAACAACCCCATTCACCTTAGAGTCACACAAACTCAAATACCTTGGAGTCAATTTGACTCAAGATGTGAAGGACCTATACAAAGAAAACTATAAAACCCTGCTACAGGAAATAAGAGAAGACAAACAAAAATGGAAATTCATACCCTACTCTTGGTTTGGCAGGATTAACATCATTAAAATGGCATACTTCCCAAATCATTGTACAGATTTAATGTAATCCCTCTAAAGACACCCATAACATTATTCAAAGTAGTGAATCAAACACTTTTGAAAATTCATTTGGAACAATAAACACCCATTAATAGCTAAAGCAATACTTAAGAAAAGGAATTTGAGAGGTATAATTTCCCCAACTTTAAACTGTATTACAAAGCAATAGTTATCAAAACATGGAATAAAGACAGATCCTCAGATCAGTGGAATAGGCTTCAGCACTCGAAAAATGTTCCCCAGACATGCTGTCGCCTTACTTTTGATAAAGGAGCAAGAAATCCTAAATGGAACAGAGATGGCCTCCTCAATAAGTGGTGTTGACACAACTGATTAGCCACATGTAAAAAAAAAAAAAAGCGAACTTAGACCTCCATGTAATACCATGTACGAAGGTAAAATCCAAGTGGATTAAAGACCTAGATATAAGACCTGAAACCATAAAGTATATAGAACAACATGTAGGTGAAATGCTCCATGACATTGAGACTAAAGGCATCTTCAGGAGGAAACTGCACATTCCAAAAAAGTGGAAGCAGAAATAAACAGATGGGACTATATTAAGCTGAGACACTTCTGCACCTCAAAGGAAATAGAGCCCAGAATACAAGAGCCACATACTGAGTACCCATCAGAAAAGGGGCTAATATTAAAAATATAGAAGGCACTGACAGAACTGTACAACAAAAAATCATCTAACCCCATCAACAAATGGGGAGAAGAAATGAACAGATACTTTGACAAAAACAAAATAAAAGTGGCTAAAAGGCACATGAAAAATGCTCCACATTACTCATCATCAGGGAGATGCAAATCACAAAACTATGAGGTACCATCTCACACCACAGAGATTTGCACACATCACAAAGAGTGAGAACAAGCAGTGCTGGCTGGGATGTGGAGACAAAGGAACTCTTATCTACTGCTCGTGGGAATGTCATCTAGTCCAACCTTTATGGAAAGCAATATGGAGATTTCTCCAAAAGCTGGAAGTTGATATCCCTTATGATCCAGCTATATCAGTCCTAGGGATATACCCTAGGAACACAAAAATACAATACAAAAATCCCTTCTTCATACCTATATTCATTGCAGCACTGTTTATAATAGTCAGACTCTGGAAACAGCCTAGATGACCCTCAATAGATGAATGGCTAAAGAAACTCTGGTACATATACAATGGGATATTATGCAGACCTCAGAAGAGATGAAGTCATTTAATTTTCCTATACATGGATGTATATGTAATCTATTATGCTGAGTGAAATAAATCAGAGGGAGAGAGATAAACACAGATTGGTTTCACTCATCTATGTGTTTTGAGGAAAATAAAAGACATTTGTATAATGATTCTCAGAGATAAAATAGAGGAGGACTGGAAGGCCCAGCTAATGACATGAAATTCACCACAGAAAGTGATGGGTGCAATCACAGAAATAATTACACTGAGAATCATTATAACAAAATGTGACTGAATGAGGGAAGTAGAAAGCCTGACTGGTGTGGGTTGGGGAGGAGGGACACTTGGGTCATTGATGATGGGAATGTTGCACTCATAAAGGGTTTAAAAAATAAAGATGTCAAAATTTTGAGTGAATCACTCCAAGTACATACCATTGTTTAAAATATTTCTTTCTCCATCCTAAAAAAAGGAAACAGTATGACAGTCAGATTTCCCCCATGTTTACTAGGCCTTCAGAGGTTTTTGTGTCAATAGGAAGCCAGATGGAGAAATATGGTTGACCAAAGGTTGCAAAAATTAAGAGGTGAATCAATAATAGTCTGAGGATCTTTTCCACTGACACACATCCCGAGAGTCCAGTGGGACTGGACATGTTGTTTCTTACTTCATTGAGCTACAACCGTCAAAGTGGAAGAACAGCCTCTATCACACTGTCTAAGTACTTTGGGTCTCAGTAAGAGAGGATTTATTCACTTATAGGAGAAGTTTTATTTAATTGAAGAACTGGAATTTACCAAGTTATAAGGGTGAAGAAGAGACAGATACTCAACCCTTCACCAAAAACATTGTATTTCTTGTGTACACAACATCTCTTAAAACTCTTAAACAAGTCTTAAAAACTGTTAGTGCTCTGAAAATATTAAAAGTTTTATTCTATGGGGCCGGAGAGATAGCATGGAGGTAATGCGTTTGCCTTGCATGCAGAAGGAGGTGGTTCATATCCCGGCATCCCATAGAAACCCCCGAGCCTGCCAGGAGAGTTTTCTGAGCATAGAGCCAGGAGGAACCCCTGAGCGCTGCCTGGTATGACACAAAAACAAAAACAAAAAAAAGTTTTATTCTAAATCAAGCAAAGCAGTCTATTTTTTTAACATAACAATTTAAAAGGTAAACTTACCTCCACACTATAAAATGGTAGAACTGGCGTGGTCCAGGTCTCCAAAGAATCTGAAAAGTAAGGTAAAAAAGGAGCTCTCCCATTGTAATCAAAGGCAACTTGAAAGACACAGGGAAAACCACAGGGCACTAAGCTACATTTCAGAATGTAATGAATTAATGCATTACTAATTCCAGTTGCATTTAATTTTCATCATCTCAGCCTTTCTCTCAGTGATCTCTGTCTCTGTAGATAGAATATTCTACCCCTCATAAGAAAAAAAAGATACTATGGTAATACTATTCAGAGGCAACTTAGATGAGGGTCAGACAATCAGTCCATGATAGGAAGCCTCCCACAAATAGCTGAAGAGTGCCAGTAGAGCAGAGAAGGGACCATTATGACGAGGATACTTGTAAACGATTTTTGTTTGGACAAGAATTGGGTGCTGAAAGGAGATACCTCTAATCACTACAGATCACAAGAATTGGCACTTGCAGTGACAGCACCAACATAAATCTGCTGAAAATACCTTGATCTTAGTTCTGAGAGAGCTGTAACTTGTAACTCAGCTTTTAACAAATTGAGTTGCTATGTTTTTCCATGGATACCACTTTAGCTGAAATAAAGAGACTTTCTCTTGGTCAATTTCAAAATAAAAATAAACTTTAGGCAGGACTTATGAAGGGCAGTTTGGATGTCATAGACCTGGATGTAATTATAGCAATACAATTAATTTTTAATAGTAGTGGTCAGATATCATTGTCAGGGTATGATTCAGCATCTATGAGGAAAACCATGGGCTTATTTTGATATCTGATTTCAGATTCCCATACTACTCAGATAATCAAGAATTTTGTTACAAGTGGAAGGAGGCCAGAGCAATAGCCCAGATGTAGGGCTTTTGCTTTACAAGTGGCTGACCCAGGACAGACCTGAGTTTGATTCCTGGCATTTCATATGGTCACTAAAAGCCAGGAGTGATTTCTGAGTGCACAGCTATGAATAACCCTGAGCGTCACCAGGTGCAGCCCAAAAATAAACAAACGAAAAACAAAACAAAACAAAAAAACCAAAAGTGGAAGAAGAGATAAAAGGGACTACATTAAGCTGAAAAGCTTCTGCACATCAAAAAAAATAGTGACTAGTGTACAAAGGCCACCCAGAGAAGTGGAGAAAGTATTCACCCAATACCCATCAGGTAAGGGGCTAATATCTAAGACCTACAAGGCACTGACAGACCTTAACTAGAAAAATCATCCAAGCCCATCACAAAATGAGAAGAAATAAACAGACATTTCCTCAAAGATGAAAGATGTGCCAAAAGGCACAAGACAAAATAGTCCACATTACTAATCATCACAGAGATGCAAATCAAAGCAACAATGAGGTATCATCTCACACCACAGAGTCTAGAACGCATCCTAAAGAACAAGCAGTGCTGGCATGGATGCAGGGAGAAAGGAACTCTCATTCACTGCTGATGGGAATGCTATCTAGTGCAGCCCTTCCAGAAAACAATACAGATATTCCACAAAAAATTGGAAATCGAGCTTCCATATCATCCAGCAATACTATTTTCAGGGATATACCCTAGGAACACAAAAACATGATACAAAAATACCCTCTGCACTCCTATGTTCATTGCAGTGCCATTTACTATAGCAGAATCTGAAAACAACTATGGTACCTAACAACAGATAAGTGGCTAAAGAAATCTTGGAACACCTACAATAGTAATATGAGGCAGCATTGGAAAAATGAAGTCATGAAATTTGCTCATGTATGGAATGGAAACTATTATCATGAGTGAAATGAGTCAGAAAGAGAGAGACAGACAGAATACTTTCACTTATCTGTGAGAAGTAAGAAAAAATAAAAAATAAAGGACGATATGCTAATAATACCCAAAGGCAAGAGAGATGAGTGCTGGAATTAACAGTCCATGATATGAAGCTTACCACAAAGAGTGGAGAGTGCAGTTAGAGAAACTACTACACTGATAATTATCATGACAATGATAGTGAGAGAGAGAGAAATAGAATGCCTGTCCCAAAGACAGGCAGGGGATGGGGAGAGGAGGGAAATGGGGGTCAATAGAGTTGGAAAAGTTTCTCTGGTAAAGTGGGGTGTACTTTTATGACAGAAACCCAACTACAAACATTTTTGGTACCATAATTCTTAAATAATTTTCAAAATAAGAATTTTGTTACAGCCATGCAATAAATACCAATTGTTTCCCATAAAAAAACAAGTGTTTGAGAGGAAAACTTAGCAAATTCTCCTTGAAAAGCAATTCTAACAAACTAATTTGTACGAATATTTTTTTCTGATTGCCTTTGGATTAAACTTCGCATTGAAAAAACACTGAATCGCTTCTAGGCCTTTTGGCTAAGATCAAGTGAAAAGACTCAGAATGGCTGTATTTATCAAGAAAAGTGTCTATTTAATGTTTAGGGAAAAATTGAAAATAATATGGCTAATGCTTTGAAATTAAGACGATAAATACAGTTTAATAGTAAAAGAAAAAAAAGAAATCAAAAAAGCTAACTTACATGAAACCTGGGATGGACATTTAATATCCAGACAAGTAGCATTCAACGGAAGACACATAATAAGAAATAATGAGGGAAAGCTTAATGGCTGATGACTCAATCATAAAGTAAACTTTATTAAACAGTTGCATCAAATAAGGCCTTAGCAACTTTTATGAAGCTTCTGTTCACAATTCAAAAGCACTGGATCAGGGGTCTTCAAAGTAAGGTCCACGGGCCACATATTGTATTTATTCCCATTTTGTTTCTTCAGTTCTAAATAAGATATATGCAGTGTACATAGAAATTTGTTCATAATTTTTGTTTTTACTATAATCTGGCCCTCCAACAGTCTGAAGGACAGTGAACTGGCCCCCTGTTTAAAAAGTTTGAGGACCCCTGCGACTGGATTGACAGAAACACAATACTGGTGGGTAACTTCAAAAGTCCAGTTTTAGCATTACAGACGTAAGTCAGAATACCAATGGAGACCACAAGAAATATTGAGGAATATAAAAGAAATGAGAAAGGACTTTACAGAGCCTCTCTTTGTCAAGAAAAAAAAAAGAAGCAGAAATTTGTAGTTTTTGTGTAGCTAATATGGAACAGTAAAGATCACTTATCAGGGGCCTGAGAAATAGCACAGCTGTAGGGCATTTGCATGCAGCCAACCTGGGAGGGACCCAGTTCAATTTCCAGTATCCCACATGTCCCCCAGCCTGCCAGGGGTGATATCTGAGTGCAGAGTCAGGAGTAATCCCTGAGAGCCACTGGGTATGACCCAAAAACCAATCAATAAATCAATCAATAAAGTATAAAAGATCACTTATCAGGGCACAGTTCAAACATATATAAATGACCAAATATAGAAGTAACACCAAGTATCCTATCAGATTGCATTATTATGAAGGAAGAATTTAACCACAAAAAGGAGATGGTAACAAATTCAAGCACCTGAAACAGAACAATATGCTGCTAAACAGCAACTGAATCAGAGAGAATATCATGAAAATATGAAATGAAGTAACCTATGAGACTAACAAATGCTGTTCTAAGGGGAAAAGATAAGTCTTTAACCAGAAAGAAGAATATGTTCAAATAAATAACTACAATTGCTCTAAAATACCTGGAGAAACAATGTTAAATTCAAAAAAAAACTAGTAGAAGGAAGGAAATAATGAAAACTGAGGACAAAAATCAAAGAAATATAAATCAAGACAAAGTCAATAAAATCAAGAATGGTTCTTCCAAAGTATTAACACGAGACACACACCTTTAGCTAAACTCTTGGGGAAAAATAAAATAACCAAAATAAATTGACTCACTGATAATAGGGCAGAGTTTTCAACCGAAATTCAAGCTATCATGAGACATTACTGTGAATCACTTTAAACTGTCAAGCTTGAGAACATACAGGACATATACTTTTCTAAGAGTCATATAATCTAAAAGTGAGCAAGAAAACAAAATAGACCAATCACAAATGACGAATCAGAAATCATAAAGAGGAATTTCCCTTAGAATATGAACCTGGTCCTGTTGTATTCACTGGTGAGATCCACAAGCTCTTTTTTTCATGGGCATCATACCAGGTTCGCTTCACAACTCCTCAAATAGAAAGAAGAAGCAGAAATACATGTATCACAGTAACAGCCAAAGCACGTAGAAATCCCAAGAAAACTGAGTATTGTAGATAAGCTTCCCTGATGATTATATTGACACAAAGATTCTCAAAAGTGATTGGTGGCAGCAGGTCCCGAACTTGCCATACATGCCCAATAAAATTTGATCTGAGGCAACACATGTGGCCCCAAACCCTTCCGATGAATAAGCCCAGACCACTGGTCCTCTGGCCCTAAAATAAACATTTCCTGAACAATATCTTAGCGAATTGAATCCAATAGCACATCAAAATATCATGTACCACAATCAAGTGTGGTACATCCCACAAGTGTATCCCAGGAAAGCAAGAGGTTTACAACACATGCAAATCAGTTCGTTTAATAACCACATCAAAAAAAGGAAAAGGACCATCATAAAATCATATTGTGCTCTCCAGGGACTAAAGAATAAAGAGGGTTCTTCTACTTACTAGAAGCCATTTATGATAATACTAGAATGAATACCTTTCCCAAAGATGAATAAAATAGTACTTATTGAAGCAAGTGTGGGCTCCCTCCCACATTTCTTCCTTCCTCAGGAAAGTCTGGCAGTTGTAATCTGCCCACCAATGCAACTCTGCCCACCAATGTAATTCTGTCACCAAGTTGGAACCAAGCTTGCTCCATAGGCTCACTCTTTTCTTGAAGGAGATGTTAACCGAGCCTTGAAAGATTGTGGATACACTGAGCCACACAAGAGAAAGTTGGTCTTCTTGGGAAGAAAGGTCAGCCAAGCTCCTGTCCTACCGAAACCAGGCTTGTTGCCTCATTCTTCCAGACTCACCATTTCCCCAATGGCCCGGCTTCATCACTGACCCTGTATAATTCCCTTGAGGGACAATAATCTACCCAAACTTCAGGTACCAGGTTTTTGGTAATTCAGTACATTAAAGAAGTGAATGACATGCAGATACAGTAAACTCCATTTTACATAATAATAATAATAAAGAGGTTATGCAAAGGCTTCTCTAAGGGATATTTTCTCTTTACACTATAACTCTTACCACTACAGACCTCAACATTAGCATGCCCCCCTTCACTCCACTTGAAATACCTCAGCATCTAAGTGAGTCCTTTCCCAGTACATACCATCCATGCTACTGTCGCTGTCCTCTTCATTTATCTACAGACACACAGATATGAAAAAAAGAGGAAGAGTGAGGAAATCTTTATAAAACTCATACCCCAATGTGATCTTTTACCTAAGTGATCTGTTATTTTGGTGTAATTAGCAAGACAGATGGAAATATGAGTTAAAGGTCTCAAGAAATATAATGGAAAGAAAAAGTACAGAAAAATCATTTTACTGGTATGTCACCCAGTTCAGTGAGGCTGGACATTTGGTCTTTGATCCTATAAGTTAAAACTGTCAAAGTGGAGGGGCCAGAGGGTGGCGCAGAAGTGTAAGACGTCTTCCTTGCCAGCACTATGGTTCAATACCCAGAGTCCAATATGGCCCCCCAATCCAGGCGACTTCAGAGCACATAGATAGAAGCAACCCCCGAGCGTCAACAAGTGTGGCCCAAAAAACAAAAACAAGAAACAAATAAAAACCCTGTCAAACTGGAGAAGACCTTCTAACACAATATAGATAATTATTTAAATCTAGATAGAAGACAATGTCTTCTTGAATTATACAAGGGAAAGAGACATTTACAAGAATGTCTGCTTCAGTGATTAAATATATTAATAAATTTAAAAAATTAAAAATGTCTGCTTCAAAAGAGGACAATTACTGTAAGTTTTACCAAGGTCATTGCAGTTATTGTACATAGAACATGCTTTTGGTTCAAAAGATTTAACTTCACAAATTTAAAGGCAGCTTACATTTTGTCGTGGGTGAATTTTTAATTTCCGTTGTGTTTTGACCCATCCTGTGAGAAAATAGTCATTAGAACTCATATATAGTTGCTTGGGATTACTCAGTGAACTCATTTGCCAGAACATTGAAAATAAAGTTGGAACAGAATAACCCTAGGACTCCCTAATAGAACAATAACCATGATAGCAGACTAATGATTAAAATTCCGATAAGTTGACATTTGTATGTGTATGTCCCTAAGTTTCCTGACAAGAACTTTGCTTGTTAGAGACATCGAAACTTAATCCAACTTTTCTGAACCAGAGATATTTATATGATGCCTGATTCTCACTGCTTTGATCAGTTGATGTGTTATCTCTGGGTGATAAATGACTTTGGTTTTTTGGCTTTTCTTTGTTTTGGGGCCACACCTGGCAGTGCTCAGCAGTTACTCTTGGCTTTGCACTCAGAAATCACTCCTGGCAGGCACACGGGACAACACAGCCCCTGGATAATAATTGTTGACATGTATTTCCTACATGCATACCCACCTCACTGATTGATGACAGGGAAATTTCCAAATATTTGTGCCTTGTAATAGGATAAATTATTTATGTGCTAAAATGTTGATGTTACTCCTCTAGTTTTGTGTGTTCCAGATGAGCCTCTCTAATAGAGGACACTCATATGTGCCAGAAGATCAGGTCCTTCAAAGACTAAACTTGAACGCTAGAATAGTCTTTTCTCAGGAACTAAGTAACCTGATGCTGTGTCACTTTCCAGGTTCCTATTCCCAAGCATGATCCTTGAGGAGTCACGTGGTGTCTCTGTTCATTAGATCACAGGAACAGGAGCCATTCAGTCATCATCGTCCACACAGAGTGGAGTCTAAAAAACCTTCCAGGTATGAATGTGGTAAAGGATGAACCCATGTATGTAAGAAAAGTGCATAATACATGACAATATGGGACAGTGTTAGCAGACTTGGCACTGTGAATGCAAGTATAATACACTATTAACCTATAGAGATATTTGGTTCTCAAAATGAAATGCTGTTCAGTATATCTACTGTTACATAGACTAGACATTCTAACTCTTAATGAAAAACCACGAATAAAATACATTTCTTTTGAAAACCATGACAGATATCATTTTCACCAGGAAATGAGATATTCTTCACCTCCCCTGTCCTGATCCTACTAGCATGATGCAATTTTTTGACTTGGTAGATGAGGCCATCAGAAAGTCCTATCATTATTCTATTAAATTTCTTCCACATAAACGGAGAAAATTCAGAATACTTACCAGGCTTCTTATAATGTTCTTTCAAGTGTTTCTAGAGAAAAGAGCGCAAAGATCAGACTATTGTACCTTGAACCTGTGGCTTTTTTAAGAACTATCCATTCACACAAATTAAAAGACATGTTTAGTCATTACTAAAACTCTGGGAATGGTCAGAGCTATTTGGGGGAATTCCAGGACAATCAAAAGGAGACAAAGTCCTTAATGGGGTGAAAATGAGTAGAAATGACACTCATGGGTTTTTATGGCCTCTTCCAAGGAACAGGGGAAGGAAAGCTACAAGGAAATACATGTTAATTTCACCAATGGACACTGTATTATTTTCCTTGTACCATTTACTGTGTATCAAAGGACTAAAACCAAAATATTTATTGATGGACAAACCAGCAAGCATACCCGGATTGATTTTGTTCTATTTAGTGATGTGAAGCATTTTTTTATTCTTGACCATGCCGAAGGAGCTAAAAGAGGAGAGAGATGTCAGTCCACTGGTATAGCTTGGCTTTGGAAAAAAAAAAAAAAAACAACTCTTCTAGACATATAGGGAACTTGCTTAGGAATGTGATAGTGAAAATCAATTGAAGCTTCCCATGCTTATCTTTTCTTGGTACAAAAGCAAACAGGATCAGAAACCAATAAAATCATTATTAACTACTTAAAAGCCACCCAAAAATGTAAATATATTAGTAATATTTATTTTGGCACTTGTGGTTAAAGTGCCAATATATATCTGCTGAAAATTACTTGACTATAGTTCTGAGAGCTGAAATGTAATACAGCAGCTAATGACAGTTGCAGTGTCTATTGATACCTCTTGGCCCTCTGATTCTGGAGCTCACAAAAAGAGACTGTTTTCCTGGGCGATTTCACATTAATAATAAGTGAGGCCTAGGCAGCATTTTTGAAGGGTAGTTTTGACTCATGGGCCTGCATGTCATTCTGGCATACAACCAAACTTTCAAATAATGTATTGATTACTATGAATGTTGTGGTCAGATCTCATTGTCAGGGTATTGCATGCTATTTAGTATCTGTGAGGATCAACATGACACTTGTCTTGAACACTGATTTCATATTTGCACACACTACTCAGAAGACAGAGAATTTTGTTACAGCCATGCTGTAAATATCAATTATTTCCCTAAAAGATAAACATTTGAGGGGAAAATTTAGCAAATTCTCCCTGGAAAATGATTTTGTCAAACTAATTTGCATCAATAATTTCTCTGAACGCTTATGGATTAAAAATTACATTGAAAAGACACTGAGTGGTTGGATTCATCAAGAAAATATCTATGTATTCGTCGGTTAAAGAAACACTCTGAATTAATAGGATAAATACAGATTAAGAGAGAATGAATAAAAGTGATCATACAAAGCTGAGTGAAATGAAACCTGCGATGGCTGTATAAATTTTAGAAAACCAGCATTCAACTTAAGACACATAGTAAGAAATAGTGAATGACTGCTTATTGACAGATTACTTGATCATAAAGTACTAACTTGTATCTAACAATTACACCAAATGATTTCTGAGCTAGAGTCAGGAGTAACTCCTGAGTGCTGCCAGTTGTGACCCAAAAAAACAAAAGAAAAAAAATAAGAAACCCTTTGTTGGAATGTTTTATGGATTCACAGAACAGAAACTAAAATAATTTGTTAAACATTTAGTCAAATATAATCCTCAAGTTTTCCGCTTCTGCACATGAATATTGTCTAAAACATGTCTTCTTTCTAGCAGCTAGGCCCTGACATCACGGGGCTTGGCTGAGTTCACAAATTGGATGTAACCCGTAGCTTCCCTGTCACTTCTCTGGCTCTCCTCTCCTGCTAAGCTTTGCATCCTGGCAATTAAAACTGCCACTGCCATAGCTACTGCCACTGCTGGAACCACCAGAGACACCTTGGTTTCATGGTTTGGCAAAGTATTGGTCTCCACCACGATAGGGGCCTGAGCTTCAATCTCCAAAGATTCCTCCTTTCATGGGTCCAAAATCTAAGGACTGATTATTGTACTTGCCAAAATCATTGTAACTACCTCCACTTCCAAAATTGCTTCCACCACCACTGCCAAAGCCTCCTCTGCCTCCTCCATTGGCCATAGCTTTCATAGCTACTCCTCCTTCCATAGACACTGCCCTGGTTTCCATAACCCTGTCCATTACTTTCATAGCCTCTGTTTCCTCGAGAGGAACCAGGGCCACCTCCTCCATAACCACCATCATTGCCAAATCCATTATAGCCATCCCCACTGCCACCATATAGGGCTTTTTGAAGAGAGTGGGCCCCTTCCCACATTTCTTCCTTCTTTAGGGAAGTCTGGCAGTTATAAGTATGCCCACAAATGCAGTCACCAAGTGGAACCAAGCCAGATCTCTAGTCCCACTATTTTCTTGAAGGAGATATAAACTGAGCTTTGAAAGATTATGGTTATGCCAACCCATGCAGTAGAAAGTTGGCCTTCTCAGAAAGAGGGAGTGGGCCAAGCCCCTGTCCTGAGAAATCAGACTTGTGACCTGTATCTTCAAGAATTTCCCTGGTGGCCTGCCTCATCACTCATACTCTATGATTGCCTTCAGGGACACTGATCTACCCTCATTTTAGGTTCCCTGGGCTTTGGGCACACTCAGAATCTTAATGTAGTGAATGTCATGAAGATATGGTGAACTCCATATTATATCATTACATAGACTATACAAATGCTTCTTAAAGGGATATTTTCACGATATAAAAAATATTCTCTTTAAATTATACCTCTAACCACTACAGAACTCAACATCAGAATGCACACTCTTCCCTTCCCTTGAAAGACTTCAGTCTTTAAATGAGTGATTTCATAGTACGTGCTCTCAGAGTAAGGCTACATATATAAAATGTGTATCTTTTATAATTGACTTCTCTGTAGTAGAACACTTCTAAGCCTTTTGCTAGAGGTCTGGTAGTCTGAGAGATGGTGCAGATAATGATCTGAGGACTCTTAAGGGAAATGATCAGAATGACAATGCCCACAGGGAAAGGGAACACCCTGGGCTCCTGCTCTGAGTGCACCTCATGCTGTCTCACTGAAGTGTTTTCTTAATCTTTCTCACTCTTTTTTATCCTTGCAGCCCCCTTCCTTCAGACTCATTTACCTGGCCCTTCATTCATTTTATTCTTGTCAGTAGCCTACACACAAAGGAAAAAGAAAGAAAAAAAAATTACTGTTATTATTATTATTATTATTTTGGTGTAATTAGCAAGCCAGATGGAAACTTGAGTCAAAGATATCAAGAAATAAAATGGGAAGCAAGAGTATTGGAAAGATCATTTCACTGATATATCAAAGCTGTTCAGTGATGCTGGATATTTGGTCTTTGATCTAGTAGGTTAAGACTGTCCAAGTGGAGAAATAGACATCTGCCACTTATATACAAATATTTATACGTAGATAGAAAACGATGTCTTTGAATCATACAAAAAAACACTTAGAAGTGTCTACTTAAAAAGGGGATACTTACTGTATGGTTTCACCAAGGTCATTGTACTTATAGTCCTTAGAAAATGGCACAAACTCATTAACGTTTAGTTCTAAAGGAAACAAGATTTTTTTTTAACTTTACGAAGAACAAGGGAAGCTTACCTTGCTTTTAGAAAATGTTTTTGTAAGCTTCACGCTCCAGGAGATGTGTTTTTTCTTCTCCGTATTCTCTGAGAAAAGAGTAATTGGAACTCATCTAAAGCTGTTTGGGGTTACTTGGTGAACTACACTTAACAAAACATTCACCAAGAAAGTTGGAATAGAAAAATATCCTCAAATTCAATAATCGAACAATATGTGACAACAGACTAATGATCAAATTCTTATCAGCATACTGTTTTGGTTTTTTTTTGTTTTTGTTTTTTTTTTTGTCTGTTTGTCTGGGGGCCACTTCCAGTCACACTCAGGGTTATTCCTGGCTCTGTGCTCAGAAATTGCTCCTGGCAGGGTCAGGGGACCATAGGAGATGCTGGGGGATCAAAACAGGGCCAGTCCCGGATAGGCTGCATGCAAGGCAAATACGCTACCATTGTGCTACCTCTCCAGCCCCATAACCTTATGTTTCTATGGGTTATGTCATTAAGTTCCCTAACCAGAGGTTTGCCTGTTAGAGACATCAAACCTATCAAATATTTTTGAAGTTGAGGTTACTATGTGATTCCTGATTTTCATTGCTTTGATTAGTCATAAATTATGAAAAGTGCATAATACATTACATTATGGGATAGTGTTGGGAGACATGAATGATACTGGGAACTGTGAATTCAAGTGTAATGCATTTTTTTTTGGATAGCTCACTATTTATGAGTCTTAAATTCTCTTTTCCCCATGCATGGTTATCATCATTTGCATGGCTATAATTCTAAATGGTGGGACACTATCCAATATGCCTAATTACTATTACCTAGTCTCCATAATCTAACCCTCAATCACATGCCTACAAATCTCTAATAAAATACTTTTCTTCTTAGAAAGGTAACATATAATTTTCAATAGGAAATCAAGATATTCTTCACCTTCCCTGTACTGTTCCTACTAGCAAGTTGCAATTTCTTGATTTGGAAGATGAGGCAATCAGAAAGGCCTGTCATTATGACATTAAATTTCTTCCACAGAAAAGTAGAGAATTAAAGATACTTACTTCTTTTCAAGCAGGCTCTGACATTGATCTAGAAAAACACAGTATAAAGATCAGAGATCATTCTGCCCTGAACCTGTGCTTTCTTAAGAAATATAAATTCACACAAATGTGAATGTCACAATCAAACATTGGTAAACTTCTTGGAATTGTCTGAGCTTTTTGGAATAATTCCAGGCCAATAAAATTGAGGGGATGATGTCAATGTTCTTAAAGGGATAATATAGTTTCAGTAAGAGTAAAAATAAGTAAATAGTTTGAGCAAAATGGATTTAACAGATTTTTTAATGGCCTCTCTTCTATGCTAAAAGGAAAAACATGTTACCATCATTCATTTATACTACATTATTTTTTTTGTATCATCGATTCCACATCAAAGGCCTGAAACCAAAACATTTATCAATGGATAAACTAGTAAGCATACTTCTGCAGGTGTTGGTGTCGGTGATGTTGAGGTTGGATTTTCATCCAGGTCTTCAATGGGAGGAGCTGAAGGAGGAGAGCATATGTCAGTCCATTGGTGCAGCTTAACTTTAAAAAATATCAACTACTAACTACTAGATTGTAGAAAAAACTTGATTATGGATGTGATTAGTGAAAATCGGGTGAAAGCTTTTCATGCTTATATTTTCTTGATAGGAAAGCAAAAATCGAAACTAATCATTTTCGCTGCACAAATAAATATATTCCCCTCTTTTTTAACTATAGTGTATCCATCTATAGATGCAGGATAGAAGAGGGAAGAGGATAGAAGAGGTTTATCTTTAATTTTTTTTAAGTTTATTTCTTTAAAGTATTGTGATTTACAACGCTACTTATAGTTTCGTTGTCAGGCACATAATATTTCTACACCAATCCCACCACCAATGTCAGCATCCCGACACTAGTGATCCCATCATCTATCCTATCCTTATCCCTACCAACACAACCCAGATGCCCCTTGACAGGTATGTTCCACCTTCGATGTCCTGTTTTCAGTGTTGTTGGGTCTGTGCTATGAATGAAGAACTGGACTACAATTACCACTTTTTCGCATCACCACATAACCAAAGCCATGACCCCAATTCTCCCATTAAGAGGGAGAGTACATTTTTCTAAATAGATAAAAATCTTGGAAATGACCTTGATAGAACAGACCAAAGAAACTTAGAAGAATATATATAATCTCAATAACAATAGCATTAAAAATTTAGGGAGAGTATATAAGAAGAGGAGAAAGCATAGTAGCAATCAAATTTTCATTTGTATGAACCTACCTCCTCGACAGCATGAGCTACAGTTGCCCATTGTTAACAAAAACAAACAAAAACAGAAAACAAACTAAAGCAAAAAACAAACAAAAACAAAAAACAAACTAAAACAAAAAACAAACAAAAACAAAAACAAAACAAATAAAAACAAAAACAAACAAAAACAAAACAAATAAAACAAACAACAAACAATACAAACAAAACAAAAACTGTCCTAAATCCTATGTAATCTAACTTATCTAAATTAAATAATACAATCCTTATTTTATTTCTAATCTAACCCCCCCCCCGAACACCCCCACCCAGCCCCCACCCTTTACCCTCTAATCTAATTCTACTCTAATTCTAATCTAATTCTAATCTAAATTGTAACAATATATAACAAAAAAAATGAAGAAAACTTTGTGGTATAATCGCTCTGTCTCTCTCCCAACACCTCAACTAGCCAGAATGAGCTGTGGGGGTAGCCAAGGAGCATAAGCTGTTCTAATATTACATCATAAAGGTCCTGGAACATCATACAGTTGCCTAGTCCTAGCTCCCCACATCTAGTCTGACTGCAGCTGGTTGCCTAAAATCAATGTTTCACCAAAATATAAACACACTATTGCAGAGATTAAATGAAAATTCATCTTTTTGAAATCTGTCTTTAACATCTCAATAAGTATACAAAAGGGAATGTACTGAATCCCCAAATGTCACCATATTTTCAGTTTCTAGTGAGGAAAAAAAATATTTTGTTTGGGTTTTTTGGGCCACACCTGGTGGCACTGAGGAGTTACTCTTGGTTCTGTGCTCAGAAATTACTCCTGGCAGGCTCAGGGAACCATATGAGATGCCAGGAATCAATCCTGGGTTGGCTGCATGCAAGGCAAACTTTCTACATGCTTTGCTATTGCTCGGGCCCTCAAGAAAAATACTAGTTATCAGATGGTCTCATTCATCTATGCCACATAGAGAAAAAAAAGAAAATAGACAATATCAAAAACAATGAAAAGACCTTGACCTAGGCTTGCTAAACTGAGGCAGTCCTGAGAAGGGGCGGGCAGTTATGAATTGGGAATGAAGAGGCAAAGTAGCAGTGACAGCACAATGCTGAAAGTTAATGTGGACTTTGGTCATGGAAAGGTACAGTTGCTTTAAATTACGGAGTTTTTGAACTCTAAGAAAAAAATTGTCAACCATCCTAGTTAATTGTTTCAAGAACAATTTAATGTTAACTATCTAGGTGACAGAAAATGGGGCATTTCTATAAATTCAATTTCAGTATATTGGTATTAATTATATTGTCCTATTTGTTCTAGTGTGTTAGATGTTTTTTCTTCAAGCAAATATAGCTATACTTTTTTATTGTAAGAATTTATTCAAGAGGCAAAATTGATTAACATATTGAGGTGAACTAACATAACATAATATAGTAACATAACATATAATATAATTAATATAATATAATACACGTAAGTCAAAGAACATTTCTGATTACAACACAATTTTTATTGTAATGGCTTACATAACTTTCACAGTAATATTTTAGGTACATATTAACATTGAATCAGGGAATACCCATCACCAAATATGTCCTCACCCCGTCCCAATTCCCTTTCTGCAATCCATATATCCCACCTTCACCCCCCGGGCTGCTAGAGTAGGTGGTCCCCTCTTTGTCTAGCTTACTAGGAGTGATCATATATCTGTTTGGTCCTGGTACCTTCCCTGTTTCCCCTTCTATTTAAGAAGCGGAGCTAGATAAATCAAGTTATGTGGTTTTGTTTGAAGGAAAGAAAAGCAATAGATTGGGGTACAAACTAAGAAGAAAAAAAAAGTCAAATACGCGAAAAATGGGCAGAGTCCTTCTAGAAGCGTTCAACCTCAGTTTGAGAGAGGATGTGAAAAAGGTAATTGAAACATCACAACAATACAGAAAGAAATATCAAATTGAATATCCAGTGAGCACTACAGCAATAAACACAAGCACCACACAATAGTCTCAGATCTGGAATAAAATCATGGTAGAGTGCAAAAAGAAACAGAAAGAGAAGATAAAATAAAATAATATTGAAGAAATCAACTTCAATCTCAACACCAAAATAAAGACTTCAAAAAATCGATCAATCGATAAATATGTGGGAAAATGATTGTTTTGTGCTTTTTTTTTTCTTTTCTTTTTCCCCCTGCATAGGCACAGTAACTATTGGGAATATTGTAGAGGGAATTCCCTTGGCCTAGGAGACACAGAGTTTCCCAACCCCTGAAGTATACTGTCATGGGATTAACGGTAGACTCCTTGTATGATCATTTACTCTCCCCTTGGTGCTTTCGTGGTGTATGGAAGACTTCGGCTTCGTCTTGTATGGTAAAATCAGACCTCTGTTTCTCGAGATCTTGGTGACTGTGCAGCTCAAGGAATGGAGCTTATGATGAAGTCTTTCTTGGTGGTTCTAGCAGTTATGCTTCTTCAGTGTCGTTTTAATCCATGTTCTGTAGTTGGTGGTCTTGGTCATTATGTTGCTCCTAGGATGGAGCCTAGGATAAGGTCTTTGGTTATGTTTCTAGAAGACCCGTTCAGTTGCGGTTCTCTCAGTCAGACCTCTGGAGTTGGAGATCTTGTTTGTTGAACAGATCGTAGACCAAAAGCTAGGCTAGAGCTTTTTGTTGCTGTTGGTCCCTGGATCCGTACTTTCCAGTCCTGGTTGTAACAACCAGTCGTCTGTAGATAGCGATCTTGGCTTTTGCACAGGTCAAAGGGTGACATGTTTTCTGATTTTGTCTTATCATTAGCTGATGAGGAAGGACAACTTGCTCTTAGATCAAGTTGTTCCCATTTCCTCATTGTCAGGTTATCAATTTAGAACTGGAGCATGTTGGCATTAGAGCAGGATTGTGAATGCCCTGGAGGGGATTTGGCTCCTGGAGCTGTTGTGGAGAACTCTCTCGTTTCTGTGTCTGGGATCCAGGAGTCAAGGCTGGACGGTCAGTGTCTAGTTCCCTGGAGCCTAAGTTGTTTTCACATGACATACGTTCAGGGTGGGAGATGTCCCTGTGTTGTAAACAAGTATGAGTTCTTATCCCTAGTAGATAAGAGCTTGTTTTAACACGTACAAGTTTCCCTTTATTTAATATGTTTTTGCAGGAGGAAGTGGTGCTACATTATATTTCTGGTGGATTTGGGGGTGGAGAGAAAAGAAAATAGACACCTGACAAAAACTAAGAATATATATGCTCACACATATCTAAAAGAAAAAGGGTTGCTTTTAAAAAAAATAAAAAAGATTTAATAAGAAACGTAATTATTAAAAAAAAAGACGTAATTAAAGGAATTAAGAGGGGCCGAGAGAGATAGAATGGAGACAAGGCGTCTGTCCTTCCTTTAGAAGGACAGTGGCTCAGATATCTGCATCCCCCAAGGTCCACCGTGCCCACCCGGGGCATTCTCTAAGTATAGAGCCAGGAGTACCCTCGAGTGCCGCCAGGAGTGACCCAAAAGAAGCAAAAACAAATCAAATCAAATAACAAAAACTAAAACAAAACAAAACAATACAAACAAACAAACAAAAGAAACTAATAAGAATACAAAGGAAAAGAAAAAAGAAAACAAAACAAAGAAAAAGGGAGAAAGTGATACCGGAGGTCACTTTACATTTGGAGAGAAACAGGATAAGAGGTTGTGTTATATAGGTCTATACTTAGGATGAAAGTATAGGCCTCCCCATTGTCTTTTGAGATTTCCTTGTGAGGTGTGGGGTCCAGGCAGGGAGGTCTTGGGTAGAGTTCTTGCAGTGGGGGTCCTTTGGAGCTAGTTCCGATATCAAGCCACAGTCCACAGTAGGGAGAGGTGATTAGGAGGGCCACACTGCATGGGTCAGTCGGGGTGTTGGTTGTATTTTCTTGCCGGGAGCGAGGTGAGAGTTTGAGTGGTTGTCTCTTCACTTGGGTAGTGGGTACTGGCTCGTTGGGGTAGAAGTCAGTCTTGATGCCTACTGGATTAAGAACTGAAGATGAAGAGTTATAGTGTGGTGGGGATATTGGGGGTGGGATTGAGGGGTGAAGGAATAGTTGAATTTCTGGAGGAGGGAGAGGGAATAGTATATGAGAGGGGTTATATAGGGTATAGGTATGGGTTGTTTGTGGTTTAGGTTTGTCCCTTAAGGAGGATTTCAATCTCTGTGTGCTCCTGCGCACATATAAACATATAAAAGTTAGCTTAGGTGTATATTCATGTAGAGAGGTGTGGAGGGCAAGAGATGCACTCAGTACTAAGTATAGTACATGTAAGGAAAGGAAATTAGTAGGTCAACTTTTGGGTATATATAGGTTTTATGTCTCGAGTACTGATCATTGTCTTAATGATCTGTATAGGTCTTTACCCTTTTCAGTTTTGTCCACAGCACCCTATATGTCAGCTTTCCTTTCCTATAGAGGAGGTAACCATGTGGTTTTTATTTGACATAGATTGAATTGATGATAGTGAGGAGGAGAAGGTGGAAGAAGAATGAGACAAGAAGAAAGAATAGGAAAAACAAAACAAGACAAACCAACAATCAAACACCAATAACAACAAAAAGACAAGTAATGAGAAGAGAGGGTATAAGAGCAAGGGCATGTTAGTTTGGTTGAACGTGTTCAATGCTTAGGTCCAGTGGTAAAAATCTGTAGGTATTGGTTGGTGCTTCAGTGATCTGGCTGGTCATGTGCTTCAGGTCCTAAAAGAAGGCATAATCTAGAGATAAAGGGTATGTTAAAGAGTTTTATCCGATCATTTTCATGATTCAAGCAGAGTATGGTGCCTCGTGTGACTGAGCACCGAGGTACCACCATAGGATGTTCACACTTTGTATCCAGGAACCCCTATGACAGAAAAACTGGGAGGTTATTTTAAATATGGTAAGGTTAAGGCATTCAAATAGAATGTTTTCAAGTGTTTCCATTGGACTCAGTAATTTCCCGTCATAATCTTTACCTGTAATCCTGTATAAGATCCCTAGTAAATTATTATGGGCCTTTGTAGTAAAAACGATAAGTACATACCTGTTCTAGCTATGCTGCTGTTTCTGTTGTTGCTGGTTTCTTTATGATATAATGTGTAGTCGGGCTTGTGTTTTTTCTCTCCCCTTTGATTTGGGCTCTATTCCCCAGTATATGGTGATTATTACAGTGTTTGAGGTTTCTATCCTGTTTCACCCTGTTATTTAATTGTGGGGTATTGGTTGTATATCTGGAGTAAATTCTAGGTACTTTAGAATAGTGCTATCATTCTGTGTTTATCTTTTGTCTTCTGGCTTGCTTCCTTTAACATATTATGTTCTAGGTCCATTCACGTTGCTGCAAAGTCTGTGATTGTATCATTTCTGACTGTCATGTAATATTCCATTGTGTATAGATACCACATCTTAATGATCCACTCATCTGTTGTTGGACATCGAGGTTGGTTCCAAGACGTGGCTATTATACTGAGTGCTGCGATATATAGTGGGGTGCTACACTTTTTTAGTTAACGATGTTTCTAGTATCTGAATAGTTTTTGTCACTGTGTAATTTAAGTGCTGGTATATTGGCATGAAAAAGAATCATGATGTTTTCACTGAAGAGAGCATGAAGGACTTTTCAGAAAATTGTTTTTCCACCTGCTATGTTTTTCAGCGTCTTCCCAAATTGTTTGTCATATAAAATGAGTGTTCTGACATACATTTTGATGCTGCCCATGAACATTTTTATTATTTTGATCACAGCTTAACAATTAGTGATAAAATAGGGCTCGTAGCCCACATAACATAAAAATTGTAAAAATTCTCTTTGGTGGGGGTTGGGGCCACACCCGGAGACACTCAGGGATTACTCCTGGCTCTGCACCCAGAAATCACTTCTGGCTGGCACAGGGAAACCATATGGGATGCAGGGAATCAAACCTGGTCTGTCCTGGGTGGGCTGTGTAGAAGGCAATTGCCCTAATGCTGTGCTATCACTCCAGCTACAGAACGTGTAAAAATTCTAAGCAAAACTAGAAGTCATGTTTTCATCAATATGCATTGCTGATGTGCCAAGATTTCTCAAAGTAGCAATGACTTAGATACTGACTTGTTAGAATGGATTCATTAATATATTTGTTACTTTACTTTGACCATGGATTATGCAAATAAAGAGAAGCTGAGCCTAGTCAAAGGGAACTGCATTGTTTAAATGAAGAATTGTAATGTACTCAGCATTACAGGAAATTTCTTGACACTATGGAACTGGAGATATATAGCACAATGAATAAGGAACTTGTTCTGCCTACTGCTAACTCAGGTTTGAAAGCCTGCATTCATATAGACACTCGCCTGTCATCTTTCCAGCAAAAAATGACCAGGCTCCTCCTCCAAGATCCAAAACAGTATAATATCTCTTGATACTTCCCAGGTATCCCAGTGCTGCCTGATCCCTATGTGACATTTTGAAAGGGAAAGAAGTTTCAGATTCCCCTTTCTGCATGAACTACAACAACCCAACGCCACCCACTACATAATCTCTGACAGAAATGGTCCAACTCTTTTACTAATCTTATCACAAACTTCCAAGTCACCTTATTTGTTTTAGATCTATAAACCCTGACACGTTAATATCTTATAATGGTATCAGCCTAGTTGTATTACAGAGAAGATCTGATGGGAAAGTTCCATAGTCATCTACCAGCCTTAGTAAGCCTAAATTAGAATATCATAACACTCAACTAGCACTAACCACAATCCAGTAAATCTTAGACAGGCTCTAGTAACACTCACTGTATTAAATTTATTCATAAAAATTTTAAAAATTCTCATTGGTTTTCATACTGTATCATTTTAGGTTACAAGTTTAAAACACTGTATGTGTTTAAAAATTAAAATTTAGCCCACCCTCCATCTTGTTTCACTACTATACATGTCAACAACACATCCCTCATCCCAACTTCACATCGTGACTGTACTAATTTGAACCCCATGGACTTCCATATAATTTTAGGAATGTCCCATTAGTTTTTAAGAAATAATTTTATTGTAATTTAGGTATTAGGGATATAATTGTGCTCAAGTTTATGGCATTAATAAAAAATGTTATTGTACACCATCACCACCCAGTGACCATGACCCTCCACAACCTCCTGTCTCCTTGGGTCTGACCCTCTATTTCTGCCATTATAATGACTCATTTATTCATGCTAGAGAGTTATGGTTTTCAGGCATCCTGTGACCTCCCATAGCACTAAATCCTCTGCTCCAAATCCTCTGCCTAATGTTACTGCTTTACTTCCATCAACTTACTGTTTCTTTCTCTCCTCTCTTCAGCAGCCACACTCACAGCCTCTGCCATATAAACAAGAGCCCTATTCAACAGATCCTGGAAGTGCAGGATTGCATATGCAGCTCCACAGTACCTCCAAATTCCTCACTGACAGCCCACTAGAATCATAGCAAGTTGATGGGAAAGCAACAAGGAAGCTTACTAAGCTCAATTAACAAAAACAATAACACAGAAGATGCACTAACAACACATAGCTTAGTAAATATTCAGACAATGACTTAATGACCCCATGTGAGATATAACCATTTTCCCGAAGATTTTTGAGTGTTCCATTAGCTATTTTGTTGTAAGGAACAATATAAAATAAATTATTTTCTGTCGACGAAAGGGGCAGATTTGGGTTTATGTGAAAAACTGAGGACAATAATTGAGGGAAGGTCATACTGTTTGTGGAATTGGTATTGGAACAATGACTGCCAGAAATAACTATTGTGAATAACTTGGTAAACCACAGAGTTTAAATAAAGTATAAAATAAATTGAAATTCAATAAAATGCTTTCAAAAGAAAAGAAAGAAGGTAATAAGGACATTCATACTCCATGAATACCATTTATGTGGGGAGTCAATTCTAGCTGCATTTTACTATGATTCTTTTTTGCACTATTATCAATTCTTTTCATGCCTCTATTTAGAAAGTTGTCATAATAGGCAAAAAAAAAATCAATTAAAAATGTACATGCATTTAATCATTTTATTACTTGAAAATGAATGACATGCTTTTATATGTAAATTTACCTGATTTTTTTTCTGTTCTTCCACACTCTGCCACTCCTCTGAAGGGCAGAAAGACTGATGTATTTGGCCCTTGGCAGTTACATACTCCTATAGAGTTGGAGTCTCCATTGGGCCACACAGGGAATGTGTGCTAAAAGCACTCTGCTGACTCACTGATGTTTAAGGCAGAGAAATGCCAAAAGTACAGGACAAGAGGCTCAAAAGGAAGGAAAATTCTCAGGGGGCAATTCCCTAAGAGAGTTCTCATTTCTTCTTTAAATTTGCCCAGAAAGCTTTTGGTGGTGAAGAAAAGACCCTAAAATATGGGTCTCCATGAAGCCTTCGGTATCAAACAAATGAACGAAAATAGTAATTCTAACAGAACCTGATGACTGTCTACTTTTTTCACTCTAAGGCCACTGAATGAATGTCCAAGTGATGCAAAGGTGATTGTTACAGAAAATGTCTGTTCATGTCTATGTGCTCATCTGTGTCCTCAGATCACAGTCATCAACTCCGTTTGCCACTACTTTCAGTGACTTGGACAAGTGGCTTGTTCTCACAAAAGCTCAGTTTTTTGCTTCTTTAAAATATGATTCCACCGACCTCAAAGGCTAATAATGATATTTAAAAAGTGAATAATGGAAGAAAAGGAAAGAAGTAAGGAAGGAAAGAAGGAAGGAGGAAGGAAGGAAGGAAGAAAGAAAGGAAGGAAGAAGGAAGGGAGGGAGGGAGGAAGAGAGGGAGGGAAGGAAGGAAGGAGGGAGGGAGGGAGGGAGGGAGGGAGGGAGGGAAGGAGGGAAGGAGGGAAGGAAGGAAGGAAAAATGGAAAAATGATAAAAAGGAAGAAGGAAGTAAGGAAGGAAAGAAGGAAGAAAGATGGAAGGAAGGGAAAGAAAAAAAAGAAAGAAAGAAAGAAAGAAAGAAAGAAAGAAAGAAAGAAAGAAAGAAAGAAAGAAAGAAAGAAAGAAAGAAAGAAGAAAGAAAGAAGAAAGAAAGAAAGAAAGAGAAAGAAAGAAAGAAAGAAAGAAAGAAAGAAAGAAAGAAAGAAAGAAGGAAGGAAGGAAGGAAGAAAGAAAGAAAGAAAGAAAGAAGAAAGAAGAAAGAAGAAAGATGAAAGAAAGAATGAAAGAAAGAAAGAAAGAAAAGAAAAGAAAAGAAAAGAAAAGAAAAGAAAAGAAAAGAAAAGCTCCAATTGAGCTCCCATTGTCCAGGCTACTCCACTCCTAGGGATATACCCTAGGAACACAAGAATACAATACAAAAACCCTTTCCTCACACCTATATTTATTGCAGCACTATGTACAATAGCCAGGCTCTGGAAACAACCAAGATGCCCTTTAACAGAGGAATGACTAAAGAAACTGTGGTACATATACACAATGGAATATTATGCAGCCGTTAGGAGAGATGAAGTCATGAGATTTTCCTATACATGGAATCTATCATGCTGAGTGAAGTAAGTCAGAGGGAGAGAGAGAGAGACGCAGAATAGTCTCACTCATCTATGGGTTTTAAGAAAACTAAAAGTCATCTTTGCAACAATCCTCAGAGACCATGAGAGGAGGACTAGAATTTCCAGCTCACTTCATGAAGCTCACCACAAAGAGTGTAGTTCTAGAAATAACTACACTGAGAACTACCATAATCGTGTGAATGAATGAGGGAACTGGAAAGCCTGCCTAGAGTACAGGTGGGGTGGGGTGAGATGGAGGGAGATTTGGGACATTGGTGGTGGGAATGTTGCACTGGTGAAGGGTGGTATTCTTTATATAACTGAAACCTAATCACAATCATATTTGTAATCAATATGTTTAAATAAACTAAAAAAATTTTAAAAAATGGACTTTGTGGCTCGGGCGGTGGCGCTGGAGTAAGGTGCCTGCCTTGCCTGTGCTAGCCTAGGACGGACCGCGGTTCGATCCCCTAAGAAGCCAGGAGCAACTTCTGAGCGCTTAGCCAGGAGTAACCCCTGAGCGTCACAGGGTGTGGCCCAAAAACAAAAGCAAAAAAAACAAAAAAACAAAAACAAAAAAAAATGGACTCTGTCTAGTTAACCTTGTTATCCCATTATTCAACATGCTGTCACATGAAAATAGGAAGCCAGTGTTACTAACATTAAAAAAGTATTTCTTCTGAACTTTGAATATTTTATTAAGTAAGTTAATTTTAATAAGGAGCCATAATCTGAATACAAGAAAAATATAATTTCTATTTCTTCTAGAGTTTGTGGAGATAGCCACAGGATGCTAAGGCATACTGCAGTATTGTTTGTGGGGAGCCTAGCTAATGAAACCTAGACATAGGACACCTCAGTAATTCTAATCTGGTCACCCACGTGACCAAAGGCGCCCATGCCTTGAGAACAAAGGAAATAGACAAATACTAAAGTAATTCAAAGCAGCTCAATACATCCAGCCAGAAAGAAAAATATAGAGCCACTTGTCTTTGTGTTAGCAAAAGGTTACTAGGATTACAGCTGATGTTTTATTTGTGCTTGCTGAGTGGAATTTGTGGGACTCTGTTTGGATCTTGTGTTTTCTATATAAACTCTCTTAGTATAAACATGTGCTCAGGTCTACCTCTTTGCCCCTCCCTATTACCTGCCCCCAGCTTATGCTAATGAGTGCTCACAGTTGTAATTGGTGGAAAACTTGTAACACCCTCTGACGTATTTCAGCCCTTAAAAGCTGATTCCCCCCGACAATAAATCCCTTTTTGAACAGCATGCGTTGTCTTGAGGGCCCTTTTTACTAACTTCTCAAGTTTTTCTTTACAGGTCGGTTCTGCTCGGGCAAACCCGCGAATGACTAGCAACCTTCATTTCCACACCCCCGCGGGTCGGGGGGTCTCCCACAGGAGGTTGCAGAGTGGCGCCCAACGTGGGGCTCGAGTTACAGAACACCTGGCCGAACGGCAAAGGCGAGTCCCGGGAGCCTGTCCACAAGTCGCTGGTAAGACCCTATTAAGGGCGGGGTGCAGGAAGGTTAAACTAAGTGATCACTAACACCTCCGTTCTCTCGCCCCGGAAAAATGGGGGCTACTTTGTCGTCCCAGAGATTAGGGACTATCGCCCCGGAAAAATGGGGGCTACTTTATCGTCCCAGAGATTAGGGACTATCGCCCTGGAAAAATGGGGGCTACTTTATCTAAAGAAGAGGTTTTTATTAAAGATCTTAAGAAAGAGCTGGGTGAAAGAAACGTTAAAGTAAAAAAAAAAGACTTAATTAAATTTTTTATATGTGTCCATGATATTTGTCCATGGTTTGTAGTCAGTAGACCCCGAATAGTTAATCCACCCTAGGTTCTAGCATAGCAGACTGCCCCATCTAACTTCAAAAAATGTAAGGCCGACCTAAAGACACAATTAAGAGAACTTAAGGAGATAAAAAGTCTGGAGGAACATATTGCCTGGCTTCAAGCCTCTGATGACTCATATCAGTTCCCTGTATTTTTTAATCAACAGCCCAAGCGAGTTCCCAACAAAGGGGCATGGGTGCTGTCACTTGCAGCCACAGCCTAGATAGAGCCCAGGCTGTCCAGAGGGCTCAGGCTTCAGCTAGGTCCTGCTGAATGGAAGGAAATTGCTAGCACAACCTTGCCACGCTCTCACTATATACTTTGGGAGACGATTTTTTGGCCCGATGCAGGCAACAGGCCAACCCGGGCGACGGAGGTTTTACCCTCCCAGATCAGATCTATGAACAGCTTACCGGCACGGGAACCTTTCCCTCCCTTAGGGAACGACTACAGAGTCTTTCCCCTGCTTGTTTGGCTCAAACCAATGCTGCTGCCCTCCAGGCTTGAAGAGCCACGCCTAAAAGTGCACAAGCCACCATTCTGCTGGCTCAAACAGTGCAAGGCCCCCAGGAGCCCTACAATAAATTCATTAGCAGACTCCTGGAAATGGTAGAAAGGATTATGGGCACTGCAGATTATAATAATCCCCTTTCAAGCAGCTTGCTTATGAAAATGCTAATGAAACCTGCAAAAATATTTTAAGAGACAACCTCCAAAGAAAAACCTTAAGGGGTCAGAGAGATAGCCTGGAGGTAAGGCATTTGCCTTTCATGCAGAAGGTCATTGGTTCAAATCCTGGCATTCCATATGGTCCCCCGTGCCTGCCAAAAGCTATTTCTGACCAAACTGAGCCAGGTCAGCTGCTAAGCCATAAAACCTTGTGATATCTGCACTTTGCTGTTAAAACTTCTGGGTCTAATGTGCCCTTTACTCAGTACATTTTGCTTGGGCCAGCCCAACTTTCAGTAAAAAAAAGTTGAGCCCAACTTTCAGTAAAAAAAAAATTTACTTCTAGCCTCCCTGCTATTAACTGTGCTGGCCCCTCCCCGCATTATCAGTGCAAGTTTCTGCTTCACCTTGTCAAATATGTGTAGCACAGGTAACAAATTTTGTAAAAAATATTTTTAAAATAAACCATATTATCCTATTCAACCTTAAAATAAAACAGCATATTAATTGGCTGATGCAAAATACAAATAATTGGCCTTTGGCATGTGCCTCCTTTAAGGAAAAAATTAATATTCATTATCCAGCAAATAAGTTTATACAGTTTTTCAAAAGATGCATGTAAAGAGAAAAAAAAAGTCGCAAGCCAGTAACAACATAGTACCCCCTACCTCCTGGTCTTAAAAGTTCTTGTTTTAAATATCAAAACCTCAGATCAGCACAAACAGAAAGATAAAGTCCTGGCCCCACTCTAGGAAGAAGCCATATACCCCCAACTCATTCAAGGTCTATTTTTCTTTAAGATCCTAATAAGCTAGCCAACACCCCCCCCATTCCTTAGGGTATAAATGTAGACCTAAAATGTTTTTCTAAAATAAAAACCACAGTTGGTAAAATTATAAGGTTTTAAAAGTGTTCAAAAATGTTATAATAAGCCCTTTAATCTATGCAGAGGTAGTGTTTGTGGCAGAAAGTGGCGGGGGTAAAATTTTGTTGCGTCTCATAAAATGCCTCAAATGTAAAGTTTGTGAATTAAATTATGTGGCATAAGTGTGCCTTTTCTAAAAACATTTGTGTAATTAAGTTTTGTGCATTGGGTGTTGTAAAGTAATTATTAAAACATTAAAAATTAAAAAACCTTCTAAATTCATGTCTGTAAGGGTTAAAAAAATTCTATAGGGAAAAATAGCAACAGAAAAATAACAGCAATAAACTCCCTTTCTTCATGTCTCTCAGAAATTTTAGAGCAAGGTCATAATTCTTTCACTTGTAATAACAGATTATTGGTAAAAGAAAAACTTTTTGATGTTTTAAAAATTTAATCGTACACACAGGTATTAAAATCTGAGTCTTTTATATTTCTATTAGAAAATTTATTTTGATTCTTAAGGGATTTAAAAAAAAGGTTAAAAATAATGTGGTTAACCTTTTTAAATAATATAGTTAATTTTATTGCAGTCAACACCCAGGTGTGCTTCATAATACCCATAGTTTTAATTTTGTGCTAAAGAAATTGTTCTTTACCTTTGCATTACAACACCTATCCTTTTAAGTGTATTCAAAAGGTCAGCACATTATACAAATCTGTACATTTGTGTCAAAGTCAAAAAATCTAGTATTAATAAAAAATATATATATATATATTTAATTTTATGAGTAATATTATAAAAGCAAATTAACTAGTATCAAATATAATTTTGGTCTTAAGTTCTAGGTGTAAAAATGCATCAAATGTCTTTAACTATATTTTATAATGTCTAAACATCTTGTTAATTTGGTATATAATTTTTACAAATTATTCACCTAAAATCTTCAAAGTAGAAACAGTTGTTTATTAAAAATTTTAACACTTTATTGCAGCTGCCTCACTGTTTTCCTGTTAAACTAATTAAAAAAAAACCTGTTCATTTACAGCAAATGATATCATACTTCACAGTGGAGACTCCTTCTACAGTGCTCATTAACCATTTTACTTAACAAAAATTTTTAACTGCTTACATTTTACTTCATGTTTTAAACTTCAAATTAGAATTGTTTTAAAAATGTTTTGTGTTAAAGCTAAACCTTAAAATTTATTTTCAGCAAAGTTCCACCCCAGCTACATTAAAAGAATTTTTTTTTACAAACATGCCGGCTAAATATTTAAAAGCGCTTGTCAATTTTTCTAATGCAAGTTTTGAATAAATCCTCTTGTCTGTTCATGTGTGTGTGTTATGAGTGAAAGTGGCCACAATGTTGTGTTTCGTGTTGTTTTGTTCTGTCTATTTGTTATTTTTACATTTCATGATAAATACAATTTTTAAAGCCTTATCCATTTTTGAAATTTTAATTAATTTCTTTTTAACCTGGCTTAGTCTGGTCATATAACAAACTGTGAAATCCTGCTAAAAAATCCTGTGTTAAGCTAGCTTTGTCCTAACAGCATGGCAGAAAGAGTAGGGGATGGTAAACCCCAAATTTCTCAATGGCCATCGGGGATAACTTTTCCCTGGAGAATTTCTGGACTTTGCAATCACCCAGCTTTTCTGCTATGTGTAAGTTAAGGCCTATAGAATATGAATTTGTGGCTGAAAAATAGCATCTAGCTTTAAAATAATAACTAGAAGTTTAAAAAAAATCCTTTATATTCGGTTTAAAATTTTTTTTTGAAAAATTGGCTATTGTTAATTATAACATTTTTTTTGAATGCTGAAGTCTGACAGAGGTCAGATAACATTCCTATGGTATTCTAAAATAATTTGTGTAATGTAAATTACTAATATCTTCCGCCTGTAAACCCAGGCCAGAAGACTAAGTAAATTCCTAATTTTTATATAAAGAATTACATTCATAAAAATTTTATTGCACAAAAAAAAAAGCCCCCAAGTAACCACTTTGCCTCCTGCCAAGCTGTTTTCTTATAGACTTCCTGCAGCTTCCCGCAGTCCTGTCTTCATCCACTTCAAAAGAGCCTGTCACCCCTTCTGCTAACCTGTTTCTGACTGACTCCGCCTAAAAACAATGCTGAATTTGACTCTGCCTGGCTGCCCTGGATGCCCACCACTGCCATTAACAACCTCTGTCGCAATTTGTTTGCTGCACTTGACTCTCCCTTGCAAGACGATGACAACACCTCTGGTTCCTTCCCTTCCCCTTTAGACAATGGTGCCGGAAACATAGCCAACCCCCTCCCACTCATCCCCTGACCCATCCTTAAGTAGCCCTTTGTGCCCTCGCCATGGGTGCTGAGGAAGAGTGAGCCACCCCCAATCAATTTTTGCCACGACCTGGCCCATTCACCCATTCCCCAGGACATTCTGGCTATGTCAGCTCAACCTCTCCCATGCCCTAAGCTCTTCAGGACTCTGCCTGCTTCCCCACCCTTCCAGCCCGAGAGGTCTTCCGGACCCCCCTCCTCTTCTCAGTTCATCCTTGTCATGGTCAACGCCTCCGCCCAGACACCCCCCGGTACCTGCTACTCACCCATCTCACCGTTCTAAATTGCTGCCTTGAACTGCCTCACTTCACCAACGATACCAACCTTCTGGATGCGGTATGAAACCTCAACGACATGGCTTAACTTTTTTTTTTTTTTTCCCTTTAACAACAATTTTTATTTAGCAAGTGTCAAGAAAAATAGCAAAATTAAAATGAAAAAAGTTCCAAAATGTATAACTAAGGGTGCTCATTTGAAGTTGGAATGACTACCAAAATCGATGACTTTAAATTAATAAATCTATGTTTTAGTAAGTTTTAGGATTTCAAAATCTCTCAAACAATTATTTTCAATTCACCACACTCCTGTTAATCGCATATTGTGGAAATGTGTTATCAACAATATCTACAATATATATGTTCCTATCATTCAGTTATCCACTTATTTTACAATGATTATTATCCATTGCCCCACACAAGATTCCATTAACATTGTCTCAATAAAGTTAACAGTTGATATTTTAATTTGATATATCTAAATGTAAATGTTTTAATACATAATACATTTTACTTTTCTACAAAATTTTTGAGGTTAATCTCTCCTTTTTTTCTTTTTTTTTTTTTTTTTTTTTTTTTTATTCCCATCACCCAAGTCCCAAATCACCCTCCTCCCCACCCAACCCCCGCCTGTACCCTAAACAGGCTCTACATTTCCCTCATACATTCTCAATATTAGGACAGTTCAAAATGTAGTTATTTCTCTAACTAAACTCATCACTCTTTGTGGTGAGCTTCCTGAGGTGAGCTGGAACTTCCAGCTCTTTTCTCTTTTGTGTCTGAAAATTATTATTACAAGGGTGTCTTTCATTTTTTCTTAAAACCCATAGATGAGTGAGACCATTCTGCGTTTTTCTCTCTCTCTCTGACTTATTTCACTCAGCATAATAGATTCCATGTACATCCATGTATAGGAAAATTTCATGACTTCATCTCTCCTGACAGCTGCATAATATTCCATTGTGTATATGTACCACAGTTTCTTTAGCCATTCATCTGTTGAAGGGCATCTTGGTTGTTTCCAGAGTCTTGCTATGGTAAATAGAGCTGCAATGAATATAGGTGTAAGGAAGGGGTTTTTGTATTGTATTTTTGTGTTCCTAGGGTATATTCCTAGGAGTGGTATAGCTGGATCGTATGGGAGCTCGATTTCCAGTTTTTGGAGGAATCTCCATATCGCTTTCCATAAAGGTTGAACTAGACAGCATTCCCACCAGCAGTGGATAAGAGTTCCTTTCTCTCCACATCCCCGCCAACACTGTTTATTCTCATTCTTTGTGATGTGTGCCATTCTCTGGGGTGTGAGGTGGTATCTCATCGTTGTTTTGATTTGCATCTCCCTGATGATTAGTGATGTGGAACATTTTTTCATGTGTCTTTTGGCCATGCGTATTTCTTCTTTGTCAAAGTGTCTGTTCATTTCTTCTCCCCATTTTTTGATGGGGTTAGATGTTTTTTTCTTGTAAAGTTCTGTCAGTGCCTTGTATATTTTGGAGATTAGCCCCTTATCTGATGGGTATTGGGTGAATAGTTTCTCCCACTCAGTGGGTGGCTCTTGTATCCTGGGCACTATTCCCTTTGAGGTGCAGAAGCTTCTCAGCTTAATATATTCCCATCTGTTAATCTCTGCTTTCACTTGCTTGGAGAGTGCAGTTTCCTCCTTGAAGATGCCTGTAATGTCCTGGAGTGTTTTGCCTATGTGCTGTTCTATATATCTTATGGTTTTGGGGCTGATATCGAGGTCTTTAATCCATTTGGATTTTACCTTTGTACATGATGTTAGCTGGGGGTCTAAGTTTAATTTTTTGCAAGTGGCTATCCAATTGTGCCAACACCACTTGTTGAAGAGGCTTTCCCTGCTCCATTTAGGATTTCCTGCTCCTTTATCAAAAATTAGATGGTTGTACGTCTGGGGAACATTTTCTGAGTATTCAAGCCTATTCCACTGATCTGAGGACCTATCCTTATTCCAATACCATGCTGTTTTGATAACTGTTGCTTTGTAGTACAGTTTAAAGTTGGGAAAAGTAATTCCTCCCATATTCTTTTTCCCAATGATTGCTTTAGCTATTCGAGGGTGTTTATTGTTCCAAATGAATTTCAAAAGTGTCTGATCCACTTCTTTGAAGAATGTCATGGGTATCTTTAGAGGGATGGCATTAAATCTGTATAATGCCTTGGGGAGTATTGACATTTTGATGATGTTAATCCTGCCAATCCATGAGCAGGGTATGTGTTTCCATTTCCGTGTGTCCTCTCTTATTTCTTGGAGCAGAGTTTTATAGTTTTCTTTGTATAGGTCCTTCACATATCTAGTCAAGTTGATTCCAAGATATTTGAGTTTGTGTGGTACTATTGTGAATGGGGTTGTTTTCTTAATGTCCATTTCTTCTTTATTACTGTTGGTGTATAGAAAGGCCATTGATTTTTGTGTGTTAATTTTGTAGCCTGCCACCTTGCTATATGAGTCTATTGTTTCTAGAAGCTTTTTGATAGAGTCTTTAGGGTTTTCTAAGTAGAGTATCATGTCATCTGCAAACAGTGAGAGCTTGACTTCTTCCTTTCCTATCTGGATTCCCTTGATATCCTTTTCTTGCCTAATCGCTATAGCAAGTACTTCCAGTGCTATGTTGAATAGGAGTGGTGAGAGAGGACAGCCTTGTCTTGTGCCAGAATTTAGAGGGAAGGCTTTCAGTTTTTCTCCATTGAGGATAATATTTGCCACTGGCTTGTGGTAGATGGCCTTCACTATATTGAGAAAGGTTCCCTCCATTCCCATCTTGCTGAGAGTTTTGATCAAGAATGGGTGTTGGACCTTATCAAATGCTTTCTCTGCATCTATTGATATGATCATGTGGTTTTTATTTTTCTTGTTATTGATGTTGTGTATTATGTTGATAGATTTACGGATGTTAAACCAGCCTTGCATTCCTGGGATGAAACCTACTTGATCGTAGTGGATGATCTTCTTAATGAGGCATTGAATCCTATTTGCCAGGATTTTGTTGAGGATCTTTGCATCTGCATTCATCAGTGATATTGGTCTGTAATTTTCTTTTTTGGTAGCGTCTCTGTCTGGTTTAGGTATCAAGGTGATGTTGGCTTCATAAAAGCTATTTGGAAGTGTTTCTGTTTGTTCAATTTCATGAAAGAGTCTTGCCAAGATTGGCAGTAGTTCCTCTTGGAAAGTTTGATAGAATTCATTAGTGAATCCATCTGGACCTGGGCTTTTGTTTTTCGGCAGACATTTGATTACTGTTTTAATTTCATCAATGGTGATGGGGGTGTTTAGATATGCTACATCCTCTTCCTTCAACCGTGGAAGATTATAAGAGTCCAAGAATTTATCCATTTCTTCCAGGTTCTCATTTTTAGTGGCGTAGAGTTTTTCAAAGTAGTTTCTGATTACCCTTTGAATCTCTGTCATATCAGTAGTGATCTCTCCTTTTTCATTCCTGATACGAGTTATCAAGTTTCTCTCTCTCTCTTTCTTTGTTAGGTTTGCCAGTGGTCTATCAATCTTGTTTATTTTTTCAAAGAACCAACTTCTGCTTTCGTTGATCTTTCGGATTGTTTTTTGAGTTTCCACTTCGTTGATTTCTGCTCTCAGCTTTGTTATTTCCTTCTGTCTTCCTGTTCTTGGGTCCTTTTGTTGAGCATTTTCTAGTTCTATTAGCTGTGTCATTAAGCTACTCAGGTAAGCTCCTTCTTCCTTCCTGATGTGTGCTTGCAAAGCTATAAATTTTCCTCTCAGTACTGCTTTTGCTGTGTCCCATAAGTTCTGAGAGTTTGTGTCTTTATTGTCATTTGTTTCCAGGAACCTTTTTATTTCCTCCTTGATTTCATCTCGGACCCACTGGTTATTGAGCATGAGGCTGTTTAACTTCCAGGTGTTAAAGTGTTTCTTCTGAGTCCCTTTGGAGTTCACAAATAATTTCAGAGCCTTGTGGTCAGCGAAGGTAGTCTGCAAAATTTCTATCCTCTTGATCTTATGGAGGTATGTTTTATGTGCCAGCATGTAGTCTATCCTGGAGAATGTCCCATGTACATTGGAGAAGAATGTGTATCCAGGTTTCTGGGGATGGAGTGTCCTATATATATCCACTAGGCCTCTTTCTTCCATTTCTCTCCTCAGGTCTAGTATATTCTTGTTGGGTTTCAGTCTGGTTGACCTGTCCAGTGTTGACAAAGCCGTGTTTAGGTCCCCCACAATTATTGTGTTGTTGTTGATATTATTTTTCAGATTTGTCAGCAGTTGTATTAAATATTTTGCTGGCCCCTCATTCGGTGCATATATGTTTAGGAGAGTGAATTCTTCCTGCTCTACGTACCCCTTGATTAATATAAAATGTCCGTCTTTGTCCCTTACAACCTTCCTGAGTATAAAGTTTGCATTATCTGATATTAGTATGGCCACTCCAGCTTTTTTATGGGTGTTGTTTGCTTGGATAACTTTTCTCCAGCCTTTTATTTTGAGTCTATGTTTGTTCTGACTATTCAGGTGCGTTTCTTGTAGGCAGCAGAAGGTTGGATTGAGTTTTTTGATCCATTTAGCCACTCTGTGTCTCTTAACTGGTGCATTTAGTCCATTGACGTTGAGAGAAAGAATTGTCTTGGGATTTAACGCCATCTTTATTTCAAAATTTGGTGTGTCTTTTGGGTAGTCTTGTCTTAGATTAGGTCTTTCAGTTTTTCTCTTAAGACTGGTTTTGTGTCTGTGAAGTTTCTGAGCTGTTTTTTGTCTGTGAAACCATGTATTCTTCCATCAAACCGGAAAGTGAGTTTTGCTGGGTATAGTATTCTGGGTGAAGCATTCATTTCATTCAGTCTTGTCACAATATCCCACCACTGCTTTCTGGCATTGAGCGTTTCTGGTGACAGGTCTGCTGTAAATCTCAGGGAAGCTTGCTTGAACATGATTTCCCCTTTTGATCTTGCTGTTTTCAGAATTCTGTCTCTATCTGTGGGATTTGTCATTGTGACTAGGATGTGTCTTGGGGTGGTTTTTTCTGGGGTCTCTTTTGGTTGGTACTCTTCGGGCATGCAGGATTTGATCACATATATTCTTTAGCTCTGGAAGTTTCTCTTTAATGATGTTCTTGACCATTGATTCTTCCTGGAAATTTTCTTCCTGGGTCTCTGGGACTCCAATGATTCTTAAGTTGTTTCTGTTGATCTTATCATAGACTTCTATTTTCGTCTGTTCCCATTCTTTGACTAATTTTTCCATTGTCTGCTCATTTGCTTTAAGTTTTTTGTCCAATCTCTCCTGCTGTATGGAATTGTTATGTATCTCATCTTCCACAGCACCAAGTCTATTCTCAGCTTCTGATACCCTGTCCCAGAGCTTATCCATTTTGTCATTCACTTCATTTACTGAGTTTTTCAGGCCTGTTAGTTGACATGTTATTTCAGTTTGGAGTTTTGTCATTTCTGCCTTCATATTTTCTTGGTTCTTATTAGTGTTCTGTTCAACTCGATCCATGGTTTCTTGGAGTCTGTTGAGCACCTTCCATATTGCTAGTCTAAAGTCCTTATCTGAGAGGTTGATTAGTTGTTCAGTCATTATCTGGTCCTCAGAATTGTCATCTTCATTCTCTATGTCTGATGCTGGCCTGCGCTGTTTCCCCATTGTCACATTTGTATTGTGGGTTTTTCTACGTGTTGTAGTGGTATTCATTGTCTATATGATGTAGGCAGCACACTCCTCTGGCTCCTCCCTTTCTGGATGGGCTGACTTGCCTCTAAGGGAGGGGAGTCCTCCGTGGATGAAGCCTCACACTGGGTCAAATCTTAGGCCTGAGCATGTAACAGAGAAGACAGTCCAGAGAGAAATGTTTGCTTCTGTGATATAGCGCCGTTCTTAGTGTGATTTTTCCTTCTTGTTGCAATGGAGTTCTTTCCTTAGAAAGAGTGCACGGCCGCGTAGCGAAGCGGAGCGGCCGTGCTCCTCTGAGCCTCTTTTTGCCCCACTCGCAAGAGTTTCACGCAAGAGGACAGTAGACAGACATAGACAGGTCACACTCACAGTCTTTCACAGCTGAGCCCCACTGGGCCGGTGTACTTTCGCGGATTTTCCCCGCCTGGTGTCACACACAGGGAGCCAGCTTTTGCAAAGGATAGCCGGTTTTTATGCTCTGAAGTCCCTCCCTGAAAATGGCGTCTGGGCGAGCGAGGTTTCTGGAGGCTCTTTTTGCCCCACTCGCAAGAGTTTCACGCAAGAGGACAGTAGACAGACATAGACAGGTCACACTCACAGTCTTTCACAGCTGAGCCCCACTGGGCCGGTGTACTTTCGCGGATTTTCCCCGCCTGGTGTCACACACAGGGAGCCAGCTTTTGCAAAGGATAGCCGGTTTTTATGCTCTGAAGTCCCTCCCTGAAAATGGCGTCTGGGCGAGCGAGGTTTCTGGAGGCTCTTTTTGCCCCACTCGCAAGAGTTTCACGCAAGAGGACAGTAGACAGACATAGACAGGTCACACTCACAGTCTTTCACAGCTGAGCCCCACTGGGCCGGTGTACTTTCGCGGATTTTCCCCGCCTGGTGTCACACACAGGGAGCCAGCTTTTGCAAAGGATAGCCGGTTTTTATGCTCTGAAGTCCCTCCCTGAAAATGGCGTCTGGGCGAGCAAGGTTTCTGGAGGCTCTTTTTGCCCCACTCGCAAGAGTTTCACGCAAGAGGACAGTAGACAGACATAGACAGGTCACACTCACAGTCTTTCACAGCTGAGCCCCACTGGGCCGGTGTACTTTCGCGGATTTTCCCCGCCTGGTGTCACACAGAGGGAGCCAGCTTTTGCAAAGGATAGCCGGTTTTTACGACATGGCTTAACTTTAAAACTAGTGGTGGGACTTGAACTTTGCCCTTTGGTACCCAATATGATTCCCCCTATTGAAAATTGTAATCAAATTCTTGTCGTTGATTTCTCCTTTCAGTTCATGATTGCCCCCAATTTAACGTTTTTGGCCTGTTTCACTGGTTTATCTCCCCCATTGTTTTACATTTGTTTCTTTAGTCCTAGGACTACTGTGTTTTGGCTGTTTTAATGCCTAAATTAACTGTTAGATCAGAAATTGCCTTATTACCTCTTAAATATAACCTTGTGTCTCTCTCCCGCTGCAGTATAAAATCAAACATTGCCTTCACCCCAGCCTTATTGAGAGGCCTGGGTGTTATTGGTGTGAGCACAGAAATTTATTCATTGGTTCATACTCTAGAATCTGTTAATGCCTTATAACTGTTGATAGAAATGTTTACAAACTTAAAAGAAGTTTACACTACTTAACTGTTGAATCCCTAACAGTAATAGTGCAGAAAAACTGCCGTGTTTTAATTTGACATTTTTTTTTGAGGGAGGGGGAAATTTGTGTCATCTTTATAGCAGAATGTTACTTTAAAAAAAATAAACTCGGCTTAGTTAAAAACAGCATTAGACTTATGGAAGAAAGTCTAGAGGATAGAAATAAAGGGATTAAGATGAGTCCTGATATAAAAATTGGTCCTCTACCTCATCCTGTCTGTCCAAGCTGCTGCCTAATTTGGTCCTTTCTTTGGCTTTTTGCTACTTTTTCCTTTGGCCCCTAGGCATTCCGTCGCCTCACAAGTTTTTTTAAGAATCTGGTTACTGAGATTGCCCTAATGTTCAGTATAGGTCCAATATCAGTGGCTCTCTTAAATGCACCCCGAAGGACTTGAAGACATGGATAAACCTCTGAGCTTTAAGGAGTTTTGAGTAGTTGGCTAAACGCCCCTGCTTGCTCTGCTCCTGGCTGTGAAGATGCTCATGACGGGGATAGCTTGGTGCCAATGTCTGGGTGCAAACATGGCATTCCTAATATTTTGCGCGCAAAAACTTTTAATTTGGTCTCTTGTTGCCATGTCCAGAACTGGAAGCCCACCAAAGCGACCTAAGACAGGCACTTCACCCATTTTGCTCTTTTTTTATTATTATAGAAAAGGGGGAACTGTGGGGAGCCTAGCTAATGAAACCTAGACATAGGACACCTCAGTAATTCTAATCTGGTCACCCACGTGACCAAAGGCGCCCATGCCTTGAGAACAAAGGAAATAGACAAATACTAAAGTAATTCAAAGCAGCTCAATACATCCAGCCAGAAAGAAAAATATAGAGCCACTTGTCTTTGTGTTAGCAAAAGGTTACTAGGATTACAGCTGATGTTTTATTTGTGCTTGCTGAGTGGAATTTGTGGGACTCTGTTTGGATCTTGTGTTTTCTATATAAACTCTCTTAGTATAAACATGTGCTCAGGTCTACCTCTTTGCCCCTCCCTATTACCTGCCCCCAGCTTATGCTAATGAGTGCTCACAGTTGTAATTGGTGGAAAACTTGTAACACCCTCTGACGTATTTCAGCCCTTAAAAGCTGATTCCCCCCGACAATAAATCTCTTTTTGAACAGCATGCATTGTCTTGAGGGCCCTTTTTACTAACTTCTCAAGTTTTTCTTTACAGGTCGGTTCTGCTCGGGCAAACCCGCGAATGACTAGCAACCTTCATTTCCACACCCCCGCGGGTCGGGGGGTCTCCCACAGGAGGTTGCAATTGTTTATAATACTTCTGAAACAATACCCAGAAGGATATGAGGAAGTAAATGTTAAGTGTGCTTTTCTGACTTCTGCAAGCTCAGGCTCAAGTGTTAAAAAGCATCTAGGATTGGGGCCAGAGAGATAGCATGGAGGTAAGGCATTTGCCTTTCATGCAGAAGGTCATCGGTTCAAATCCCGGCGTCCCATATGGTCCCCCATGCATGCCAGGAGCAATTTCTGAGCATGGAGCCAGGAATAACCCCTGAGCACTGCCGGGTGTGACCCAAAAACCAGAAAAAAAAAAGCATCTAGGATTAACTGATTACTAACTTGTAGGACTACAGGGAATATTGGAAGCAAAAGTTTTCATTTTAATTCAATTTACCTAAAAAGAATGAGCTTCTTTCTTCCAAGGATGAAGATTCAGTTTGTAGAAATCCTCCATAATATCAGAAATACCATTCTGTACACTAACCAATTATTTCAAAACCTTGGAAATAGTCATACAAAAATTATTTCTTTATAAAAGATGAAAACATGTCCTTTTCTGAAAGAATCCCATCTATATATTTTAAAGCATCATGATTTACAAAGTTATTTATGATTGATTTTTAGACATACAATTTTCAGCACCAGTCCCATCATTAGTGGGATTAGTCAACCTCCCTCCCCCAATGTCCCCAGAGTCCCATCCCATGCCATCACTACCACCAAAACTAGCAATACTCCACCCCGCCTGGCATCATAAAAGGCATGTTTTTAACTTCAGTTGTTAAAGTTTAGGTCTCATAATCTCATTGTTGTTAACTATGTGGCTTGTATATTAATTTCTGAACTTTTGTGTTTTTTTTAATTTATTGAAACAATTGTGATCACAGAATCCTTCATAGTTGAATTTGAGATATATAATGAGTCAGGGACCTTCCCACCACCAGTGTCAACCTCACTCCACGAATGGCTCCAGAGTCCATCCGATACCACGAATTTTTGCCAGCCTGGCCTGACAGTATAACAGGCCCCCTTTAAGTTTAGAGTGTGAGAGTTTAGGTCCCTTGATTCTATTATCATTAACTTTGACTTGAGTATTTAGTTCTGTCCTTGTTTTTATTTTCCCGCCAATGCATCCGAGACCACTTGGCCCCTGGCCTCCAGCCTTTCTTTGATCCTTTCTTCTTAGTTTTCAGAAAAATATGGAAATATGTGTTAAAATAAAGTAATCCATGTGCCAAGGTTCTATGCAAAAGGCGGTAGCTCCAAATTAAAAGATAGGAGATTTAAAAATTTAATTAAAAAAAGGGTGTGTGTGGCAGGTTTTTATTTATTTATTTTGCTGTTGTTACTTTGTTTTGTTTTGTTTTTATAGGCACAGCAAAATATGGGGGAAATAGTAAAGGAAAAGCCTTTGGCCTAAAAACAGGGAGCTCTTACCCATAAAGCATCCTGGCATAAGAACTACTACAGGCTCCAGGCATTCTGTTTTGTAACCCCAAAGTCTTTCTATGTGATCCCAGTAAAAGTTCTTCACAATCATGGTTGTTGTGGTCAGGTCTCTGTAGTTAGAGATCCTGGTTTTTGTACAGATCCTATGTCCAAGTCAGGGTACCACAGAGCATCTTCTAGTCTCATCTCACCATTGGGTGGCAACGCAAGGAGCCCTGCCTGAAAGCAAGTTGTTGCAGTTACCAAGTCGCAGGGTGTCCTATGAACCCAGCCTGGAGCAAGTCGATGCCAGGACTGCAATAGGGCCGTCCCTGGTAGAAGACTCGTTCCTGGTGCTGATGTAGAAACCGTGCTGGTTCCATAGATGGGATCCACGGTTCAGGGGTAAATGGTCAATGTCTGGTCTTCTAGAGCCTAAATCAAGTCGCTATGACAAGTGTTCAGGGTGTTAGGCTCCACTGCAATGTAAAATTGATGTGTTCCTATTCCTATTAGATAAGAACTTGTTTCCACGCATTAAGATTTCCCCATTTTCATATGCCCATGCAAAAAGGAACAATGCCACATAGTGGTACTAATAGTGCCTATGGGGGTAAAAATAGTGAGCCAAACAATCCCAATATCCTGATTCTAACATGAACTCAGAGTCAAGAGGAACTTTCCATATAGACTTGAGTATACGCCGAGTTTTTCCAGCACAAAATTTGTGCCAAAAACCCTGATGTCTTACACTTGGGTAATGCAGGTTGATTCGGTGTGTGCCTACACAGAATCAAATACACATAGTCTCCAGTCATTTTCTATCATCGGCCGGAAGGTATGGTGCTTCAGCTCAATCAAAAAGTCGAGGCTGAGCGGAAGAGGTAGGCAGCTGAATTGAACTGTATGCCACTGAACTATTTAACCCACAATATTAAATGACACATTTAATTAAGAAAAATATCCATTTAAGGCAGTAAAGCATTGTAAATAAATGTTTATAAATCCTGAATTCTTATAATCAGGGGTTTTGGAGTATAAGGATTCAGAAATTCTAACCATTTATTTACAATGCTTTACTGTCTTAAATGCTTTATTCATTAAAGATGGGGCCCGAGTGGTGGCGCAGCAGTAGGTCATTTGCATGTGTCTAACATAGGATGGACCAAGGTTCGATCCCCTGGTGTCCCATATAGCGCCCAAGCCAGGAGCGATTTCTGAATGCATGGCCGAGAGTAAACCCTGAGCATGACTGGGTGTGGCCCAAAAACAAAAACAGAAATAAAAACAAAAAGGTTGCCATTGAATACTATGGGCAAATGTGGTATGTTAAAGGCATACAGTATATTAAACAATTGTGTATTGTACATGAAATCATGTATTTATTAACTTATTATTGATTCCTCAATTATTGTAATTGTTTTGGGTATATATATATTTTTGAAATGTACTAGTGGCTGCTACATTTTCCACCTCGGCTTATACTCGAGTCACTAAACTTTCACAGTTTTTCAGGGTAAAATTGGGTGGGGGGGTTGTCTTATACTCAAGTATATAAGTATCTACTAGAATTTCCTAATAGATTTAAAAAAAAAGGAATGGAGAAAACTCCCTCTACATAAGAGGACAGACAATAAGAACTATATCTAGGGTCAGAGCAATAGCACAGCAGTAAGGCATTTGCCCTGCATAGGGCCAACCCTGGACGGACTCCAATTTGATTCCCAGCATCCTATATGATCCCCTAAGTCTGCCAGGACTAATTTCTGAGCACAGAGCCATGAATAACCCCTGAGCGCTGCTGGTGTGGCCCAAAAATCAAAAAAGAACTATATCTATTAAGAAAATACATTTAAAGAAATATTCAAAGGTGATATATACGTCCTTTTAAGTCTTTTGAAATAGTCAGGGTTGGGGGTTGTGTAAAATCTGGAGCACAGATTCAGCCTGCAACATGGCCTTGTGGAGTCTGAAAAATGGCTTCCAGGAGTCACATATCAGGAAATATCCTCGAGCTGGAGGCTTCTCAGAAACCGAATCTGGTAGCAAAGCAACAGTCCATAGTGAAGGGAGGTGGAATAAAAGGGACTGCCAAGTGCAAATCAGCAGCAGTGGCGGTGGCAACTTCTTCTCAGGCTAGAAATCTGTCTTTTCACTTTGGGAGCTAGTTGTCAGCTGGCTGCAGTGGGTTGTTCTGTCCTTTCTTAACACCTCCAATACACCTGAGTTCCCTTGGTCCTTATCTCCCATTACTTCACAGCTATTTTTCTCCTTTTCTACTTAATTTCTTTTCTTCTTATTACTATACTCCAAAACCAAGATATTCTAGAAAAATCCCATTAAACCATTGCATTTCTTTATGCAGTTATTCTAAATGCCATACATAAATGATATCATCCTGTATTTATTCTTTTTTTTTTGCTTACTTCATTTAGCATCATATCTTTCAGTTCCATCCATGTTCCAATTAATTGTATGATTGCATCATTCTTTACATCTAAATAGTATTCAGTGTGTGTGTGTGTGTGTGTGTGTGTTGTATACACCATGTATTCATGATTCATTCATTTGTTGTTGGACATCTAGGTTGATTCCAACTCTTAGCTATTGTACTGAGTTCTGTGATTAATAAGGATGTTCATATGTCCTTTTGAATGAATAATTGTCTATGCTGGTGATAGAGACCCAAAAGTGCAATTGCTGGGTCATAAGGCAGCTCAATTCTGAGTTTACTAATAGCAGTCCATACTGTTTTCCATAGGGGTTGGACCAAACAATATTCCCCCAGCAGTTGATGAGAGTTCCTTTTTCACCACATCCCTGCCAACACAGATTGTTTCCACTATTTTTTATATGTGCCATCCTTACTGGAGTAAGATGATATGTCATTGTTGTCCTGACGAGGATTTCTCTAATGACAAGAGGTGATCAGCAATTTTTGCACATGCTTGTTGACCACCTGTTGGTCTTCCTCAGAGAAATTTCTCTTTATTTCCTCTCCCCACATTTGATTTTTTGGGAACTTGGGGGTAAATTTTATGAGTACTTTGTTTCTCCTAGATATCAACCTTTTATCTGATATGATGAGTGCAAATAATTTCTCCCATTCAGTCAGCTGTCTTTTAGTTTTAGCCCATGTTTAATTTTTGTGGTAATTATTTTTTTAATATTTTTTATTTAAACACCTTGGTTACAAACATGATTGTGGTTGGGATTCAGTCATATAAGATGTCAACCCCCCCCCCCCATCACCATTGCAACATTCCCATCACCAATGTCCCAAATATCCCTCCTCCCCTCCCCGCCCCCTCCTGTACTCTAGACAGGCTCTCTATTTCCCGCATATATTCTCATTGTTAGGATAGTTTGCAATGCAGTTATTTCTCTAACTAAACTCATCACTCTTTGTGGTGAGGTTCATGAGGTGGGCTGTAACGTCCAGCCCTCCTCTCTTTTGTCTCTGAAAATTGTTGAGAAATGTCTTTCATTTTTCTTAAAACCCATATATGAGTGAGACCATTCTGTGTCTTTCTCTCTCTCTCTCTCTGTCTTATTTCACTCAGCACAATAGATTCCATGTACATCCATGTATAGGAAAATTTCATGACTTCATCTCTCCTGACGGCTGCATAATATTTCATTGTTTAAGGCACATGAAAAATGCTCCACATCACTAATCATCAGGGAGATACAAATCAAAACAACTATGAGGTACCACCTCACACCACAGAGATTGGCATACATCACAAAGAATGAGAATAAGCAGTGTTGGCGGGGACTCGGTGAGAAAGGCACTCTTATCCACTGCTGGTAGGAATGTCGACTAGTTCAACCTTTCTGGAAAGCTATTTGGAGATTCTGCCACAAACTGGAAATTGAGCTCCCATAAGATCCAGCTATACAACTTCTAGGAATATACCCTAGGAACACAAAAATACAATACAAAAAACCCTTCATTACACCTATATTTATCGCAGCATTATTTACCATAGCAAGACTCTGGAAACAAACAAGATGCCCTTCAACAGATGAAAGGCTAAAGAAAGCATGTTTGTTTGTTTGTTTGTTTTGTTTTGTCATACAGAAACCTATTAATTTGATGAATTCACACTTATTCAGATTTGATTCTGTAGCCTTTGCCTTGATCCACTTTCAGTTGATTTCTATAATTTTATAAAGCTGAGTTTTATTTTTAAATTAGACTTCAGAAATTAATTTAGACCTGCTTTTTAGTTTTTTTGCTTCACTTGTATACTTGTTTGGGGTTGAAACCCAATAATAATCGTGGCTTATTCCTGGCTCTGTCCATGGATTACTCTTGGCAAGGTTCAGGGGACCATATGTGGTACTGGGGCTGGAACCTGGGTCTACGGCATGCAAGGCATATTCCTTTCATTCTGTACTCACTCCATCCGCCCCCCAAAAGAGAAAATATTTCTTCCATGCTGTATTATAATTATATTCCACTGGTCACATGCAACCTTAGTGTAAATGAAAACTAATTTGGTGATTTCATGTTTGGGTTTTAAGAAGACACTGAATATATGGATAATACAAAAAATATTTAAACTTGTAAAAGTATAGTCATTTTTAAGTATAGTCATTTTTAAGCACTTTTTCCTCTATACTATCAAGCTAAGTGTCAAAAGTATCTGTACACAAGTCATATCCTTGCCTTGTGAATAGATTCGTTAACTGTGAAGCTCCTGGATGAAATGCACTTTCTCCTGTGATTCTGTCTGGTTTCTTGTGGGATGCCCTTGCTGCCAACCTGTCCATTTTAGCCCGAACATGAACACAGTTAATTCCATAAACTGTAGTAGATTCTGGGATTAGCAACACCCATAGAATCATGTCCCTGTGTAGACTCAAAACCAGAGTCCAAACAGTGAGTGAGGTAAGAAGTTTCCAAGATACTGGGTAAATAATGAAAATTTGCAAATAAATGGGTAAATAATGAAACTGGATAAATAACAATCATGAAGAGGTGGTACAGATATACAATTCAATACTACAGAGTGATGAAGAAAAATTTCTTAAATGTTTTTAGGTCTTTGATATTTTAAACTACTCTTTTTCAAAGACTGCCCCATTTTAGAATTCTAGCCTGCAAACAGAACCCCCTGCCAGAAGAGCAGGGAGCCACAGAGAAAGTCAGAAAAAGGCCTCAGACAGCTCGAGTTAAGATAAGCAAGTTCTGCTCTCACAGCTCCCAAGGACAGCAAGCCTGGGAGATAAAGACTTGGACATGCGGGATCAAGGCCCGTTTATACTTACTATTATGTTATAGCTGCCACTTTAAGTAAGTCTTATAGGATATATATGTATAACAATAAGTTAAGTTAGCCATTAAGTATTCTTATATTATTGCTAATAATTATAAGCCTAGAGTGATTTCAGCAGTACCAACTAGAGGGGGCTCTCAGCGCCAGAAAGCCCAATGCCCATGCTTTTGAGGCTGACCTATGTGCCACTCTGTGCAAAGGAATCTATCAATTAGCTACATTTGAACCTTGAGGTTTAGTGATCCCCTTTCTTCTCTGTAACTAACAAGCCCAGGTTGTTCCCATCCTGGCCCACTGTGATAACTGACACCTGCAATATGTAACACTGGGGTTGATATGTTTTAATAACCATCTCTTTGTTCATTGATGCGTTTCTTTCTTCTGACCAAGTTATAATGTAAAGATGCACATACTGCACCTGCGCCTATAAGAAATGATGACACTGTTCCTTTAAGAAATTATCTATATAAACCTTGCTCAAACAAAGCTTGAGGTCTTTGCTTTGGGATCTGTCCCAGGGCACTGACCCTGAATCCAGAACAAAATCTCACCTGTGCTCTTGCATGGTCCCTAAATCATTCCTTGGAACTCTCGGGGCACCCTGAGGATGGGGATTTTTCCCCAGACCCGAACAATAGCTATAAGGAATTATGTAATCATGCAATTTGCAACAACATGGATGTAACTGGAAGACATTATGTTAAATGAAGTAAGCCATAAGAAGAAGAAATACTCTAGGTTTCCAGAGTGTATCCAAATACCACCCTTTGCTCCCCTATCAGTATACCAGGCAAATAAATAATAAATCAATTTATAATGAACAATGATTTATAATAAATAAAGAAGAAACTATAATAAATGTATAAATAAATAATAAAGTTTAGATTGTTAGAGTTTGGGTCTCGACTTCATTGTTGTTGACTTTGTCTCGAATATTTAGTTCTATGCTTTTTTCTTTCTCCACCAATGCACCACATTTTAATAATGCTTGTTATCTAGATGGCCCATATAAGAACAAGCTCAAGCATTCTAGAACTTTCCTGGTGCAAAAGCAAGCATATTAAGAATGCAAAGGCTTGGGGGCTGGAAAGATAGCATGGAGGTAGAGCATTTGCTTTGCATGCAGAAGGACGGTGGTTCGAATCCCAGCATCTTACATGGTCCCCTGAGGATTTCTGAGCGTAGAGCCAGGAGTAACCCCTGAGCACTGCCGGGTGCTCTGGGGACTGAGAAACATGGTTCTGGAATCCCAGAGTCCAAGAGCCAGCACTCAGGACTTCCTCTCCTGGAGAGCCCCTCTATCCCCTGTGCCTGATGGGGCACCAGGTGATAACACCAGCCACAGAGAGCCAGGCTGTTCCTGTGATTGGTGGGAAAGTGGGGGCAGGGAGGTGGGGGGACAGAGGAAACATCTTGTTAACCTGCAGACCAGTCACAGCTAGGCCCACCTTCCTGGGCTGAGTACATGAGTGCAGTGAGGCTCTAGGCCTGCCTGTGGAGGTTGTAGCTGTGTATCTTGACCTCGAAGGGCATGAGAGAGGGCCAGATGCTCTCATTGCTCAACGCAAAGTGCTGAGCACTGGCACCAGGCACCTGGTACTCTGCCAGCGGACATTGCTCTGCCTGTGGAAAGACAGCAGGGTAGCTGAATCTGTCTCCACGCTGGTACTCCTGTGCCAAGGGCTGGGGGCAAGAGTGTGGTATGAGCGAGACTGTTAAGGTTTCCGTCCTCTACCCATGAAGCCTGACTGGCGCAGTCCAGGCCCCCGTCGGTCTCCCAGAGCACTGGGGTCAGGCGGCAAAGGTCTTGATGGGGCAGGAGTCGGGCTGATCCGTCTCACGTGCTGCCCGGTCGAACAAGGGGTTAGAAAAAAGTCAGGGGTCAGGATGTGCCCTGCCTCCCCAGAACTGGGTCTCCTGTTTGGCTCTGTCCCTGCAACTCCTCCTCCAGTTGATTATCAGCTCACCGGAGCTCCACCACCTCCGCTGAGTCCTGAGGGGCCAATAAGGGGGGCTGTGAGGACCAAGAAAACAGACAAGGCTCCTAAAGGAACAGAGAGGGTCACAGCCTGCACCTGCATCTGCAGAGAAGGCAGGACAGTCGCCCCTTGTACAGCCCATGGCTGTCCTCTATCCCTCCAAGATGCATTAGGAGTTCAGAGTCGAGCTGACCTGTGCACAAATTCTGATCTGCAACTTACTAGCTGTATTTCCTGGCAAGTTACTCAACCTCTCTGATCTCTGATGAGCACCCTAATGTGTGTCTCCAAGTCTGTAAGGAGAATGACATGAAGCAGAGAGAAGCCAAGCATAAAATATGTCCTAGATATCCCATAAATGATCGTTAACTTCGGGCTGATTTAAATGAACTAGTGAGGTCAATTCTAATCACTCTCACTGAAGAGGACACCATCCAGGACTGAAATTAGTGCAGAGCATATATTTGGGGTGGTACGGCAGATTTAATTTCCTGATTATCTTTGTTATAAAAAGGCTACATTAAAACTCGCACATAGAATGCTAAGTTAAGGTATAGACACAGCCAGTCTATGTTGTTCTCTTTGGACTCAATAATGGGTCAGCTATGTAGAAGAAAGCAGAGAAAAAGCAAAGTGCTACATGAAAGCAGGTTAAGAGTTATGCCCTGGGGCACAGTATCCTAAACTGGTGACTGAGAGTTCAGGATCAGGATTGGCACAAAGAGGCAGCAAGGACCACATCTGCCTAACAAACTTGATTCATGGCCATGCCCCTCAAAAAGAATAAGCCCACACCCAGGGCATGATTTCTCAAGTCACCACCTGAGTCTTCCAGAACAGAACCAGGCTGGCTTAAACCAGTGGCCCCCAAGTTAACGGCCCTACCCTTACAAAGCTCCTGCAGAGACCTCCATGGCAGGGAGGAAGACTCTTCCAGTTTCTTAGGGAAGACACTATGAAATGAACTATGGTAAAACAGCACAAAACCCCAACATAAGATGTGAACACGATGACCCAATCAGTACTAACCCCCTATATAATCTCTCTGAAACGAACTCAGAGGAGAAATGCTTAGGTTGTTCAATGAGTGCAAGGCATCAAGGAAAAGTACTACCAAAATAAAATACAAAAGAATGTGAGAAAAAATGAGAAAAATATATACAGACATGTCAAAACTAAAAAACTTAATAGATGAAATGAAAATTTCACTGGAAGATTTGACTGAAGAGTAACAGCTGCTAAAGACCAAATCAATGAGCATGAAGATAAAGTGCAGAAAACCACCAGATTAAAAAAAAAAAAAAGATGTAAAAAGCCTCAAAATAAATTAACAAATGACATGACAACTTTGGGATAAATTCAAGAGAAACAGCATAAGAAAATTTGGGTCCCAGCATTGTCCTCTATTTTGGCAGTATCTAAAAGGCAACATCTGTCCTGACTGCTTGGTCCAAACACGAAGAAAATCATGAGTTCCCTGCTCAAAGAAAGTGGGTGCATAAAGTCAGCGAAGTGGGGTCAGAAGTTCAGACACTCAGAAGTGAGGTTCCATCTTGTTTGTTTATTCTTATCTTCTCTCTTTCTGGGATAGAGAGGAACATTTATACAAGGTTACTTGACAAGGTATACTTGCAGACATAACTATTTTTCCAAGTTAAAAAAAAGCACAGGGCAAATTGTTCAGGGCAAAATATACGTTTATATATATATATGTATATATGGTTTGGGGGCCACACCTGGCAGTGCTCAGGGGTTACTCCTGGCTATCTACTCAGAAAAAGCTCCTGGCAGGCATGGGAAACCATATGGGATTCCGGATTCGAACTGACCTAGTGCAGTTTCAAACACCTGTGCTGCTTTTGCTATCTGAAGTTTCAGCCAGCAAGATCAGTTTTTTAAAGTTCTTTTTAATTTTTTGACCTTGTTCCAGTTCATGCATTCTGAACTGGGGCCTGAAATGTTAACCTTTGATATGACTGCACTTAGGCTAACAGCAAAACTAGATTTGAGAGTGATTAATATTCTGTAAGACTAAATAAAGAATACTTGAATCTGTACAAATGTCATAACAAATTTAAATATATATGAGTAGTCTTTAAGAGAGGCTAAAGAAAAGTCCTTAGGATATTCGTTGGTTATGTCTCAAATAATTTTTAGGCTACACTCCTTTTTTCTTGAGTGCCTACTGTATAGATGACCAAGGTCTTTCAGCGCCCCTAATGCCCTCCTTTTTGTGAGTACAGGCTGCTTTTTCAAATGCTCCACCTTGCCTGGGAACAAGCTACTTTTTTGAAAAGGCCCTCCCTTAAAGGCACAGGCAGCTAGGGCTTCTCAAACCTGGTGCCCTCCTTAGGTCTCAGGGTCAGAGTTTACACAGGGGTCAATGTAGTAAACTCTGAGTCAAGTGTTTTGATGGAGGCAGGGGAGAAGTGGCTTGAATCATCCCTCTGTGTGAATCATCCCTCTGTGTCCTCTGGGGGTACCTGCCACATTCCAAGCACTCAGAGCCTTTTCAGGGACAATGGGAATTCAGGGGCTCTGCCTAGGAGAGTGGCTGGTACAGTGCATTCCTGCGCCCGCCCCATTTTGTTTCTGCCCAGTGAGTCCTGACCATCCTCCTAGGTCCAGTGCACCTTCTCAGGCTCTGTGAGGCCTTCGCAGTTGGCGCCCTTGGCTGTCCTGGCTCTCCAAGTGCCAAACACCCCTCCACATGGCCTGCCTCCAGGTCCAGCTGGGCGGCTCACACTTACTTTACTGGTGAGGACAGGCTCCCACATCCCCTTGGGAAGCGTGTACTTGGCAATGGGGCTATGGTTGTCGAAGCCACGGCTCCAGCTGAGCTGCACAGTGGTGGCTCTGATGTTCCTCACTGACAGCCCCCCGTGGGGGCCCTGGAGGACCTGCAGGAAGAAGTGGGAGCCTAAGGGTGGAACTGGGCTGCTTCAAAAGGGGGGTCAGAGGCTGCAATACTAAACTGGGACAGCAGAGGGCAGAGCAAGCACAGTCAAGAGGGAAGTAGGAGCAGGGACAGTGATGGATGTGTCTGGGCCTGGGTGTTTGGGGGAGCAAAAGGAGGCCAGAGGCCCAAGGTGGGTTAGTCGATTTCCCTGGAGTTCAGATTGCCCAGCAGGAGGTTTCCAACGCTTCTAGCCTCAGAAAAGTTCTCCTATCTCAGGCTGTGTTCCAGACTGAATTTTTGAACTTTGGCTTGAGAAGACTATTCTGTACTGTGGGGTATGGGAGTAGATGGGTGAGGCCAGTACAGGCAGGTGCATCTTGGATCAGGAAGGTGGCCTCCTTGGACACACTGTCCACCACGTCTGGGCTGTGTCTTTATACTTCCTGCCATGGCACAGCTGCGCAGTCAGGGACTGAGATACCCTCCAGACTTCTTCTGTGGATCAGAAGAGGGGATCTTGCTGAGGGCAGCCCTGGGGCTGTTCCCAGACCTGTCCTGGCCCCTAAGTGCCCCCTGAATCTTCTGAACTCAACTGCCCATCTAGTCGCGCCCCACCCAGTGGCATGAAGCCCCACACTGCCTGGTGGAGATAAGTCAGGGGACAGGCCTGAGGGTTCCTGGGCTCCCGGCCCCGGACAGAGCTGCAGGACATGCAGTGCCCCTGAAGAAGGGCAGTCACCAAGGAAAAGCAGTGGCAGTGGTAGACCTCAATGAAGGGGATGGCCTGGGGTCCCAGACTTGGGACAGGATAGCAGAACATGTGGACCCATCCAGGAAGGATTGAGGAGGGGCTGCGAGGCCTCGGGCTTACTGCACTGGGCTGGTGGGAGCATCTCCCAGTTTATCAACATCAAAGATGAAGCCATCCAGGGCGCAGGGGAAGGGGAGGTCTATGGTGGGTCATGAGAGGCATGGCAGTGCATGGTCAGGTTAGTGCCCATGTGGACGTTGGCATGCAGTGGGCCAGTGTGATCTTGGTGGCATCTGTAGTGAAAAAAAGACCTGTGTTGAGTGAGGGGAGGGGAAACACGTATCAGGCTGGTCCATAAATAGGCAGGAGCCCAGGGCCACAGGGATGGCAAAAGATGCCAAGCCTTGCTCCCTAACTTGTCAGCATAAGAGAGAGAGAAAAACAGAGAGAGAGAGATATATATAGAGAGAGAGAGAGGAGAGAGAGAGTGATAGAGAAAACTAGAGGGAGGTAGAGACCCATGGCTGTTGACTGTGGATAGTGGCAGCACCCCAGGGTGCCCTCCAGACCAGACAAGGAGGAGCATGGGAGCAAGAACGGTGCCCAGCAGACCTTCCAAGCCTCAAACAACCAGGATGCTGAGCTGTTGGCTTTGCCCATGAAGTTCTCCACAAACAAGGTCTTTATTCGGAGCATTGGATGATACTGATCACCAATGTGCCCTCCAGGGTGACAGTCACTCTGCCCAGGACAGAGGGAATATGCCACTGGAGTCATGGGAAGGGCACATTGGAGGAGGGAGTGGAAGAAGAGGCAAGCAGAGGGAGGGAAGAAAGAGAGGGGGGAATGGTAGAGGAATAAAGATCAATAGGGAGAAGAGGAAGTGTTCTCTGGGGGGAGTGGAAACCAGAGAATTCCTGGGAGGATGGGGAGGGACAGTGTTGCAGAGAGTGGGAGGAAGTGAAGGTGTCCTCTTGGGAGCAGATGGGGTGTTCCTGGGGTAAGGAACCTACCTGGAAAGGAGAGGGGATGATAGGGCTCTTGGGTAGGAGGGGGAGTTGTTGAGTAGAGGGAGGAGTGTTCCTGCAGAGGAGGCAAAGTGTTTTAGGGATGAGGCTAGTTTTACTGGGGACTAGGGGCTGAAGGAGTCTTCCTGCAAAGGAGGAGGAATCTTCCTAAGGAGGAGGGGGAGTGTTCCTGAGAAGGGGTGTCATCCTGGACAGAAGTCTCACCTGCTGTTGTGGCCAAGAACCTCAATGCCTTTGCTCCCGAGCTCTATGGCCTTCTGAGCTGCCTGGTGCTGGCAGGGGCTGGGGACCTCTCCACCCCGAGTTGCAGGGATCACGTGCCTTATGGGATTCAGCCTGAAACCAGGGGCCGATGCTGGAAAGAAAGGGGGTACCTCAGTCTCGCACAAAACCTTCAGTAGCCACTACCCTGTGAAGATACCACTTGATTGTGTCCCTTGGACCTCTGTGGTTGGCTGGTGGCAACCCCCGAATCCTGCCAGATGCAGCCCCTGTGGTGCCACAAGCAGCTTTCCGGACAACAGAGGCTCCTTGGCTGCAGGCTCCTCTTTCCAGCGTCTCTTTCCCACCCCTTGCCACGAGAGCTGAATTTATTACGTTTTATCTTATTTCCTGGCCCTACCTGTTGATGCTCAGTTCACTTGCCATGGGCTAAGGGGACCAGTAGGAGTTGCTGGGGGTTAAACCTGGTTCTCCTGTAACACAGCACTTAGCCAGAGTACTCTGGAAATCATGACCAGAGCTGTGCGTGCACAGGAGTCCCCACGGTCCTCAGTCCTCTGCCCTACCACCTGTCCTCGCAGGGTACCTGGTGATTTCTGGCTTAGACCCTTGGGCATTTGTTTGGAATCCCCAAGACCTACCCTGCCAGGGCGCAAATCAGATACACCTCAGTTTGAAGAGTCATAGAGATTCCCTGACAGTCGGTCCTGTGGGTGCAGCTGTGGGTCCCTTAGAGAATAGGAAACGGCCTCCTATGTGAGCCAAGACTCACGATGAAATTGGGTGCTGGGTCCTTACCATGCAACGGGCAGCCCTTGAAGCTTTCACCTTCCTTCTTGTTTCACCCTCACCACAGCTGGGCGGGCCCGCAGTTGACAGGGAAAATCAAGAATCCAGGCCAGAGAGATAAGGTCCTAGGTTTACCTCAATTCCATCCTGAGCATCACAAATGGTCACCCAAACATTGCCAGGAGCACTTGAGCACAAAGCTAGGAGTAGTCCTGAGCACCCCTGGGTGAGGACCCCAATCTCACCTCCAAAACCAAGAAACAGAGTCACAGGGATGAGTAACTAGTCACTGACCCTATGACGCAAGGAACTGGGTTAGAGTCTCATCTACTTGTTTGGGTTTCTGGGACTTTTGCTGCCTCTTCCCACAGCAGCCGATTTAGCCACTGCTGTCCTAGAAGTAGCTGCAGGACCTGCCTGGACCCTCAGCGCCCTAGGTCCTTCCTCAAGCACTGCAGTTCTGCTCAGAAGATGTGCATAAACCTCAGAGGACTGTCAATGTGTGAGATTGCGTGTGCACGTGAGCATGTGCGTAGACGTGTGTGAGCATGTTTGTGCACCTGTCTCCTGGGGTAAATGGATACATGGCTGAGTTTATGGTTCATGTGTGCGTGCATATGTGAGCATACAGGGCAGAGCCCTCCAGTTCTCCTTGCACAGAGCCTGCCCCAGGCCTCTTACCCTGAAGGCCGCTCTGTGCTCCCTTAGACGGTGCCCTGCTTCTTCTCCACAACGCACTGGGCATGCCGAGTCCTGCAGGCTCAGCTTGGAGAACCGCAGGTCGCCAGCCTGCACCTCCACCTGCCTCTGTGCACAAGAGCCAGCAGGGCAGTGACCCTCGAGTTCAGAGCCGCTGGAGGGAGGTGACAGCTGTGGGAAGGAACTCTGCGGGGTGCTGGCTGGCCCCGTCCTACTCCTGGAAGGTCGGAAATCCCAAGTCTGAAACCCCAGGCTCCCAGGGGACCCCCAGGCTTCCTGCAGGGAAGGAATAAAGCAGGCAGAAGCAGCGGGAAAGCAGAGTGCCTCTGCACTGTTTAGCCCCGACCAGACCCGGTCCCGGAGCCGGGCTCCAACGGTCCAGCCCAGGGGCCAGGCAGTTCCTTCTAGGAGGGAAAACAGCGGAGAGCCGCGCCCGAGCGCCCGATTGGCCCGCTGCAGCTGCCACTCCTGGGCTTGGCAGAGCGGGCGAGCGACCGGCAGGCTGGCCCTGCACCGACCGCGAAGAGACGGAAGAGGCCAGGGGGATCTCGCGCCTGGGAGCCCAGGGGATCCCCGTTCCGCAGCCAGCGGCCGCGCGGCCCCAGCGCCGGTTGGGTCCCGCGTCGGCCTCCGTGTCCCAGATCACCTGGAGCCACTCGGGCTGGGCCTGGGGACGCGGGGAGAAAGGCTGAACCGCCTGCGAGACGCCTCTGGGTCTGGCCAGAGGAGCTCAGCTCTGCGACTCTGGCGAAGGACGGCAGGGGGCGCGTCCTTCAAAGAGGGAGGCCTTGAGCACCCTCAAATGCACATCAAAGACATAGCCATCCCTTCAGATACCTTCTGTTCTTCAGCTGCAAACCTGAAAGGCAAGCACCAAACAAATGAAAATTTCCAAATGGCATTCACTTTAAATTATATTAAGTTTCTACCTAGTAATGAAGAAATCTCTCAGCAGCAGATATTCGAAACTTTCTTTGGGCCTGGAATTTTTCTTTGGGTGTGGGGCTGTTGCAGATCTGGTTCCTTCTTTACCTGTCAAGAAGGAGATGATGGGGTTTTTAGGTTTTCCTGCTCTAATAGCCCCATATTCTCTTGCAAATTGACCCATAAGTGTGGTAGCAGTTCATTTCCCATGAAGGATCTATTCCCCTGTTAAGTCTGGACTCAGGATTTGCCACCCAAAAGAAAGGCACTAATGTAAAAGCAAGGGAGTGTATTCCAGCATGTTGGGGTACAACATCTTCTAAGAAATGAGGATCCTGAGAATGGCTCACCTGTCAAATTTAAGGGGATCCCTAGGCCATACCCAGGGTGTGGTGTCATCTGCCTATCTGTCCATTGCTGCAGACCAAGGAGGTGGTTGTCATCTGGCCTTCTGTCAGCTGCTGTTTAGCCTGATATGGATATTTCTGGCATTTACACCTAGGGCTTGGTTCAAGAAACTGGCTTTTCTTCTGGGCCTAGTCTTTCTACTTAAAAACTGCAGCCTGCCATGGCTGCACTTAGGTTCAAAGCAAAGGCCAAAGCCAGGTTTACAGCAGTTAACTTCCTTAAGCAGAGTACAGATGCCAAAGCAATATTATTTCTAATATTATCTCTAAGCAAAGACCCACCATATTCTAACATCGACATTTAAGTTAATTCTAAATCTTAGATTTTAACATGCGTACAACAGGTTCCATAAAAATACTGTTAGTTGAGTAGTGTACAAGTAGTTCTGAATTTTTTTAAAATTTATTTAAGTATAAAATACATGTAGATCATATAGATTTAGGAGATAGCTCAAATGTTAAGCACCAAATCATCAGGCTTGCTCTGCTGAGCCAATAATTACTAAGAAACTCTGGCTCCCCTTGCTAGTGTCACAGGGTATGTCCCTACAACAAATAAGACTAAGTGCTTCAATACATACCAAAAAAAATGTATGAACAAAGGGGCCGGAGAGATAGCATGAAGGTAAGGCGTTTGCCTTTCATGCAGAAGGTCATCAGTTCGAATCTGGCTTCCCATTTGTCCCTTGTGCCTGCCAGGAACAAATTCTGAGCATAGAGCCAGAAGTATCCCCTGAGCACTGCCGGGTGTGACCCCAAAACCACAAAAAAAAAAAAAAAAAAGAAAAAAGAAAAGAAAAGAAAAGAACAATTTATAACAAAGTATATTTTTTTGCTAACCGAGTGAACCCATAGAATTGTCATTCACATAGAGTGTGATGCCAACACGCCTATGTCTCTCTGTGCCCTCTAAAGTCTTACCACTATCATGATTTTTAAGTATCATGAACTTTTATGTTTCAATCATCTTCCTTTCTTGCTGGGAATATTGTCTGGTTCTGTTTCTATAAAAACTTAAAAAAATTGTTCAAAAAATAAATTGATCCAGAAATTCTATTTCATGTATCTACCACCCAAATAATAAAGAATTCATAGGTGGAATCTTACACTTACATATTTTGTTTGTCTACCTATTTTCCAAAAGGTTGTAAGCTTTATTTATTATTTATTGATATTAATTATTATTATTATTCCACTATAACATTATACAATAGTCAATTTTCTGAAAACTTATCACTGTAACAATTTGCATTCTTTCCAGTTTGCGGTTATGACTATATCAGTGCTCTATTGAATATTAAGCTTGACATTACTTGCAGTATTTTTGAGTGAATAAGTTGGGTTTAATATATGCATAGCTTCAATACTTTACAAAATAGTTTTCCAATGTTTTATACTTTAACTTTGTATCAACATTATTAGGACAATGCCTGTGTCTTCACAATTTTACTAAAGATATGCATTTTCTGTTTTTAAAATTGCTGAGGTGGGTACATACGTATAGAAGTATGTGTTTAACATATGATGTCTTGTTACATGACAAAATTTATGTTTATTTCAAACATAAAAGTTAATGGATCTCGAGAGAGAGAAAATCACGTCCACAGTTAAGACATAACAGATTTCATCTAAATTTTTCCTCTTGTGC